>NC_041219.1:31853982-31863443 GCF_002837175.3 Physeter macrocephalus | reverse complement strand
CAGTGGTTGAGAGTCCGCCTGCCGATGCAGGGGACATGGGTTCGTGCCCCGGTCCGGGAAGATCCCACATGCCGCGGAGCGGCTGGGCCCGTGGGCCATGGCCTCTGGGCCTGCGTGTCCGGAGCCTGTGCTCTGCAACGGCAGAGGCCGCGGCAGTGAGAGGCCCACGTACCACAAAAAAAACATAAATAAATAAATACAATAAAATAAAATAACTCAATTTCCCCAAAACTGCTATATAAACACACATACACATGCACACAACAACAAAAATAACAACTTGAAATGTTGCCAGGCAGTTGTGTGGCTCAAAATGTTCATCAGCTGATTTGTCCAAGTTAAACCAAAACAATTTAGAGACATCAGTATTCAATGGATGCTGGGGAAGGAGGATGGCATTGAAACATCCAAAAGTTGAGAATCACTTGTATTTGGAATCATGGAATTTTAGAACCTTGGAGATAGTGCTTTATTTGTTTTGTTTTTTACATACTAACATCTCTATTAAACTACTGAACTGAGTTGAAGCCACAACCGAAGCTGTACTCATCTTTATGTTCCTCAGACTTCACATGCCTGACAACACACTAGGAACTTAAGGATTACTAATTGAATGGAATTAGTTCAATACCCCAGAAAAGTATTCATAAAAGTAATAGGACAATAAAGTCCCTTCATTCTAGCACTTGTTGTACCTACCATCAAACTTGAGTTTCAGAAGTCATGTTGTCTTGTTTGACCCCCCAAATTTACCAAAACTCATCTAGAGGGGGCTTCCTCCTCCCTTCTCCAGCAACTGAAGATACATAGTTTTCCCTCATTTAGCTCATTTTGTCACCATGCAGAGGACTGATGGTGCAAAAATAACTGGAAAATGCCATTTGCAGTCACATGAAATTTCCTCAATGTTTTCCTTCCTATTCACTAGCAATACACTTGATGCATCTTTTACCAAATGCTTTCCAGAAGAGCAGTAACTTTATAGTTAAAATAACACCTAAAATTTAAGTTGAATTTTAAATGTTAAGCTTTTACTCAATTTAATTATTCTGGTACTATATTTTCTTACAGTGTCAGAAGTCTGAAGCTATCATAGAACAATTGAAGTCTTTCCAAATAATTACTCATCTAAAGCGTCTACAGGAGGAGATTTATGAAGTGAAAACTTGGTCCAACAGGATAACTGAAAAGCAGGATATACTGAACAACAATTTGACCACTGTTTCCAAAGATGTTACAAAAGTAGACCAAAGTACAACTTCCATGGCAAAAGATGTCGGTCTCAAGATTACAACCATAAAAACAGATATGCGACGTATTTCAGGTTTAGTAACTGATGTAACATCATTGACAGATTCTGTTCAAGAACTAGAAAATAAAATAGAAAAAGTAGAAAAAAATACAGTAAAAAACATAGGTAATCTTCTTTCAAGTAGCATTGACCGAACAGCAATGCTCCGAAAGACAGCATCTGACAATTCACAAAGAATTAACTCTGTTAAGAAGATACTTTCTGAGCTACAGAGTGATTTCAGCAAGCACACAGATAGATTTTTAAGCTTAGAAAGTGACAGAGCTAAAGTTCTGAAGACAGTGACTTTTGCAAATGATCTAAAACCAAAGGTGTATAATCTAAAGAAGGACTTTTCCCGCTTGGAACCCTTGGTAAATGATTTAACAGTACGCATTGGGAGATTGGTTACTGACTTACTACAAAGAGAGAAAGAAATTGCTTTCTTAAAAGAGAAAATATCTAACTTAACAATAGTCCGAGCTGAGATTAAGGATATGAAAGATGAAATAAAACACATTTCAGATATGGGTTAGCTTGAAATTATTTAGATTAGACTGAAGAAACTTTTTAATGGGACCTCTGTCATGTTATAAAAAGACTGACAAGTCAGAAATAATGAAATTTTGGAGTAAATACTATTTTGTATTTGATTCTATTTTGTACAGCAAAAATAAAAGTTTCTGAAGGACTGAGCACTGGATTTTCCAAAATAAATATGCTCAAATGTATTTAAAACTTTATATAAAACATGTTTGCAACTTTATATAGTAAGAACCTTATGCATCCCCCTTACATATACATGCATATGTTCGCACGCACACGCGCACATGCACACACACATACACACTCAGGGTCTGCCAGTCTAGCGCTGGAAAATCTAGATGGGGCAGGATCTGAATCCCCACTTGCCCTCACTAGCTGCCAAGGAGCATAGTACGTGTGGCTGGGGCCCAGCTGAAGAACTGCCCATCAGGATCAGGGCTGTAACGTATATTATCCATTTAGAGTAAGAGTAACTAGAAAGGTCACAACCAGGGAGCTGCAGGAAAAGAATCATGTAAGACTTCCTGGGTCCTTTATGGCTTTAGGAAACAGGGAAAGGTCACCTAAAATGGGGTAGGGAAGTGGCATCTAAAGCAGGGTTTGCGGGGTGGGGGGCAGCACAGATTGCAGGGGGCTTGCCAAGCCTCAGATGGAGGCTGCCCCAAAGCAGCACAACTTATGTGTGGTGTTGATGTGACCAGAAGCAGCCAAAGCAAAGAAGTTCTAACATTTAAAACAGCATCACATTAGCAATTCCATTTATATAAAATTCTAGAAAATCCAATCTCATATGTAGGGGCAGAAAATAAATCAGTGGTTGCCTGGGAAGTATAACTTTTAAAATCTTGAGGGGTGAAGGATATTTATTATCTTAATTGTCTTGATGGTTTCATGGGTACAGACTTGTGTCAAACTCATCAAATTGTACTCTTTAAATATGTGCAGTTTATTGTACATCAATTATTCCTCAATAAAGTCATTAAAAAGTACAATATAATCTAAAAATAAACCCACCCACAAACATTAGCCCCAGTCTCAAATGCCTAGCATGAACAGTATCCAGATGCATAGAACTAGTTACCTCAAAAAGAAGAGTTTGAATTTTTTTCTTCTGGTTTTACTGAGATGTAATCGACATACAGCACTGTAGAGGTTTAAGGTGTGCGACATCTTGAATTGACTTACATACATCATGCAGTGATTATCACAATAAGTTTAGTGAACATCCATCATCTCCTATAGATACAAAATGAAAGAAATAGAAAATACATATTTTTCTTTGTGATGAGAACTCAGGATTTACTCTTAACCTTCACATATAACATACACCAATGTTAATTATATTTATCATGTTGTACATTATATCCCTAGCATTTCTTTATCTTGTAAATTTGTACCTTTTGACTACCTAATCCAATCCCCCACCCCCGCCCCCCACCTCTGATAACCACAAATCTGATCTCTTTTTCTATGAATTTGTTTGTTTGCCTGTTTTTGAAGTATAACTGACCTGCAACACTACAACACTACATTAGTTTCAGGTACACAACGTAGTGATTTGTTTTTTTTTGTTTGTTTTTTTTTTGGTCACACCAAGTGGCTTGCAGGATAGTTCCCCCACCAGGGACTGAACCCAGGCACTCGGCAGTGAAATCACGGAGTCCTAACCACTGGACCGCCAGGAAATTTTCCCTGATTTTTTTATACATTTCAAAATGACCACGATGATAAGTCTAGTTGCTTCTGTCACCATGAGAATATATTACATAATTATTAACTCTATTCCCCACACTACATTTCATCCCCATGACTCATTTATCTTGTAACTGGAAGTTTGTACCTCTTAATCTCCCCACCTATTTCTCTCCCCTCCCACCGCCCTCCCCTCTGGCAACCACCTGTTTGTTCTCTATCTCCAAGTCTGTTTCTGTTTAGTTATGTTCGTTCATTTTTGTTTTTTAGATTCCACATATAAGTGAAATCATACAGTATTTTTGTCTTTCTCTGTCTGACTTATTTCACTTGGTATAATACCCTCTAGGTCCATCCATATTGTCACAAATGGCAAGATTTCATTCCTTTTCATGACTAATATTCCATTGTGATATATATCCCATTGTGATATGTGATATATACCCCATTGTGATATGTTATACCCCCTATATACCCCATCTTCTTTATCCATTCATCTATTGATGGGCACTTAGGTTGCTTCTATATGTTGGCAATTGTGAATAATGCTGTAATGAACATAGGGGGTGCATATATTTTTTCAAATTAGTGTTTTTATTTTCTTTGGTTAAACACCCAGGAGTGGAATTGCTGATGGGCAGAGCCAGGTCCCAGGGTCTCTGGTGGCAGTGCCCTAGGTGTTCCAGAGTTGGTGTCAACCCACAGGTGGGTAGAGCCAGCACCCATGGGGTCCTGGGGCTGGTGACCACCTCCTGATGGGTGAGGCCAGGTCCCGGGGCTAGTGCTGGCCCACTGGTGGACGCGGGTTGGAGACAGATCCTGGGCTCTCTGGTGGGCAGGGCTGGGTTCCAGGGCAACTGAATCCCAGGGAAGCTGGCCTGTTGTGTCCCCACCTAGCTAGCTGTGTGGCTTGCAGTGTCCCAGTTCTGGTCCCTAGCAGCTGGCAGACAGGGCCGGGTCCAGACCCTATAAGCTAGAAGGAGGATTCCAAAATGACACTTGGCAGCACCAGTGTTCTCGTGGGGGTATGAGCTCCCCAAAATGGCTGCTGCCGGTGTCTATGTCCCCAGAGTGAGTCTCAATTGCCTCCTTCCTCTCCAGGAGGCTCTCCAAGATCAGCCAGTGGGTCTGACCCAGTCTCCTTTAAAACTACTGCTTCTGCACTGGGTCTTGGAGCATATGAGATTCCGTGTGTACTCTAAGAGTGGAGTCTATATCCCCCAGCCCCTCTGAGTTTCCCAAAAGCAAGCCCTACTGGCCTTCAAAGCCAAATGTTCTGGGGGCTTGTCTCCTCAGAGCAGGACCCCTGGGTCTGGGGAGCAGGAAGTGGAGCTCAGACCCCTCACTTTTTAGGGAGAAACTCTGCAGTTGTAATTTTCCTCCCATTTGTGGGTCACCTGCCCTGGAGTATGGGTCTTTAGTATACCTCATCTCTGACCCTCCTAATTTGTATCATTGTGCTTCCTTCTTTGTATCTTCAGTTGTAGAGTATCTTTTCTGCTAGGCTTCAGGTGGTTCTCATCAACAATTGCGCTTTAGATAGCTGTAATTTTAGTGTGTCTGTGGGAGGAGGAGAGCTCATGGCCTTCCTACTCCACCACCTTGGCGGCTTCTAGGATGAGTCTCAAGTTTATGAATTCTTACACCAGAATGGCTCATCCCCAAGACTTGGGCTTATTGCCATTAAAGAGTTAGCATTAAAATTGATTCACATAGTTCTAAGTTGAGCCCCGAGAAACTTTCTCCCTGCTTCTTTGACTCCTACTATTTTCTCTTTCCTGAACTGCTGTAGCACTTGAAGTCTCCCTCACAATTTTATTGCTAAAACTTTATTGAAGCACTAAGTGTCCATCGTTCTTTGCAAATGGTTTCATGGGTGTCTGAAACTAGATCATGAGCTTCTTGATTCCTCATATCAAGTATTCTGTTTTTAAAAGTGATATCCTGGGACTTCACTGGTGGCTCAGTGGTTAACAATCCACCTGCCAATGCAAGGGACACAGGTTCGATCCCTGGTCCAGGAAGATCCCACATGCCGCAGAGCAACTAAGCCTGTGTGCCACAACTACTGAACCTGCACTCTAGGGCCCTCGTGCTGCAACTACTGAGCCCGCGTGCTGCAACTACTGAAGCCCGCGCACCTAGAGTCCACGCTCCGCAACAAGAGAAGCCACCACAATGAGAAGCCCATACACCGCAACAAAGAGTAGCCCCTGATTCGCCGCAACTGGAGAAAGCCCACAAACAGCAACAAAGACCCAACACAGCCAAAAATTTTAAAAAAATTAAAAAGTGATATCCCTTTGCACCTAGCACACATCTGCACAGAGTAAGTGCTTGTATGCATTTGCCTTAAATACTAGGAATAGAATCCATTATATATGGTGACTGTGTTACTAGATACAACAATTATTTCTGTTATGGGTATTTGAGCTCTTATTCCAAACCATAATGATTTTTTGTGATGGATTTCCCCATAATTACAGTGGCAAAAGACATATTTTTTGGAACTATATTTGATTCATCTCTGTTTTAATATGGAGAAACATGAGCGTTTGAAACCAGAGATACTAGGTTGCAATCCTAGCTCTGCCTAGTTCTGTGGCCTCGGACAAATTTAATACCTGTGACCCTTAATTTCTTCATCTGTAAATAATAATATCTACCTTATAGCACTGCTGTGAATATTAGCATTAATATATCTAAACTGCCTGGCACATCTGAAAAAGGGCAAAGCCATTAATTAATATAACAAAAAGTTACATACTATGGAACTGCTTTTTGGAAAACAGCTCTATAGCCCACAGGGAGAGTATCACTGTAGTACATCCTAATGCAGTATTTGATGTTCCTAATAATGACACCAAATGAAATGTAAACTATGTTCCATGTAATCAACTTAATCAGACACAATAATGCATTTTAGACATGAAAAATATTTAAAAAGAAAAATTTCAGGCTGGATTGGTTCAAGATGGCAGATTAGAAGGACATGCTCTCACTCCCTCTTGCGAGAGCACCAGAATCACAACTAACTGCTGAACAATCATCGACAGGAAGACACTGGAACTCACCAAAAAAGACACCCCACATCCAAAGACAAATGAGAAGCCACAATGAGATGGTAGGAGGGGTGCAATCACAATAAAATCAAATCCCATAACTGCTGGGTGGGTGACTCACAGACTGGAAAACACTTACACCACAGAAGTCCACCCACTGGAGTGAAGGTTCTGAGCCCCACGTCAGGCTTCCCAACCTGGGGGTCTGGCAATGGGAGAATGAATCCCCAGAGAATCAGACTTTGAAGGCTAGTGGGATTTGACTGTAGGACTTCAAAAGGACTGGTGGAAACAGAGACTCCACTCTTGGAGGGCAAACACAAAGTAGTGTGTGCATCGAGACCAGGGGAAGGAGCAGTGACCCCATAGGAGACTGAACCAGACCTACCTGCTGGTGTTGGAGAGTCTCCCGCAGAGGTGGGGGCTGGCTGTGTCTCACCACGAGGAAAAGGACACTGGTAGCAGAAGTTCTGGGAAGTACTCCTTGGCTTGAGACCTCCCAGAGCCCACCATTAGCCCCCACCAAAGAACCCTGGTAGACTCCAGTGTTGGCTTGACACAGGTCAAACAACCAACAGGGAGGGAACCCAGCCCCACCCATTAGCAGACAAGCAGGTTAAAGTTTTACTGAGCTCTGCCCACCAGAGCAACAGCCAGCTCTACCCACCACAGGTCCCTCCCATCAGGAAACTTACACAAGCCTCCTAGAAAGCTTCATCCACCAGAGGGCAGATGGCAGAAGCAAGAAGAACTATAATCCTGCAGCCTGTGGAACAAAAACTACATTCACAGAAAGATAGACAAGAGGAAAAGGCAGAGGGCTATGTACCAGATGAAGGAACAAGATAAAACCCCGGAAAAACAATTAAAGGAAGTGGAAATAAGCAACCTTCCAGAAAAAGAATTCAGAATAATGAGAGTGAAGATGATCCAGGACCTCGGAAAAAGAATGGAGGCAAAGATCGAGAAGATGCAAGAAACATTTAACAAAGACCTAGAAGAATTAAAGAACAAACAAACAGAGATGAACAATACAATAACTGAAATGCAAAATACACTAGAAGGATTCAATAGCAGAATAAATGAGGCAGAAGAACGGATAAGTGACCTGGAAGACAGAATGGTGGAATTCACTGCTGTGGAACAGATTAAAGAAAAAAGAATGAAAAGAAATTAAGACAGCCTAAGAGACCTCTGGAACAACATTAAACACAACAACATTCGCAATATTAGGGTCCCAGAAGGAGAAGAGAGAGAGAAAGGCCCAGAGAAAATATTTGAAGAGATTATAGTTGAAAACTTCCCTAACATGGGAAAGGAAATAGCCACACAAGTCCAGGAAGTGCAGAGAGTCCCAGGCAGGATAAATCCAAGGAGAAACACACCAAGACACATAGTAATCGAATTGGCAAAAATTAAACACAAAGAAAAATTCTTGAAAGCAGAAAGGGAAAAACGACAAATAACATACAGGGGAACTCCCATAAGGTTAACAGCTGATTTCTCAGCAGAAACTCTACAAGCCAGAAGGGAGTGGCATGACATATTTAAAGTGATGAAAGGGAAGAACCTACAACCAAGATTAGTCTACCCAGCAAGGATCTCATTCAGATTTGACGGAGAAATCAAAAGCTTTACAGACAAACAAAAGCTAAGAGAATTCAGTACCACCAATCCAGCTCTACAACAAAGGCTAAAGGAACTTCTCTAAGTGGGAAACACAAGAGAAGAAAAGGACCTACAAAAACAAGACCAAAACAATTAAGAAAATGGTAATAGGAACATACATATTAATAATTACCTTAAACGTGAATGGATTAAATGTTCCAACCAAAAGACACAGGTTCACTGAATGGATACAAAAACAAGACCCATATATATGCTGTCTACAAGAGACCCACTTCAGACCTAGGGACACATACAGACTGAAAGTAAGGGGGTGGAAAAAGATATTCCATGCAAATGGAAATCAAAAGAAAGCTGGAGTAGCAATACTCATATCAGATAAAATAGACTTTAAAATAAAGAATGTTACAAGAGACAAGGAAGGACACTACATAATGATCAAGGGATCAATCCAAGAAGAAGATATAACAATTATAAACATATACGCACCCAACAAAGGACCACCTCAATACGTAAGGCAACCGCTAACAGCTATAAAAGAGAAAATCGACAATAACACAGTAATAGTGGGGGACTTTAACACCTCACTTACATCAACGGACAGATCATCCAAACAGAAAATTAATAAGGAAACACAAGCTTTAAATGACACAACAGACCAGATAGATTTAACTGATATTTATAGGACATTCCATCCAAAAACAGCTGATTACACTTTCTTCTCAAGTGTGCATGAAACATTCTCCAGTATAGATCACATCTTGGGTCACAAATCAAGCCTCAGGAAATTTAAGAAAACTGATATCATATCAAGCATTTTTTCTGACCACAACGCTATGAGATTAGATATCAATTACAGGGAAAAAAACATAAAAAACACAAACATATGGAGGCTAAACAATACGTTATTAAATAACCAAGAGATCACTGAAGAAATCAAGAGGAAATCAGAAAATACCTAGAGACAAATGACAATGAAAACACAATGATCCAAAACCTATGGGATAAATGAAATAGAAATGAAGAAAACAATAGCAAAGATCAATAAGACTAAAATCTGTTTCTTTGAGAAGATAAACAAAATTGATAAACCATTAGCCAGACTCATCAGAAAAAAGAGGGAGAGGACTCAAATCAATAAAATTAGAAATGAAAAAGAAGTTACAACAGACACCGCACAAATACAAAGCATCCTAAGAGACTACTACAAGCAACTCTATGCCAATAAAATGGACAACCTGGAA
>NC_041219.1:31850140-31853253 GCF_002837175.3 Physeter macrocephalus | reverse complement strand
AGGCCATATACGACAAACCCACAGCAAGCATCATTCTCAATGGTGAAAAACTGAAAGCATTTCCTCTAAGATCAGGAACAAGACAAGGATGTCCACTCTCACCACTATTATTCAACATAGCTTTGGAAGTCCTAGCCATGGCAATCAGAGAAGAAAAAGAAATAAAAGGAATACAAATCAGAAAAGAAGAAGTAAAACTGTCACTGTTTGCAGATGACATGATACTATACATAGAGAATCCTAAAAATGCCACCAGGAAACTACTAGACCTAATCAATCAATTTGGTAAAGTTGCAGAATACAAAATTAATGCACAGAAATCTCTTGCATTCCTATACACTAATGATGAAAAATCTGAAAGAGAAATTAAGCAAACACTCCCATTTACCACTGCAACAAAAAGACTAAAATACCTCGGAATAAACCTACCTAGGGAGAAAAAGACCTGTATGCAGAAAACTGTAAGACACTGATGAAAGAAATTAAGGGGCTTCCCTGGTGGTGCATTTTGAGAGTCCGCCTGCCGATGCAGGGGACAGGGGTTCGTGCCCTGGTCCGGGAAGATCCCACATGCCGCGGAGCGGCTAGACCCGTAAGCCATGGCCACTGAGCCTGTGCGTCTGGAGCCTGTGCTCCGCAGCGGGAGAGGCCACAGCAGTGAGAGCCCTGCGTACCGCAAAAAAAAAAAAAAAAAGAAATTAAACATGATACAAACAGATGGAGAGATATACCATGTTCTTGGACTGGAAGAACCAGTATTGTGAAAATGACTGTACTACCCAAAGCAATCTACAGATTCAAAGCAATCCCTCTCAAACTACCAACGGCATTTTTTACAGAACTAGAACAAAAAAATTTAAAATTTGTATGGAGACACAAAAGACCCCAAAATAGCCAAAGCATTTTGAGGGAAAAAACGGAGCTGGAGGAATGAGACTCCCTGACATAAATCACAGCAAGATCTTTTTTGACCCACCTCCTAGAGTAATGGAAATAAAAACAAAAATAAACAAATGGGACCTAATGAAACTTAAAAGCTTTTGCAAAGCAAAGGAAACTACAAACAAGATGAAAAGACAACCCTCAGAATTGGAGAAAATATTTGCAAACGAATCAATGGACAAAGGATTAATCTCCAAAATACATAAACAGCTCATGCAGCTCAATATTAAAAAAACAAACAACCCGGAGTTCCCTGGTGGCACAGTGGTTAGGAGTTGGCCTGCCAATGCAGGGGACATGGGTTCCAGCCCTGGTCCGGGAAGATCCCACATGCCGTGGAGCAACAAAGCCCATGCGCCACAACTACTGAGCCTGTGCTCTAGAGCCTGCGAGCCACAACTACTGAGCCCGCATGCCACAGCTACTGAAGCCCGCGTGCCTAGAGCCCGTGCTCCACAACAAGAGAAGTCACCGCCATGAGAAGCCTGCGCACCGCAAGGAAGAGTAGCCCACATTCGCTGCAACTAGAGAAAGCCTGTGTGCAGCAACAAAGATGCAACGCAGCCAAAAATGAATAAATGAATGTATTTTTAAGAAACAAAAAAAGAAAAAAAAAAACAAACAACCCAATCAAAAAATGGGCAGAAGACCTAAATAGACATTTCTCCAAAGAAGACATACAGATGGCCAAGAAGCACATGAAAAGCTGCTCAACATCCCTAATTATTAGAGAAACGCAAATCAAAACTACCATGAGGTATCACCTCACACCAGTTAGAATGGGCATCATCAGAAAATCTACAAACAATAAATGCTGGAGAGGGGGTGGAGAAAAGGGAACCCTCTTGCACTGTTGGTGGGAATGTAAATTGATACAGCCACTATGGAGAAGAGTATGGAGGTTCCTTAAAAAACTTAAAGTAGAATTACCATACAATCCAGCAATCCCACTACTGGGCATATACCCAGAGAAAACCATATTTCAAAAAGACACATGCACCCCAATGTTCATTGCAGCACTATTTACAATATCCAGGTCATAGAAGCAACCTAAATGCCCATCAACAGATGAATGGATAAAGAAGATGTGGTACATATTTGCAATGGAATATTATTCAGCCATTAAAAGGAACAAAATTGGGTTATTTGTAGAGCTGTGGATGAATCTAGAGACTGTCATACAGAGTGAAGTCAGGAGAAAAACAAATATCGTATATTAACGCATATATGTGGAACCTAGAAAAATGGTCCAGATGAACCGGTTTGCAGGGCAGAAATTGAGACATAGATGTAGAGAAAAAACGTATGGACACCAAGGGGGGGAAGAGGCAGGGTGGTGGTGGTGGTGTGATGAATTGGGAGACTGGGATTGACATGTATACACTAATATGTATAAAATGGATAATTAATAAGAACCTGCTGTATAAATAAATAAAATTCAAAAGTTAAAAAAAAGAAAAATTTCAGCACTTAAAAATATAAATTCAACTATCTGAAAATTCAATAATGAAAAATATTGGTTTCTGGGGAATTCCCTGGTGGTCCAGTGCTTAGGCCTTGGCGCTTTCACTGCTGGGGCCCAGGTTCAAACCCTGGTCAGGGAACTAAGACTCCACAAGCCACACAGCGCGGCCAAAAAATTTTAGTTTCTATCAGTGCCAAATAAATGAGGCACTCATCTTGTTTGGTGCTATTCTACTCATTATTTTAATGATTCACAAATCAGTAATTTGGTAGCCATCCTGAGCGGGACTTTCTTGAAGGAACCCTCAAATCTGGAATGTCACTAGGTTCATTGTCATGATTTTGTTTTCAAGACAAATAGCTTTGGAGGCAAAAATAGAATAGAAAACTTTGGATCTGTTTCCCAACAGTAGAAAATGTAAAATTAATCACTTCAATAATAGATATGGTCTCTTACGGGTGAGTCTTCAGCTTTCTATGGAATTTCCCTGCTTTAGTACTATTTAAAGTCTAACCAGTTGTGCCGTCAATAAAATCAGTGAAGAATTGTTTATCCATGATTAAAAGTTGATTACATCATTATTTTCAGAATATTAATGATGTTTAAAAAAGTAGTTTTGGGTTTCCCTGGTGGCGCAGTGGTTGCGCGTCCGCCTGCCGATGCAGGGGAACCGGGTTCGCGCCCCGGTCTGGGAGGATCCCGCGTG
>NC_041219.1:31847250-31850108 GCF_002837175.3 Physeter macrocephalus | reverse complement strand
TGCTCCGCAACGGGAGAGGCCACAACAAAGGGAGGCCCGCATACCACAAAAAAAAAAAAAAAAAAAAAAAAAAAAAAAAAAAAGTAGTTTTAACCTTGGTTGATACAGCCTCCTGGTGTTGAGATCACGGGTCTTGAAATGATAGATATTGCCCCTAACATGAATTATCCTCCATCTTCAAATCCTGCATATGCTGCGTTCCACAAAGAAACCTAGCTGACTTGTATATATTAGGTAGGAATTGTATCTTCTGTAGGAGACACATCCTCTAGGCTTCCATGGAGCATAGCCAACCTTTAAGTGACTGTTGCATGCATGGCACTTTATAGTCTATAAAACCACACATGAAAACCTTGGAATAGTTGCTTTCTAGGAAATTCAAGTCACCAAAGATTCATAAACGGTATCAATGTGAGGTGAACATCTCATGCACGTCCTATGACCACTTCGGAGGATGTGAAGTCAGGGCTGCCCTGCAAAAGAGAAAATGATTCAGTAGATAATATCTGAGGTGAGAGCTGTTAAAAGAGTAGCTAGCTTACTAAGGTACATCATTGTTTGATATATCAAGAGGTACAGCATTCAGTTGTGAACTCCAGATTCCTCAAAGTTTGCAATCAGTTTCTTATCCACGTGGTGTCTGGGATTTTTAACAATTATTGATTTATCATGTAAATGATAAAAATTGTATAAACAATATATAATTTATGTTGAAGAAACAGTATATAACTCCTAATTTAGCAGCAAGACTGACTGCCATGCACCAAACTTGATGAATATTGTGGACACTTTCCCCAAAATAGTATCAAAACATTTCATGAAGCTTTCACACAATGGAGATTTGGTTAAGCTGTTTAAGTTTTTCAATTTTGTTGTACATGTCACCAGATAATTTAGCAAAAATCTGGCTTTCTTAGAGTTTCTTAGAGAAGTTGAATTTTATTTGATCCCTCTGGAAACTAATTACGTCCTAGTGTTAAGACATAATTCAATTAAACAACTAATCACATACACTCATCCCACTGGGTTCTGCTTTGTGGAATTAACTTTTTCTTACAGCCAAATGTGAAAAAAAGTTAAAATATCCTTATTAGAATCTTTATTTTCAGCATGAATAAACTTTAAAATACAAAATGGGAATTCACATTTTAAGTGGGCATTTTAATTGAATTTTGAGGATGAAATGGTTTTACCTCTCAGAAATAGCTTTGAAAGTTCTCTAACTACAAATAGCAAGCAATTCTTGACAGCTTGAACACAGCATACTTTATATCAATATCCACAAATGAAACCTATTGCTTCTCTTGAAAATAAAACTTGAATCCTGGCTGGCAGTGGTAATCTCTCATGGTGAAGGCTGCCTGAACTGCACACCCTAAAGTTTTTAAATACACAGTCCACCTCTGCATTGGCCCAATATACACATATATCCAATCCCACAGGCTCTTACAATGTGACTGACCCTCCTCCCAGTAGGAGGTGGAGTCTATGTTCCTTTTCCATGAAGCTGGTATTTGATCTTCTGGGACTTCTGGTGACCAAAAGTATAGTGGAAGTGATGCTTGGACTTACAAGGCTAAGTCCTATAAAAGATCCAGTTTCTGCCTGGCTCCACTTCAGAGACCTGAAATAAGTCCAGTTGCCCTAAAGCCACCATGCTGTGGATTCTGAGGAAAGACTGAGCCACTAACAGGGAGATGCTCAAAGAATCTCCCTCTAGCTGGACGTGAAAAAGCCTTTGGAGATGACCCCAGAGCTACCATCTCATCGTAACTTCATGAGACACAGAAGCAGAAGAGTCCAACAAATGCTCCTGAATTTCTGACCCACAGAAAGCTTGAGATCATATCGTCTCATGCCATTACATTTCTGATTTGTTACACAGCAGTAACTAATGCACACTGATGACACCAGCTGCCACAGCCATCATTTGCTTGGGCTCAGACCACAGCTCTACCTTTCGACAGTTTGGTCCAAATTTACACCCATAACCCCTCCTTTTTCTCTGCAACACAGGTAAAGTTAAGACTGGAACCTTAAAAAAGACCAGGTGATGATGATAGAGATAAGTTAACATGCAATGAGATACACCTGGTTTCTAAATTTAGTTCACTGACCTTATAACATGGGTTTGTAATGAAAACATTTCACTTCCTGTTTAGACTCCTTCAAAGTTTTTTTCCTGAGGTCCCATCTGCATACTTCACACAGGGACTGTCAACTCAATCCAGACACTATACCCAAAGGCCTCAAGGTAAAATGTAATCGGACCTGAAAAAATAAACTATATTACAGATTGGGCTTTTATACTTCCTAACCAAAATACAAGGGAAAACTGAACAGTGGCTTACTTTCTAGCTTTTAAAAAATCAGTTTGGGTTTAAATCAAATTCCAGATGCTTGAATATGCCAAAGTGCCGCCGTCCCAGGGGCATTCACCTACTCCAGGTGTCAAACAGGTACCTTTCTTAAAACAAAACTGGAAATAGTTTATGGTAATTTTTTTTGTAATTTAGAAAGTCAGATCTGTGTGAGGAGAATTAAGTTACCTGAAATAGTGTTTAGCTATCAAATGTTTTGGTCCTTTTAAAAAACTATCATTCTAAGAAAACAGCCTAATTTAGATTACCTTTTTTCACAAATTAGGATTAGCACACTGATTAGGATTTTTTAAAGTATAGTTAAGTGTTGCAAAAATTTGATTATATACTGAAATGTACTTGTCAAAATAAACCACAAATGTTTATCCATATTCAAACTGAACAATTAAATTGTTTTTTAAAATTTAGGGGATGGGGCTTCCCTGGTGGTGCAGTGGTTGAGAGTCCGCCTGCCGATGCAGGGGACGCGGGTTTGTG
>NC_041219.1:31829165-31847186 GCF_002837175.3 Physeter macrocephalus | reverse complement strand
GGGTTTGTGCCCCGGTCCGGGAGGATCCCACATGCCGCGGAGCAGCTGGGCCCGTGGGCCATGGCCGCTGAGCCTGCACTCCGCAATGGGAGAGGCCGCAACAGTGAGAGGCCCGCGTACAGCAAAAAAAAAAAAAAAAAAAAAAAAATTTAGGGGATGTTTCCTAAAAATGTAGAACTCTCTTGAGTGACAAATCCTGAAACATATGACAATTTATGAGTAGGGATCATAGTATTCAACCAACAGTGAATTTTCTTCCTTGAGGTTTTAATGTATGCATAATTCTTTCCATTTTAGGGTTAATTCTTTAAAAACTAGTTTTAAAAATAAATATCAAGTCACAGACAAACCATGAACAGTTGGGTTTATTTCAACAGTAAGTTTGAAACTCTTGCTTCTGGCAAGAGTACTACAGTAATTACATTAGGAATAGACAATTTCCTACACTGTCAAATATATAAAAGTTCCTTCTGCATTTTCCTCAACACTGATCAACAAGCAGATTCAGTCCACAACTGCTTTCATCTACTGAGAATACCCAAGCTTCTTCTTCAGAGATTCTGGCATCTCAGGTGGAGGAGGGCGAGGGAGCCTGAAGTAGACCTTCACGGAGTCATAGATGAACCACTGCAGTGCAGTCAGAGTGCCGATCATGATGATACGGGCAAAGAGTCCCTTCCATACACCTGGATAAAATATGAAATGTGAGTGAAAAATATACTCCAAAGTGTTATTCTTTCTTTAGAGGGGAGAAAAAAAAATCTTACCTCTAAATCCAAGTCTCTGGAGGACCAGAGTCGCACTGCTACCCTTCTCTTTATTCAACACAGACACCACAGAATCAGCAGGGTGAGAAACAATGGCACAGAAGACTCCAGCTGAAAAAAGTCACGATAAATGATCCAATATGGGGTCAGTTAAAAAAAAATTTTCACATCACAGCCAACAACCTTTTCATGAGTAATAAAATTTTCTTGTGTTTAAAAAAATCATATTTTAGAGTGAGACTGACAAGGAAAGCTATAAAGCAGTCTACCCTATGTAAAACAGAACAATCCCTCAAGTTATATTCAGATTTTAACACTTTCTCTTGCATTAAAAATTTGTTATTGGAAAAACTAAACAACAAAAAAAGGCACAGCAGTGAAGTCAATACATTCCCAAGCTTAATTATGACATGCAAACCACAAAACATTTTAGGAACGAATTAGCAAGTATTTATGAATCCTGAAGAGTACATAAAACACAATGGAAAGATAAAACTTCTTTGGAATATTTTTCCCTCACCAAACAGGCCAATACTGGAAATGATTATTGTTAATTTCACAGACAAGCATGTTCTAAATAATTCATACCTATGTAACCTGCCACAAATGTGACAACCAGCTGCTCTGGCTTTGAACATTCACTTCGGGGCTTGGGAACCACAAACTTGTACAATGCTTCAACAGTACGTTCAAAGCAGGCGAACTTCATCATGGTGTATGGTATCTGTCTCATCCAGAGAGGAGCAACCCCCTTGTAGAATCTAGGAAATCAGAAGACTTATTTTACTCGGTTGCATATATTCATCTAGCAGACTTTTTCATTATTAACAGAAGTGTCCGCACACCAGTCAAGTCCTGATAGTAACAAAATGGCAGCACTACTGCATGTCATTTCTATCAGAACCTAAGACTAACATGCAGGTATATTTATCTCACATGCCAATGACTCAAGCACCTTTGACTATACAACCAAAAAAGTTGCTGGATGTTTCTTTCACTGGAACTACAAGAAACAGTAAGTTTACAAGTAGAACTCAGCTCAAGATTGGCATCCACAAAGGTGGATCTAAGGAAGCATGTGTGGCCTGACTATATGCAAATTCTTAACTGTGAACATAGATGACAAGAATTCTAACAAGGGAACCCCCCAACCCCCAAATTAAGAGTTAATATTTAGGTCAAATATCAAGTCATTTGTAAACTGACAAATGATTCTAACTTTAAGGGGAAAAAAAAACCCCTTAATTCAGGGTTCAAACCATGTATCAACTTATCCTTGCCCCTAGAGTTTATGTTCTATGTGAGGGGGAAAGAGATGTGAAAAAGAGAAAGTCTGGCAGGTTTAATGCTAACAAATGTGATTTTCTCAAATGAGTATTTTTATACCATATATTTAGCAAATGTTTACTTACGCCTTTAAACCTTCTTCCTTATACATTTTGGGAGCTGCATCCCTCAAAGTGTTAGCATATCCTGGTTGGGTTTGAATTCGAACCTTAGCAGCTTCCATAGGAGCCAGAGCAATGTCAGCAAAGAATTCAGCACTGGCAGAGGCAGCCAAATATAGTGATGTGCGCCAGAGATAGGCATTCTCCTAAATGAAAAACATAAGGAGAAACATGAATTGCTGCCGCACTGGCTGTTCTCAATTTAAGAGACAGTTCTAGGCAACAGTTAAATTTCAGACATTTTAAGTATTTCTTTATCACACAGTCCACAGAAAACACACATGAGACTGAATATCTCTCATAACCTCATCAACCATAGTACACTGTGAATTCAACATTTTCGAATGTCTAGGTGCCAAGGATAGTTGACCCTTGAACTCACACAGGAATACTAGTCTTCTCTTTAAAAAACTCAAATCCAACTTATTTGGAAAGCAGCATAGCATAATAAAAAGAGCACTGAAATCTAATGAATCAGTTTCTTTTTCTTATCCTGTTTATGTTAAAAGAGCCTTATGACACAACATTGTAAAGCAATTATACTCCAATAAAGATGTTAAAAAAAAAAACAAACAAACAGCCTTATGATTTGAAACATACTGTTCACCCTTTCTGAGACTATTTCCTCAGTTCTAAAACAAGGTGAGTCAAACAAAAATCTAAGATCCTTTTTGGTCTTATACTTTAAGTTAAAAGCTGAGGACTTTTTTTTTCCTTTTTCTTCTTTTTTAAATATTTATTTATTTATTTGGCTGCGCCGGGTCTTAGTTTCGGCATGTGGGATCTAGTTCCCTGACCAGGGATCGAACCTGGGCCCCTTGCATTGTGAGCATGGAGTCTTAGCCACTGGACCACCAGGGAAGTCCCTAAAAGCTGAGGACTTTCAATTTCAAAGTTAAATTACATACCTCTCCAAGCATGTTGCTATACAAAACTTTGAAGACTTCATAAAAGCCAAATTTGCAGAGCCCTTGCATAGAGTAGCCAATGAAAGTCGGAGCCCATCCTTTGGCCAAACCACGAACACCATCTTCTTTGAGTGTAATTGAGAATCCATTAAATATGCCCTTGTACTTTTGTGGGTCCACCTTTATTTAAAGAAGAAAAATGTACCACAGAGATAATAACACTTCTCACAAACACTTAATTTTGTTATTATTAGTTTTTCCTTTTGGTTCTAATGTAAACTTTAGTAACTACACAAAAGGTGGGTAAATACAAGTTCACTGCATGATATCAGCTTAATGTCTACTATTATACTTGTAAGTGTAAGTTTTTGTACAGTAAGGTCTAACTTTCTTTCAGTCAGACTTAAGTCTTGGAGAGTTAGTTAAGAGGATAAAATTCCTACAAAAATACATGATAAAACTGAGACGAGATTTTTCCACCACCCAACTCTTTTTACCACTTAAAAATTAGTCTTAAAGCTACTTCATAAAAAACAGGTAAGTCTACATCCTTGATATATGCTAGCCCTTTAAGTGATTATAAAGTTTTGTAAACTTAAGACAATCAAATTAAATACAAGTTTAAAAGGTACATCAACAAGAAAACCCTCTTTTGAGTTAAGAAATTAAATTCCCTTTAAGAGACATGCATAAGAAGTTTTAGCAAAGGTATATTTAATATTCATTCTATTAACTAATGGGGGTAAAAATCTTATCTGGGGGTAAAAATCTTATCTATTTCTGCCAGTACTAGAAGGGCTGGTATACATCACCTTCCTCTCCCTGCTAACATTTCACCTTCCTTTCTCTTTTAGGTAAGTAGACTCTAATCCTGTTTGGGACAAATAAATTTTTGATGTTTGATTATTTGTGTTTCAATAATCCTAATTAAGACATTTTAATTGTAAAAGAAAACCTTTTATATAAATAAATATGCAAGAAGCTATGCCCACAAATTTTAAACACTATACAGTGAGAGTTTTTACATCTATAGTGTTCTCTGCCTTGATCTTATCAATAAATAAGAGACATGAAGTTAATCATATAATACACAAAGAATGACTGCCTACTCTGACGTGTAAGTGCTTGTAAATGACTATTTGGAGCAAAGAATCAGTAGGCCTTGAAGAACTCTAGGCAGAATTCAGCCCAGCAGCAAAAACCACTTACAGCCAGAGTCTGAGATCAACAATCTACCTTCACTCTTATTTTAAAAGAGGTATTTCTTGGATTTAAAACACTAATTAAAGTAAAAATCATGAGTTAAAGAAATTTGAGTTTGGTGTTCTTCTAAAATTTCCGGCAGTCGTAATGTCTTCATTCTTCTCAATAGTGAAGTCCTTTAATATTACTTGGAATTAAGTCACACACAGAAGAGATGTTCAATGTTGTCATCTCAATACAAACCTGCATACGGCATTTCACTAAATCCAGAGGAACAACAGCAGTGTGTGTCAGACCACAACTTAAGACCCCACCAAAGCCACACAGCGCATAAAACTTCGCAGAGCCATATTCACAACTGTACTCTGTAATAAGATAAGACACACCATGCATTTTAATATAATACTCATGTTACTGGTTATCAACTTACCTCCTGGACAGTTAGGTTTCCACACAGCTTGTTAGTAGGTAACAGCCATGTTTCAACAATGTTTTATTTAGTCCAACATGCAAAAACAAACCTGCATTCTGCATTTAACCAGATCTAGAGGAACCAATGCTGTATGTGTTGTGCCACAACTAATAATTCCTCCAAGTCCACAGAGGAGAAAGAATCTGCCAGATCCATAGTCACAGCTATACTGCTCTGTTTGATTGAAAAAAAAAAAAATCAAATAAGTATTTCTTCAGAGATGACTAAGGCCATGGGAATGCAAGAGAACTATGTTTCCCTGTGAAAAAGTATTATCACAACTGAACAGCTCTAGCCACCATTTACAAGTAAACTGAAAGATAATTTTCCGCCTAGTGTGAGCAAGGAATTCACTGCCAAAATCAAAACGATCATTTAAAGATTTTGAAGGTTCTTATCTGTGAGATACCACCTCTCTCTCGTTTTGCCATATAAGTTTAAAAAAAAGTTTTCTACATCATTAATAGCTCTTCCAATTAAAGTCAAACTTCAAATTACTAATAGCTGATTAAGAACACACTTCTGAGTATCAATCCAACTCAAATCATGTAAAAGCTTGCAAACCTCTAAGGCTACCCCAGCCACTAACCAATACTATCCCCACTTATGGATCCCTATAGTGTAAAACTAGATAAACAAACTCCTGCAGTCAAATACATTACTACACAAATGACCATAGATTTAACTGTCTAAATTGAAGGACCGAATGATGATGTAAGGGTTTTTTCCTCACACTAAAGACAGAACAGAAACACATAATAATTTTTTTTTAAATCTTTACATTTTACAGGTACAAGGTAGAGAACATATTCTGCACTCCTGAAATTCGGTTTTCAGGTTTCTCTGTAAATACACTCCACTGGGATTTAAAATACACACAATTAAAATAAAGTTGGGTCTAACCATCAAGAAACCCGAGACATAAGATCAAACGGATTCGTATCTATTATATCCTTTCTATGGTCTCTCCGGATCTACAAGTCAATCAGGCGCATTAAAACAAGAGTTACTCAGTTATCACACATACCTTGTGTCAACTAATATTAGACTCCGGGAATACTAAAGGGAGGAAGCAGTATTTTTAAAAAGAAAGTGAAAGCAAAATCAAAGAACTGATAATACAGTTAGAACTAAGGTGGCCAGTGATTAGGATGAAGACTTTACCCAATGCCTGGTCGGCTAACCAAGCTGACTCACGGCGAAGATAAGGAGCTAGTCACGGCCTCTATGCCTCCACTCGCTCGAGGACGCGGAGGTCACGGACGGAGCAGGGCCTAGACCCTTCCACGCCCTTGAGGGAGGGCCAAGGATCCGACACCCGGCTTCGGGCGGAACGAGCTGACATCCTCGGACAAGCAACTGGGCGCCCTCCTGCGCTGCCGCGCGGGCAGGGCGCGCGTCCTTCCCTGTCCTCCGGGTCGAGCACGCCACGAAGGCCGAGGGGACCACGGGGGGACCTCACAACCGTATCGGGACAGGGTCTGACCTCACCTTCCACAGCGGCGGCTGCCAGCTTGCGGGAGCGGCGGGGTGGGCCCGGGGGCCCGGCGGGGTTGCTGCGGGGGCCCGCGAGACCATCCTGCACCAGCTGCAGGTGGGGAGCGTTGAAGGGGTTCGCCCGCGCCAAGTGCGCCACGGACGAGAACATCTTCCTAGAGGGAGAGGAAGCGGCGGTCAGAGGAAAGGCAAAGGGGGCCGTTAGACCGGCTAAAGTCACCTGCACCCTGGGACCACCCCCGCACCCAGGCCTTGCCTCTTCCTGCCTCCGCGCCCTTGAGGAGGTCACCGCGGCCTCCCTAAAGGAGGAGGCCAACGGGGCCTACAGCCAAAGAAGCGCCCCACCGGGTCTCCTCGCTCCGCTCCCCGCACGCACTGCAGGGAAGGCCGAGCCACACTCACTCCCTAAGATGGCGAACACACCACCGCTCCCTCGAAAAAGCTGGGGCTCACAGAGGCCGAACGTCCTCCGGGTCTTTAGATCTATGCCTTTCCGCGTCGTCAGCGCGACGCACACAGTGCGTCACTACAGAGTGGCGGCACCCATTGGCGAAGAAGAGCGCCGAGGCCCTAACGTCATCGCGTTCTCCTAGCAGCCCTATCCCCGCCCCACTCGCCCTAGCCCTTCCGGCCCGGCTTCTGAGCAGGAGGATTCTTTTTGCGCAGGCGCGCATTCTGGGCCGGTGTTTTGAGTTGTGTGGGTGTGTGCTCGTGACCTCCTCTTTTTGTCCCTTCACCTTCAAACGTCTCTCCTGGAATCTGGGGCTTACTTTCTTTTCATTTAAATGAGCCCCAATATACTAGTCACCTAAAAAAAAAAATCCGAATACGCGATGATATATTATTTAGGTTTGCGGTTAGAATGTCACTGCAGTACAGTTTTTGTGTTACAGCTTCTGCTATTATGGTACTTTTTTTTTTTTTTTTTAAGTTTCATCCATTGACACTACACATAGACATGTCTGAATTTTCCATTAGACTTTAGGAGAGTATTTTAAAAGGAAATGTGTAGCAAGAACTCTTAAGACAGCTTGCTGGGGCTTCCCTGGTGGCGCAATGGTTGAGAGTCGGCCTGCCGATGCAGGGAACACGGGTTCGGGCCCCGGTCTGGGAGGATCCCACATGCTGCGTGAGCGGCTAGGCCCGTGAGTCACGGCCGCTGAGCCTCCGCGTCCGGAGCCTGTGGTCCGCAACGGGAGAGGCCCCGACAGTGAGAGGCCCGCGTACCGCAAAAAAAAAAAAAAAAAAAAAAGACAGCTTGCTGCTTCATCACAATAGTTTATATAACACATTGAAGCATTTAATAAATTATTTTTAACACCTGGGAGTACAGGGGTGAACTAGAGTGAAAGTGACTGGCAGCAGATTTTGTTTTTAATAAATTTAGAAAATCTTCGTTAGATTCAGTTAAAGAAAGGCCTAGTTTAATTGGGAAGAGTTTAGTAGGGGTCAAACCTCTGTTAGAATTCTGGCTCTGACATTTTCCCAGCTATTGTTAAAGTAACCTTGGGAATTTACTTGATCTCTGTGCACCTGTTTCTTAAATGGTGGAAGCAGGGCTGGCCTCATAGGCTTGCTACCTATACAGTTATGCAGGGCCTATGCTTGGTTTAATGTTCTGCTGTCACCGTTTTGAAATTCTTAATGAGCAAGAGACCCTGTGTTTTTCATTTTGCACTGGGCCCTGCAGATACTGCAGCTGGTCCTGGATGGGAGTAATACATATCTTGCAGAGTTTGTGAAAACTCTGTGAGATAATTTCTTCTTTTTTCTTCCTTTTTTGTTTGTTTGTTTTATTAAATGGACTTGAAAAATTGAGCTGTCATGTATGCCAATGGTAGCAATATTGACTAAAACTCCGTTCCTATATAAACATGCAAGATTTTTGTAGAAAATTAGCATTACAATATTAGAAAAATTTAAAATGTTATCCTCTTAAGAAAGAAACTGGACATTTTCTTTAAAAAGCAGATATCATGGGCTTCAATCTTTTCAATTCCCCATTCTTTGAATGGAGTTCAATAATAATTTTGGTGAGATCAATATTTAGTGTTCACATTATGATGACTACTATTTATAGTAAGCCACAGTGAATGCTGTAATTATATTTCTAATCTTGAATGATCTGTTTTCCTCTAGAGGTAATAATTGTCACTTTTGGCATTTGTTTGGTTTTCTAATCACTCATCGCTAAGTCAAAATCTACTGTATTAGTTTGCAAGAGGCTGTCATAACAAAGTACCTCAGACTGAGTGGCTTAAGCAAAAGAAATTTGTGTTCTGTTAGTTCTCAGTGAAATAATTTCTAAAACTGAGGCTTTTTAGCCAAGGAGCAGAGCTGGGGTCCAAGGTTGGGGGTGGGGGCATCAGTGGATGGGAAGTTACTGAGAGATTAGGGCAATTCTTGCTAAATTGACCTCACAGGATTCTTGCAGAAGGCAGGCCAAGGTTATCAGACATCACTTGGGAGATGAGGAATTTGATCAGGTATCGAGGGTGATCAGATATCAAGTTTGAGAGATTCTGGCTAAACCGACTTAGAATTCTTGCTACACCTGGGCTCCTTATGATCATGCCCAAGGATGGGCTTAGTGGAAAAAGGGCTCAGAGTAGCCTAACTAAAGTTTGGTCAAGGAGAGAGTCTTTGTCAATGCCTTCCTATTCAGTACACCAAGGCAGTCTAGCATTTTAATTTCATTTAATATGGGCTGCCACTGAGTTTAAATTTCAGCCTAACTGTTAGAGACACCCTCAGCAATCTGAGCTAAAACAATGGATTGGGCCACTTTCTTTACTCATATCAGTAAGTTTGCTTTGATCTACCATTATATTCCTTCTCTTTTAGTTATTGCTACTTATCAAATTACTCCAAAATTTAGGGACATAAAACAACAAATACTATTATCTCATATTTTCTGAGGGTCAGGAATCTGGATGGGGCTGAACTACATGGCCTGACTCAGGGACTGTCATAGGGTTGTAGGCAAGCTGCTGGCTGGGACTATGGTCTCTAAAGACTTGACCGGGGCTAGGGTATGTGCTTTCAGGGTCGCAAACTTGGTGACTGGCAGGATGCTTCAATTCCTTGTCGTGTGGCCCTCTCCATAGGGCTACTCATGACATGGCTTCCCCAGAGTAATTCAAGAAAGAAAGAGCAACCAGGACAGAAGTTGCAGTGCCCTTTATAACCTAATCTCAGAAGTGACACACCATCACTTCTGTATTTTACTGGTCATGCAGACGAATCCTGATACGATGTAGGATCCCAGTGTCATCTGAATCTTCCCACGTGTTCCCATCCACACCGCTCAAAAAAAAAAGCCCTTACGTTAACAAGAGGCCTGCAAGATTGGGAATTCAACTGCGTTGTAATTCAGGATTAGATTTTGGGTTTAGTTTTTAGAAATTACAGCCTTGTACATATAGGAAGGCAGTCATTTACGTTTTCTGGTCCCTTATCTCATCTTGAACTGAGAGTTTAAAACCCTAAGCTCATCATTTCCTTTCCCCTACTTATCCAACATAATTAGGAAGAAACCAGCCAACCCCACTATAGTCCTTATTTTCACTTAAATATTTTGTGGAAGCATCTACTTGGTCACCCAAAGCCTTGCCTTCTTTAGCCATTTGATTACTGGTATCCACAGGTCATAATTTAAGACATTTTTTTTGGCTAATGCATACCATGGACAAGCAGTGTCACCATTATCATAGACAGCTGGTCACCAATGCCTTTAAATCCAATCAGACCAGATAACCCAGAACAAATTCAGAGAAACCCATTGTTAAGGGTTTGTTCTCCTGGAATTACTTCCAATACCACTGTCTGTATCAGAATTTGATCAGAGAAGCATAGCCACAGTGAGTCATATGGAATAAAAGATTTATTGTAGGGATTAGACCTTATGAGACTGTGGGAGCTGGAGAAGAATTTGCCTCTGTTTCTGGGGCTGGACCTGAAATTACTGTAAATCAATGGGACTTACAGTCAGGCAGAAAAGCTGAACATGAAGTGGGGGTGAGCAGGGACAAACTGGAACCCACAAAGTCAAACTAGACGGTGAGTCTGTCTCATCACTTACAATGCTGGTCCCTGCAGGAGCCATGGTGCAGGTGCTTATGAGAGCCACAGTGCCGCTATGCTTCTGGCCCAGGACTCAGAGAAACCGAAGAAGATCCAGGAGTTCTGAAAAAGCTTCACACCTGGCCTCTGCCCCGATTTAAGGTGAGCCAGCAAATCAGCAAAATGAGCATAAGCTGCCACAGCACCTCATGTCCTACACCAACCTTCAGAGTATAATGACTGCTGCTTCACTTCTGCCTTTGCACAAATTTCCTTTGTGACCAATCCTAACCCAGACCCATATTTAGGAGATAAACAGTTAAAATTTGAGACGCTAGAGAGATAGAACATTCAAGGGAAATTTGCCATGGGCATTTGAAAAACTTAGAGCTAGAAGTCAAGTTTGCCCTTGTAGATTTGACAATTATCTCTGTTATGGAGAATCACAAGAAAATCCTTAAATAATTCCTAGCACAGTCAGTTAATAGAAGGATATAAAAAATTATGTGAGGGAGACTAAAGTCTGTTTTCATACCTGCCCTGAGGAAAAAAGAGTAACATCGGGACTTCCCTGGTGGCGCAGCAGTTGGGAGTCCGCCTGCCAATGCAGGGGACACGGGTTTGAGCCCTGGTCCGGGAAGATCCCACATGCCGCAGAGCAACTAAGCCCATGCGCCACAACTGTTGAGCCTGTGCTCTAGAGCCAGCGAGACACAAAGACTGAGCCCACGTGCCACAACTACTGAGCCCTCGTGCCTAGAGCCCGTGCTCCGCAGCAGGAGAGGCCACCGCAATGGGACGCCCACGCACCACAACGAGGAGTAGCCCCCACTCGCCGCAACTAGAGAAAGCCTGCGCGCAGCAACGAAGACCAAACACAGCCAAAAATAAATAAATAAAATAAATTTTTTTTAAAAAGAGTAACATCCACTTATTTATTGTCTTTTTTGGTTAGAAATCTTGTTTTTTTATTTTTGGGGTGGTTTGTTGTTGTTTTGTTTTTGTATGACTTCATAAATAGAGTAGGGAGAAATTTGTCTCTTTGTATCTGAAGTAAAATAAAATGGACTTCACAGCTGGGGCTTTAGTTTCCATTCTGGAAAGTTTTAAAATCCCCATTCTTTGGAAAGGTATGCTAGGTTAAGCCTAGAGTACCTTGTCTGTAAGACTGGTGGTCTCTTTACCATAGTGCACCCCGAGAGAGCAGAGCTAGCTCTGAGGCCCGGTCTCAGACTCTTAAACTCACCCATGTTTGTGCATGGAGCTGAAAACAGTGAAAGTTATAGCTGTATATTCAGAGACATTGTATTTTATAGGAAATAAAAGGCAGGTGAATCCTTTTACCCAGTCTTTATCTCTTGATATCTTGAAATTTCTTTCTTTCTGCAATTAAAATCATAAAATATGGGGGCTTCCCTGGTGGTGCAGTGGTTGAGAGTCCGCCTGCTGATGCAGGGGACGCGGGTTCGTGCCCCGGTCCGGGAGGATCCCACATGCCGCGGAGCGGCTGGGCCCGTGAGCCATGGCCGCTGAGTCTGCGCGTCCGGAGCCTGTGCTCCGCAACGGGAGAGGCCACAACAGTGAGAGGCCCGCGTACCGCAAAAAAAAAAAAAAAAAAAAAAAAAAAAAAAAAAATCATAAAATATGCTTTGGCCCAGAGCGGAGAGCCATACCTCGATATGGCAGAACCTAAAAGCGTCCACGTGGAAGGAGCACATCTATGTGGCACTTTAGTCACTCAATGGCTACAATTTATCACCTGGACAGATTTTAAGTGAGGCCCTGTCATCATAAGTTAGAGGTTCCCAAACCTGGTTTCTCATCAAAGCACCGGGAGAGCTTTTTAAGCACAGGTGTTGTCAGACCTCAAAAGATTCTACTAAGTCTGATGAGGAGTTCTAGAAGCTGCCATTTTTTTAAAAGATCCCCAGGTGATTCTTAAAATAGCCAGTTTTAGGCACTGATGATCTAAGGAATTCAAAGATAGGCGTGAGCCTGTGGAACAGGCCTGACCCAACACTGACAGCATCCTGAATTACCTGGTTTGCCATGGATATAAAGTGCTCACTTACTAGAAAGGAATCCCTGCTGATCTGGTTTGCTTCAAACTGACTGTTCACCTTGTTCATCCACATTCAAGAACAAGGTGCAAGGCTGTGGTGCACACCATCAGCACCCCATACAAACTGGGGCAAATTCTTAACAGAAGTATGAAAGAGGACAGGAGAATATCAACTGCTTAAAGATGGTCACAGCCATAGACTTGCTAACATACAGGACATTTGAGGGAGAAATGTATATACCTGAAGAATAGCAAATATGAAAAATAAGGAATATAAAATGGACTAAGCCTTATTAAAAGGAGGAGAAATAGTTTCGTTCATCCTTAGATGGGACAGAATATACCTAACACCTAAATTTCTGTTTATACGCTGGGTTATTATGAACTGAAATGTAAAGTAATTTTATCACAATTCAAACCTCATGCCACTTATGATCTTTTTGCTGTAGCTACTCAGAGGCCTTCTCACAAATGAGTCCAATGTAACTGCAGTCAGCTCTAAATGAAGTTAAAATTTGCAAACATAATGAAACTTCAGGAAAAATTCTCAAATTCTGCTCTTATATCTCTAAACCTGGAAGATAGTCATTTGGGAAGGAATAACTTTAGGGAATCAAACATATTTTTAGACAGCAGTAGCCTCAAATGTTAGTGGAATTTAACTGACTGATTTTATTCTTCTGAGAGAAACTGAATATTGCGGACTATAACACAATTACAGTTAATGTACATAACACTAGCAGTTACTTAAATTTTCTGTAATTTGTGCTGCTTTGAAATTTTGTGGAAAAGACACTATTTTTCCCTCTTTTGACTTCAAGAATTTCAACTTTGAAAAATATTTAAATCGTCCATCATTTAAATTACACAATAGGAGAAAATAAAAATCAACGTAGAGTTTTGTCAGCTAATCTATTCACCCACGGCCGTTTATGGGTCAGAATAACTTGTTCCCGGGTGTTTGAATGATCAAATTAGATGTCTGAATTAAATGAACATTATTATTATTATTATTATTTAAGTGGTATGGCTGAAGCTGAGGAGCCTGTTTTTAATTTTTTTAAATATATGATTGGGAATTCCCTAGCAGTCCAGTGGTGAGGACTCTGTGCTTGAATCTCCTGAGTTATGTGGACAAGCTTCAGTCCTAAACATTAAGAACTCCTTATACCTTATTTTGCCATGCCCTCATCTCTTGGCTACTTAACAGTCATTGTTTTTCTGTTAACACAATCTCCCATTTAGGTCCGATCTTTCCAAAAACATCTAAGCATCCTCCCTTCTAGTCCATTTGCCAATGTATGTTGAAACTGCTCTATGTAATAGTAATCTAGACAACTTAAAAAGTTTTTGGACTACCTTTCTCTCTAAGAAATATCACTGAAAAAAAAAAGAAAAAGGCAAGATAACATCACGTATTTTAAAGAATTGTTGAAACGTTTGCAATTTTGCCTTAACACAATGGATCCAAGGGTAATTGAAAAAAAGTCATAGGCAGGTTTCAACTGTTAAAATGTTTAATGTAGCATGGTTGTTAAAATGTGTAAATATGTCTAGAAAAAAATACAAGTATCAGTAAAATCATTTTAAAAAACAACATAATGCCCCGGTTGGTCTAAGTTATTGATATTTATTCTTAAATTGTTTAATATCTATTGACTACCTAGTGTAGGGTACTGTGAATATTTCCAAAGGCCTCTCTCCTTTCACATTCTCTTCCCAAGAATCTCCTTTACTCCCATGGGATCAGCTTTCATCCTTTATGGTAAAATTCTCAGTATTTTATTTTTCGTATTTTCTGATTTTGAATATTTGTTTACTTTTTTAATTTTTTTTTTTTTTTTTTTTTTTTTTTTTTTTTTTTGTGGTATGCGGGCCTCCCTCTGCTGTGGCCTCTCCCGTTGCGGAGGACAGGCTCCGGACGCGCAGGCTCAGCGGCCATGGCTCACTGGCCCAGCCGCTCCGCGGCATGTGGGATCCTCCCAGACCGGGGCGCGAACCCGGTTCCCCTGCATCGGCAGGCGGACGCGCAACCGCTGCGCCACCAGGGAAGCCCAACTTTTTTAATTTTTTGAAGTAATTTTAAATTTACAGAAAAGGTGCAAGAATAGTACAAAAAGCTTCTATATACCCTTCACTCAGCTTCCCAGATTGTTAACATTTTGCCATGTGGTTTATGATTCTGTCTGTCTCTCCCACCTATTTTTAGACACAGATGTATAGAGAGTTATACACACATATAACATATTTATATGTAGATATATAGATTACATGTACAAATATATAAATACACATAAATACCTATATACACACATACATACATATTTTTCCTGAACCAAAGGAGAGTTAAATACATGATGCTTTTTTATTCCTAAATACTTCAGTATGTATTTCCTAAAAGATAAAGCACAAGCATCAAAATCAAGATATGACCAGTGATATAATACTACCATCCAATCTAAATATCCTATCTAAGTATCCCAATAATGTCATTTATAGCAAAAAACAAATCAAAACAAACCAAGAATACCTTTTCTTCTAGTCCAGTATCCAGTCCAGGAGCATGTTACATTTAATTTTCATGTCACTTTAAGTTTCTTCAATCTGGAACAGTTCTATCTTTCTCTGTCATTCATGCCCTTGGCATTTTAAGAATACAAGACAGTTATTTTGGAGAATGTTACTTGAATTGGGCATCTCTGATGTTTTCTCATGATTAGATACAGAGTATGCATTTAGGGCAGGAATATCATAGGAATGATTTCTTGTTCTTTTCGGAGTATCATGTCAGAAGGCACATGATGTTGATTTGTCTTATTACTGATGAGGGGAACTTTTATCACTTGATCAAGGTGGCATCTGCCCAGTTTCTTCATTGTAAAGTTACTATTTTTATCTGTAATTAATATGTAATTTGTGGGGAGATACTTTGAGTCTACCTAAGTATTCTGTTCTTCAACAAACTTTCACCTGCTGATTTTCACATTTGTCAGTGATTGTTGCCCGAATCAATTACTATTGTGATAATTGCCAAATAGTGATTTTCTAACTCCATCAGTCCTACATTTATTCTTCCGTGAGGTAGTGCTTTCCTTTCTCCTCTTATTTAGTTCATTCTTCATTTATTTGTATCAGTATGGACTAATGGATTCCTGTTTTATTCAATGAATTATCTAATACTAACATTATTTCATTTGATGCTTGTATTGTCCCACATTTGGCCAGTGGGAACCCCTTTAAGCTGATCTTGTATTCTTTCTACAAGTCCCCATCATTTTTTGAGCACTTTGTTACTTTCTGGTACAGCAAGATGTTCAAGGCTCACCTTATACTTTTTCTGCCCCAGCCCTGGAATCAGCCATTTCTCCAAAGAGCTTCGGTTCTGTTTAGAAGAGAATAACATTTAGAACCAAGATCTGGGAGCAAAATATGCATAACAATGCTATGTGTTATTGCTTCTAGGTTTTCTCAGTATATATACATACATACACATATACACATTTGTATCAATCCATCTATCTATCATTGATTCTATCCTCTTTTAAAAACCATGAGTGCACACAAATACTTCCAATTCCAAATCAGAATTTCCCAGAATTCATTCTAGCCTTTTTTTTTTTTCCTTTCCACATTTGTAACTCCCTTCTCTGGTTTTCATTACCCTCAATATATTGTCTCTTATTTGCTTATTCCTTCTGGTTATATCCAGCTTCCCAATCCTGCAAGCTGTCTCCCTGTCATAAACCTTACAGAGCCCACTGGCCCTGGTTGCCTGAAATGAAGAATAGAAACCAATCAATTAAAGAAAAGAAACCAACCAGCGTTTTTTAAAGAAAAAAAAAATAGAAGGAGAAGAGGAAGAGGAATGGAAAACAGCTATGGCTATCATTATTAACAAATTAACTCCAAATCTTAACAGTGTAACTCAATAAAAGTTTTCTTCTTGCTTCTGTAAAGTTTAATGCTGATTGAGTGGTTCTCCAGGGAGCTCTCCTCCAAGTGGTGACTCAGGGATCAAAGGTGTTTTAATTTTATGGCTCTGCCATCTCAACACATGACTGCTGCAGGTTTGGCCAAAAGATGAGATGCAACAAGGAAAAGTCACACCCTCTCTCAGCTGCCTCAGAGTGAAAGTAAAACGTCATTTCTGCTCATGTTGCTTGATTGAGAATTAATCTCATGACAGCACCCAGATGTATAGGACTGAGGAAGGTAAGAACATATGGATATTCAGGGACTCATTCAGGGATGAGTCCCTAGTCTCATCTGCACCCAATGTAGACACATTTGCATAGATTCTATCTATACTTAGATAACAATGTAACTTCCTGATGAACATTCTTGGAGAATAACAATGAGGTTGACCAGGATAAAAATGAGTAAACTTATATGTAGCCCTTAGACACTGTTAAATGCAGCAGTCATCTATAAAAAATGATTTCAGTTTTGGATTAGTTGATTTAAAGATACTTTTTCTAGCAATAGTTAGTAGTTAGCAGGGTCATGTCTCTATAATAGTCACTTCTAGTCCAAAGGCTAATGTGCTCTTTCCTGGTGGCCCTTGTAAGCATTTGGATTGTTAGTAAGTGTTCATTAAATAACTGCAGTACAAGGTATAGCTCTGTGCTTCCTTCTTTAATTATAATTATTTTAAAATTTGAAATAATTTCAAATTTACAGAAAATATGGAAGAATAGTACAACGATGTACTTCATCTAGATTTACCAGTCTTTAACATTTTGCCACAATTGCTTTAATAGATTCTTTTTTGTCCATCCATCAGTCCACCTCTATAATTTGAACCATTTGAGAGTAAGTTGCAGACTTATACTTTTTTACCCCTAAATACTTCAGAGTGCATTTCTTAAGAAGAAGCACTATTTTCTTACACAATCACAGTAAAATTATCAAAATCAGGAAATTTAACTTTGTTAATATAATATACAATACACATTCAAAATCTGCCAATTACGCCAATTGTGTCCTTTATAATAATGCCTTTTTTCTAATCCACATCTGATCCAAGATGACATGTTGCATTTAGGGGTCATGTCTCTTTAGCTCCATTTGCTCTATAAGTTTCTCAGTATTTCTTAGTCTTTCACGACATGAACAATTTTAAAGAGTACAGGCCAGCTATTTTGTAAAATTTCCCTCTCTGATGTTTCCTCATGATTCAAGTTGTGCATTTAGGGAAGGAAGGAAGGAAGGCAGGCCATGTAAGTGATGTATTCTCCTCAGTGCCCTGCTTTGGGAGGCATTTGTGGTTGATTTGTACCATGACTGGTGAGATTACCTTTGATCACTTGGTTTAGGGTAGTGTCCTTCAAGCTTCTTCACTGTAAAGTTATTATTTTTCCCTTTGTAATTCATAAGCAATTTGTGGGGAGATACTTTTGAAACTACGTCAATAGCCTGTTTCTGAAAAATCTCACACCCACTCATTTTCACATCCATTGATGATTCTTGCCTGAGTGACTACTATGATGGTTGAAAATGGGAATTTTCTAAATCCTTGTTCCTTCTACATTTTTTTTTTTTTTTTTTTTTTTTTTTTTTGCGGTACGCGGGCCTCTCACTGCTGCGGCCTCTCCCGTTGCAG
>NC_041219.1:31792094-31828827 GCF_002837175.3 Physeter macrocephalus | reverse complement strand
GGCCTCTCCCGTTGCAGAGCACAGGCTCCGGACGCGCAGGTGCAGCGGCCATGGCTCACGGGCCCAGCCGCTCCGCGACACGTGGGATTTTCCCGGACCGGGGCACGAACCCGTGTCCCCTGCATCAGCAGGCAGACTCCCAACCACTGCGCCACCAGGTAAGCCCCCTTCTACATTTTTTTTTTTTTTTTCGCGGTACGCGGGCCTCTCACTGTTGTGGCCTCTCCCGTTGCAGAGCACAGGCTCCGGACGCGCAGGCTCAGCGGCCATGGCCCACGGGCCCAGCCGCTCCTCGGCATGCGGGATCCTCCCGGACCGGGGCACGAACCCGCGTCCCCTGCATCGGCAGGCGGACTCTCAACCACTGCGCCACCAGGGAAGTCCCTTCTACATTTTTTTGGTTGCCCATTCTACTTTAAGAATGAGCTTCCCTTTTAAAAAAATTTATTTACCATCAGTATAGACTCTGGATTCTGGGTTATAATACATTACTGTTATTTTGATATTCAAATTATCCCAGTGAAAGTCCCTTCAGGCTGACTTCTTGTTCTTTTAACATGTCCCATCACTTCCTGCGCATATCCTTGCTTTCCAAGGCAAGATATTCCTGGGTCATTTGTTTTTTTCATGCCCTAGTCTTCGAATCAGTCATTTCTCCATGAATCCCTGGTTCCTTTTACAGAGTAATAGTATTTAGGAACCTAGTCCTTTATTAAAGAAGGGCTTACATTATTGAACCTACTTATTTTGGGCATTTTAAAAAATAAATTTACTTATTTATTTACTTATTTTTGGCTGCGTTGGGTCTTCGTTGCTGCACGCAGGCTTTCTCTAGTTGCAGCGAGCGTGGGCTACTCTTCGTTGCAGTGCTCGGGCTTCTCGTTGCGGTGGCTTCGCTTGTTGCAGAGCACGGGCTCTAGGCGCACGGGCTCAGTAGTTGTGGCACACGAGCTCAGTAGTTGTGGCTCGCAGGCTCAGTAGTTGTGGCTCGCGGGCTCTAGAGCGCAGGCTCAGTAGTTGTGGCGCACGGGCTTAGTTGCTCTGCAGCATGTGGGATCTTCCCGGACCAGGGATTGAACCCGTGTCCCCTGCATTGGCAGGTGGATTCTTAACCACTGAGCCACCAGGGAAGCCCTATTTTGGACATTTTAACTGCAGAAGTGAATTAGGTCCCATTTGCTCAGGCTGAGAAAGCATTTACCTCCTTTACATTTCTATAAGATCCTAAGTTCTACAAAGATCTGTTTTGCTTATAAGTGGGTTCTGAGCACCTAGAGTGCCAGAGATGCATAGGAAAGTGTTCCATAAATATTTGCTGAATGGTTTACATGCTGCCACGAGAAACCTACTTGAAATATGGTTCCAATTTTAAGTTCGAGGATCACTAAAGAGCAGTTACATGCTTTGCATTCATTTGTTATGGCCACTTATGCTGCAGATTCATAGCTTAAAATAGTCTTATGTGTCCTACTCTTCACCTTGATGTTTTATATTGTATTAGAAACCTTTAGGAGCCAACAGTTTAGTCAAAATTTTTCAGTGTCCCTTTTTCAAGACTGTTTTCACAATTTTCTAAATAGCTGGGACGTGATTTCAGTAAATGTCATTCCTTTTTACTGAGACTGAAACAGTACTGACATTCTATAAAGTCTGAGGTGTTAATTCAAAATGAATGGTTGAGTATTTTATTATTTGGCACTACTAACAAATAATCTGAATAACTCAGATTACAAATTTGAAACAGAGGTAGAATTCAATCTCTGGTTTGAGAAACAAATCATACAGTTAGTGAATGTCGTTTGATCTTTTCTTGACAGAAACCTAATAAACTTTTAGATCTGCTTTTTAAGACACTGAAAGATTAGAAGATGAAAATTAGGAGAGGGGAGGCAGGAAGCTGTTACAAACAAGTCAATTGACAGATAAAAGGAGGGACAGATAATAGATAATCAGAGGAAAAACTAGAAAAAAAAAACCTCATAAACTGAAAATATACAGCTGGCTCCAGCCCCACTTAGGATTAAACAACTTTACATGGTACCCGGTCACATATATCTTTGTTTATCACACACACAGCTAAAAGAGGGTGTAGAGAGAGTAAGAGAGCAAGAATACCTTAGCTTATCAAGACATATTGTCCTGACAATGTCCATCTATCAAAAATCACAAATGCATGTACTCTTTGGTCCAGTCATCTCACTTCTGGAAATTTATCTCACACTTAGAACACTTGTGCAAAACTATGTATGTACAAGAGGATTCATTATGGCATTATTTATAACTACAACAGATTGGAAACAATGCAGTAAGTACACCAATAGGGTTAAAAAACAAATTATGTTATAGCTATACATGGAATACTTTGTAACTGTGGATAGATTGATAGATAAAACTGGACCCTTTTTTACTGATGTATAAAGATCTGCAAAATACTGTTAAATGAAAAAGTAAGACGTATATAGAGAGAATATAGTACCATCCGTGTAATATTGTGTGTGTTTCTGTGTGTCTATGTAACATCTCTGGAAAGATATACACACAAAACCCAAGACTGGTTGCCTATGGGGTGGAGAACTGGATTACCCTGATGTTTCTGGATATTTCAGGATTTACTATGTGCAAGTTAATAAAGTAAAGGGCTCCTGTTTTAATGAAAGAGTTATGTTGTCAATAGAAATTAAATTATCCTAAACTGATTTAAAAACCTTGATAATCAAGTTATATTATATTGGAAATAATAAGCCCAAATTAAGGCCACTTATTTCCTATTTACTGATTTTCTATTACGCTACCTTCATGCTCTTTTTAGTGTAATGGTATGAACATAAGGAATGAAGCTGTATTGCATTTTCCATCCAGCATGCAATAATAGCAACTCAACATTACAACTGTTACTTTCAGGTGACCCACTACTTGGTTAAAGCTTTCTGACAGTAGGATATATTACAAACTACAGTGAGTTCCACAGTGACATCTAGTGTCCCCTTTTGATAAAATTATTTAGATTCTGGGATATTATTTCTGAGATAGCTTGTGGCCATATGACTAGGTACTATTTTTAAAGTCCTGAAGTAAAGAGTCTAACCAAAATCTGCTTATTAATACTTATTATGATTGTTTAGATTACAGTGCAAAATGTGGTATTTTGGGGGGTTCTCGCTGTACATGTTTTAGCTGGATTAGAATTCACTACAGCAGTTGACACTGCAGTATAAAAATAGTTACGTTTGGTTGCTTTAAAAATTTACTGTAAATTTTACATAGTTTATAATGAGAAAACTTGGGAAATTTTGAATTCATCTGTAAATTTTAAAATTATTAAGAACTCTTCAAATCAAAGCTGCCTAACTCAAGGTATAAGAGTATAAAATGGTATAGAAGGGACCTCTGTACACAAAACAAAAATTCTGTTTGTCAAATATTGGGAAATTAGAAGTCACCTGAGTGAAAATATTGGAGACATTCTTTTTTTAAAAATAAATTTATTTATTTATTTTTGGCAGCAGGTCTTCGTTGTTGTGCGCGTAGTTGCGGCGAGCGGGGGCTACTCTTCGTTGCAGTGCGCAGGCTTCTCATTGCAGTGGCTTCTCTTGTTGCAGAGCACGGGCTCTAGGCGTGCGGGCTCAGTAGTTGTGGCCCTCGGGCTCTAGGGCTCAGTAGTTGTGGCGCATGGGCTTAGTTGCTCCGCTGCATGTGGGATCTTCCCGCACCAGGGATCGAACCCGTGACCCCTGCATTGGCAGGAGGATTCTTTTTTTTAAGGCAGATAAGGGGAACCAGAATCAAGTTGGACAGGAGGACTTGCGATGAGAGTAACACATCTGGGGCTGTGACCCCAGCATCTGGTTAGGGACAGAAATGAGGGGTTGGGAGAGAGCAGGAGATGGGACCTCAAGCTCTGTGTGAGAATCAGGACTCTGGGCAGAGACATCTGGAGGTGGCACTCAGGGAGACACACTCCAACCTACTCCCAGCGGATAGCTCAGCCCTCGCCACACACGCACACGGGCGCTCACAAACACACGCATCTCCACACCCCGATGTCACCCATACAAGTGGAACTATTCCTCCCATTTCTTTTTTCTTTTAGTTTTTTTTTTTTTTTTTTTTTTTTTTTTTTTGCGGTACGTGGGCCTCTCACTGTTGTGGCCTCTCCCATTGCGGAGCACAGGCTCTGGACACGCAGGCTCTGCGGCCATGGCTCACAGGCCCAGCTGCTCCGCAGCATGTGGGATCCTCCCGGGGCACGAACCCTTGTCCCCTGCATCGTCAGGCGGACTCTCAACCACTGCGCCACCAGGGAAGCCCTATTCCTCCCATTTCTTACGGTTGGGTGTGTTCACTTGTGCACAGCCATGAATGTTTTAGGGTTGGACAGTGGAGGCAGCAGGATATAATTATTCCCATGGACAGCTCGGAGTTCAGCTTCTCCTTGGACTGGGTGAGAAGAGAAGAAGCCAGGAGAAGAAGCTAGCCAGCCCCTAGTCGAAATCCAGCCTACAGGCTTGTTTTATTTGGCCCGCACCATGTTTTTAAAAAAATTGTGCCCATATTTAAATTTAGGGGGTTTTGCATAAAAATCTGGATTTCTAGGTTATTTTGACAAATGGGAAGGCCTGGCACACCAAGCCTGCATCCCACATGGCGCAGCTGGCTGAAGCAGAGTGGCAAGCACAGCCTCGGCTGGGCTCTCCAGGTCCCCACTGTCCTCGCGTCACCTGCTGGTGTAGTTAACTGGCCTCACCCCTTTGGGTCACCTGCCTGGTCTTCATAGGTTGTTGTCTTGGTCTCTTTGGGCGGCTATAGCAAAATACCACAGATTGGGTAGTTGATATACAGCAGAAAGTTATTTCTCACAGTTCTGGAGGCTGGAAATCTGAGACCAGGTTTAGGTCTCCAGCCCTCTCTTGTGAGGGCCCTTTTCCAGGTTGCAGACTTCTCTCTGTGTCCTCACATGGCAGAAAGGGCAGCAGGCGGATTCTTGATCACTGTGACACCAGGGAAGTCCTCAGAGGCATTCTTGACTAATAAAGAAATAAGAGAAAATAATACGTGTATGCCTTGGCACTGCTAACAAACATTCTTTGTGGTATGATGAAAATGCCCAAATAGCTCCTGACTCATTTACAAATCAAAACAATCCATAAATTAACATTTACTGATAATGCTGTATAACCTTTTTTCTGTTATATCTATTTGGAATAGTCTTAGGAAAAGTGTCACTGTTACTATAATACCTGAAAAAAAACCCCCAAAAAACCTTAGTATTATGTCTCCAATCCAATTTAACTGAACAAATCTCACTTGAAGCCCTTCTGGCCCCTTAACTAAAGAAAAAATATGACTTGCTCTGTTAGCTGATGATGGCAGCCCTCATTCCATTGATCAAATCTACATACCAAATGCTCACTTAACTAATGAGTAGAGTCTGAGAGTCTGGAGTTACTTAGCGGTGCCTGGTTTGACATTCCTTTGTCCTTATCACAAGTAGGAATATACCTTATATTTACCCAATACCCTTGGGTCAGATCTGGATTTAAAACTTCAGTCTCAATTACTAGCTGTGTGGCCTCATGAAAATTACTTAACATATTTGGGCTTTAGTGTCCTCAGCTGCTAAATGAAGAGTTAATCTACTTTCTAGAGATGAACAAGTAGTGATGATAGTAAGCATTCTTATTCAGTTCCTAAAATAACTGTTTAGGAACTAATTATTTAGTTCATGTTGTTTCACTATTTGGTATACCACTAAATACTAGGTTTAATAGGTTTTTTTGTTTGTTTGTTTTGGCCACGCTGCACAGCATGCAGGATCTTATTTCCCCAACCAGGGATTGAACCCGTGCCCCCTGCAGTGAAAGCGTGGATTCTTAACCACTGGACTGCCAGGGAATTCCCCCACTGTAGGTTTTTTGTTTGTTTTTTAATGTATTTGTATTTTATTTATTTATTTTTGGGCTGCATTGGGTCTTTGTTGCTGTGCGTGGGCTTTCTCTAGTTGGTGAGAGCACGGGCTACTCTTAGTTGTGGTGTGCATGCTTCTCGTTGTGGTGGCTTCCGCACGGGCTCTAGGCGCATGGGCTTCAGCAGTTGTGGCACGCAGGCTCAGTATTTGTGGCTCGCAGGCTCTAGAATGCAGGCTCAGTAGTTGTGGTGCACGGGCTTAGTTGCTCCACAGCATGTCAGATCTTCCCGGACCAGGGCTCGAACCCACGTTCCCTGCATTGGCAGGCAGATTCTTAACCACTGCGCCACCAGGGAAGTCCCCCCACTGTAGGTTTTTGATAGCTAACCTTTATCAGTTAAGGACCTTCTTTTCTACTGCTAGATTGCAAAGGTTTTTTTTTTTAAATTTTTTATGATGAATAGGGGTTGAATTTTATTGAATGTTTTTTTCTGCATCTCTTGAGATGATTACATGGTTGGAATTGTAAGGCACAGCATGTTTAAAAAGACATAGGATTACAAGAGTCCATGATTTTTGGACCATGATAAAAATAACTCACAAAACCAGATAAAGCTTGAAAAATTTGTATAGCATTTGTAACTAGAAAAAAAGACTGCACAATTAATGCAAAATAACTATGAGGATGTTTAAATAATGTCTTCTATGCAAGCCCCACTCATTTTACTTAGGGTATGCTTTAGAAATTCATAGATTCAGACACAGCTGACTTTTAAAATATTTAAAAATTTTAAAATCGTGGTTAAAAAACACCACAATATAAAATTTGCCATCTTAACCATTTATAAGTTTATAGCTCAGTAGTGTTAAGTATATTCACCCTGTTGTACAACAGATATCCGGAACTTTTTCATCTTGCAAAGCTGAAATTTTATACCTATTTAACAACTCCTCATTACCCCCTCCCCATAGGCTTTGGCAACCGCCATTTTTCTTTCTATGAACTTGCCTACTTTAGATACCTCATATAAGTAGAATCATACAGTATTTGTCTTTTTGTGCCTGACTTATTTCACTTAATGTAAGTCCTCAAGCTTCATCCATGTTGTAACATGTGACAGGATTTCCTTCCTTTTCAGGGCTGAATAATATTCCATTGTATGTATATATTACATTTTGTTTATCCATTCATTTGTTTATGGACACTGGGTTGCTTCCACCTCTTGACTATTATGAATAATGCTGTTATGAACATGGTTGTGCAAATAGCTTTTCTTTTTTTCCCCTCATATCATTTTATTTATTTTTTTGAATTTTATTTTATTTATTTTTATACAGCAGGTTCTTATTAGTTATCTTTTTTTGGGGGGGGTCTTCGTTGTTGCATGCAGGATTTCTCTAGTTGCGGTGAGCAGGGGCTACTCTTCATTGCAGTGTGTGGGCGTCTCACTGCGGTGGTCTCTCCCATTGCAGAGCACAGGCTCCAGGTGCACGGGCCCCAGCAGTTGCGGCACGCAGGCTCACCAGTTGTGGCCTGTGGGCCCTAGAGAGCAGGCTCAGTAGTTGTGGAGCACCGGTCCAGTTGCTCCACGGCATGTGGGATCTTCCCGAACTAGGGCTTGAACCCGTGTATCCCTGCATTAGCAGACGGATTCTTAACCACTGCGCCACCAGGGAAGTCCCCCAATATTTTATTTTTTGAATATTTATTTAAGCATGTGATGATACACATTTTCACAAATATTTTATTATCTATAAATGCTCTGTCAGTTGCAACAAATTAACTGTTGCAGAGTAACAGAGAGTACTATACTTTGAACAAGTTGTTACCAAGTTAAAAAGAAGGAAGTTAACTTCATTGAAGGTGTCAGTACCTTTGGTAAAAAAAACCTGCCATAACTAATCTGTACAGATTTCCTAGCATATGTGATTTTTCAAATAGCTGATGATATTTTTCTACAGGAGGAGAAGTTTGTCTGATAAAATAATCTGTGCATTTATCCTCAGATGAAATCTTAGTGTATTCAAATTAAAGGCACTTTTTCATTGTTTGGTATGTAGCCATATTGGATATCAGTTCTGATATTGGTTCTTTCAATACTTCTAATTGCTGAATATCATTTTAAAGGAAATATTAATTGACATATAACACTAGAGTATTTAACCTAGTACAATCACTTGAAAGGAAAAATCTATATGAGATCTCCTATATCTCATCTATGTCAGCCTGCTTTTTTAACTCCAATTCTGGAGATGGAATGGAAACTGGATTTGATGTGGATGAGTTTGTCTTATTGATTCTCCATGTTCACACTTTTTTTAAATTTAATTTTTATTTTATATTGGATTATAGTTGATTTAAAATGTTGTGTTAGTTTCAGGTGTACAGCAAAGTGATTCAGTTATACATATACGTGTCCACTCTTTTTCAGATTCTTTTCCCATATAGGTTATTACAGACTATTGAGTAGAGTTCCCTCTGCTATACAGTAGGTCCTTGTTGATTTTCTATTTTATATATAGTAGTGTGTATATGTTATCCCAAACTCCGAATTTATCCCTCGCCCCTACAATTCTATAAAACTGAGGTAAAATGACTTTCTTTTCTATCTAGCTGAGAAGATAACCCCAAAGGTTACAGTTTTATTGCTCAAGAAAATATTAACCAGTTTTGATCTTAGCATTCCTTTTCCCCTCCCACTGAGTCTAAAATCCTAGTTTTTCATATTGATTGGTTTCCTCGTAATGAATTAAAGTTTGACACATTATTTGTATGAGAATTATGTTTAACACATTAGAATTATATTTTGCTGCCCATAAAAATTTAGAAACAGCTTATCAAGTTCCACAATACAAACAAGCAAACAAAAAAACAGAATGCCCTTTTCTTATCTATGAGCTTCTTTTGTTCCACATTTTGTGTGCTTTATCTATGTTTTGTGTATGGCTATAGATTTTTCATTTTCATTGCTCTATAACATTTCACTGTATGAGTATACCACAATTTATCCATTTACTGTAGAAGTAAATTTGAGTTGCTTCTAATTCTGGGATATTATGAATAGTGCTGCTACACATAAATATTCTCGTATATGCTTTTGGTGAGCATGTGAACACATTTCTGTTGGGTATGTACCTAGGAGTAGAACTGCTGCTTATAGAGATGTTCTATTTTAGTAGATGCTTTTCCCAGGTAATTTTACCACTTTTCACTTCCACCCACCATGCATAAGAATTTTAATTGCTCCTCAGCTTTACCAAACCTAGGTATTCTTTTTCTTCTAGCTACTCTGTGTGTGGTAATATGGCATTCTGGTTTTAATTTGTACTTCCCTGCTAATTAATGAAGTTGATCATTTTTCCACATTTATAGCATATGTGGGTATCCTGTTTTGTGAAACGCCAAATCTTTTGCCCATTTTTCTATTCGTTGTCTGACTTTCTTTTTTTTTCAGATCAGTTTTAAAAAATTCTTTATATATTCTGGATATGAGCCCTTTGTCAGACACATGTGTAGCAAATAGATCCACCCACTCTTTGGCTTGCCTTTCCACCCTTTTAATGGTGTCTTTTGGTGAACAGGAGTTCTGAATTTTACTAGAGTCTGATTTATCAGTTATTTTGTTTATGGTTGGTGCTTTTTGTGTCTTATTTAAAAGGGCTTTACCTACTCAAAGTTTATAGAGATATTACTTTCCTATACTTTCTTCTAAAATCATTATTGCTTTATCTTTCCAATTTTATGGACAATCCACCTGGAATTAATTTTTATATGATTGTGAGGTAGGGATCAAGTTTAATGTTTTTCCATACGGATATTCACAGTAAAAAGACTGTCCTTTCTCCACTACATAGCAATATAGTCTTTGTCATCTATCAGGTGACTCTTTTCAACTTGTCTGTGGGCTCTGTTCTGTTCCATTGGCTTATTTGTCTATTGTTGGAATAAAACCATACTGTCTAAATTTCCAAGCTTAAAAAATAAATAAATAGGACTTCCCGGACGGTCCAGTGGTTAAGACTCCATGCTTCCACTGCAGGGGGCACAGGTTCAACCTCTGGTCAGGGAACTAAGATCCTGCATACCGCGCAGCATGGCCAAAAATAAATAAATAAAAATTTTAAAATAATAAATAAATTTCCACAGCTTTATAAAGGGTCATGTTCACTGGCAGTGTGATTGTTCAGCTTTGTTCTTTTGTAAGATTGCCAGGGCTATTCTTGGCTCTTTGCATTGCTATCTAAAATTTAAAATCACCTAAATCAAAATTTCGTGTCAATTTTCACACCAAAAATCAGCTGGGATTTTGATTGGAATTACATTGAATTTATAGATGCGTTGGGGAAGAATTAACATTTTACACTAACTCTTTCAATCTACGAATATAGTATTTATTTGGATTTCTTTTAATTTCTCTCAAAATTAGTAGTTTCCAGTGAAAGGTCTTTGACATTGTTTGTTAGGTTTAGTTCCATGTTTTTGAGATTATTGTAAGGGGTATTTTTTGTTTGTTTATTGTTGATATACAGTAACACAACCGATCCTAGTGTTAAAATCTTATATTCAGAGACCTTGCTAAATAAACCTATTCTAATAATGGAATACTTTAATTTATTCCCTTCAAGACTTTTATTTTCCCTGCCTTATTGTTTTTCAAGAATTCCAGTACAATGTTGAGTAAAAGTGGTGGTGGTGGACATCTTGCCTTATTCTTGATTTCAAATGGAAAGCTTTCAAAATTTTACCACTGAGTATGTTTGCTCTAATCACTAATTATATAATACCACAGAAGTTTTCATAGTTGTATCTTTATTATCACTCAAGTCAAAATATTTTCTAATTTGTTGTAATTCCTTCTTTAATTCATGAGTTATTTGAAAGCGTGCTGTTTAATTCCCAGGCAGTTGGAGGTTTTCTCGATTTTGTTATTTATTTCTAGCTCAATTGCACTGCAGTCAGTGAATATGCTGCAAAATATTTCAATCTTTTAAAATTTGGAGGTCTTGCTTTATGGCACAGCATTTAGTTAATTCTGAATAATGTTCCAGTTCTGGTTGAAAAGAACATGTGTGGTAGACAGAGTTTGGACTCTCATGACCTTTACCTCCTGGTATTAATCTGCAGATGTGTTATATTATATGGCAAAGGAACTTTGAAGATGTAATTATTAAAATAGGAAGATTATCCTGAGTTATCCAGATGGGTCCACTATAGTCACATGAGCCCTTAAAAGCAGAAGAGGAAGGCAGAGATTAAAAACATAAGAAGGACTCAGCTGCCTCTGCTGGCTTGAAGATAGAGGGGCCAAAGGCAAAGCATGAAAAGGAATTGAACTCTCCCACATTCCTGAATGAGTTTGTGTCTTGGTCTTAATGCGGGTTGGAAAAGAATTTCCAGACACAAGGCAGAATGTAAAGAAGATAGAATTTATTAGAGGGAAGGGTCGCTGCTAGAACAGCGGTCTGACTTCCTAGTAGTCTGGGAGAGTCGAGCCCGAACATGTGCTATTGATCAGTTTTTATAGCCAGAAAACAAAGAAATGGTCCGAGGTGAAAATTTCGTTTACTGATGGTCGAGGCACATACACCTTCCTTCTGTAGGGTTGGAGTGGGACAGGCCAGATGCCTTTCCTTATTTGGGACAGGTCCTGTTGCCCAGGTAGGCGTTGCCCAGGTGGGCTCAGGAATTTCGTAACCATCGCAACATGGTGTGGAGGGTGACTAAGAGTCTGGTAGGAGGTGTAACGCTGACACTTTTTCAGGCAAGGTCGTCCTTTGTCCTTGAAGCACCATTGTCCTTGGAGCACTGGAGTTTGGATGTGGATTCTTCCCAAGAGGCTCCAGTAAATTATACAACCCTGCTGAATCCTTGATTTTGGTGCTGTGAGACCATAAGCAGAGAACTCAGCTGGGCCACAGTGTGCCCAGACTTCTGACTCATGGAAACTGTGAGAGAATAAATGGGTATTGCCTTAAATCGCTAATCCGTGGTAATTCGTTATGGTAGCAATAGAAAATGAAAACATGCATTCTGTCTTTGTTGTATGAGGTGTTCTATATGTGTTATATCAGTTTTCAATTGTTATACAATAACAACAAAAAACATACAAAAGGTAGTTGTTTAAAACAACATAGGGGGGGCTTCCCTGGTGGCGCAGTGGTTGAGAATCCTCCTGCCGATGCAGGGGACGCGGGTTCATGCCCCGGTCTGGGAAGATCCCACATGCCGCGGAACGGCTGGGCCTGTGAGCCATGGCCACTGAGCCTGTGCGTCCGGAGCCTGTGCTCCGCAACGGGAGAGGCCACAGCAGTGAGAGGCCCGCATACCACAAAAAACAAAACAAAACAAAACAAACAAACAAAAGAACAAAAAACACAACAACATAGGGATGCATTCAGAATATATAAAGAATTCTTACAACTCAATAAGAAGACAACCCCCAAAATGGGCAAAAGATTGAAATAAACAGTTCATAAAAGACAATATACAAATGCCCAATCAGAACATGAAAAGATGTTCAACATCCTTAGTCACCAGGGGAATACAAATGAAACCCACCATGAGATATTGGTACATACCTCCTATGCCTGTGGACAAAGAATGCCACCTGCCACATCAGCAAAGGATGTTGCAGCCATCTAGCCTTCAGCCACTACAGCTGCCCCCACTGTGAGCCCTGAGGGAACTCAGGATGGAGACAAACAGGTTGCCTCCTTGGTGACACAGCCGCTCCCAACGGTGCACCCTGAGGGCATTCAGGATGGTTAAGAAGAGGATACTGGCCCTAGATAGTTAAGGTGCATACCAAAGGGACGATTTCAATCAGCCCAGGCTCTCGCATCTTCTCCGACGTGGAAAAGCACTAAATTCATTAACTTGAGATGTCTGGTTTTCTTCAATTAACAGTAATCTTTTGATGTTCCGACTGCCTCCTTTTTGTTGCAAAAACTACTATAAAGCCTGGTTCCTCCCTTACCTCTTCCGAGCAGCTCCTCAGATCTATCTGAGAGGCTGTCTTCTGGGCGTAAGGCCTCAGAAAGTCTGCAGAATAAAACATAATTCTCAGCTTTTATGTTGTGCATTTTTTTTTTCAGTCGACAAGCCAAAATTAAGTAGACTGACAATACTAATAGCAGTACTTTCTGGTAGGATTGTGAAATGTTATAGCCATTCTGAAAAGAGTGGGGCAATGTTTTAAAAAGTTAAACATGCGCCTACCATAAGACTCAGCCATTGCATTTTTCAGTATTTATCTAAGAAAAATGAAGACATGTGTCCACCTTAATACTTGTAGGTGAATGCTTATACCTTACCTTTTAACATTTGTGCAGCAAAAGCAATTATTTGTGGGATATTTTCAGCCATAAGTGTCTGATTTGAAAAGAAGAAAGGATTAATATAAAATCAGAAGAACAGAATAAATGAAAATTACATGGATGGAGGTGGATATTAAAGGTTTAAAAAAAAACAACATGGGGAAGCATCACTGTCAAGTGAATTAATGGAGGTCTGTGTTCCTTCCCTTTCGTTCATTTTTTAAAAGTGTATTCAAGTATTTTCTATTTTCCTTGTTTGAAAAACTCAGAAAAGGTCTTCTTTATGGGGTTGTCAATTGGGTTTTCAGTCAGTGATCCTTCACTGAGGAGTGGCACAGATTCTTAGGCCTACAGATCCATGATGTTTCTTTAGAGACTTTCAAAGGCTCTGCCTTGGCCTGGAGACCAGCCCGAGGAAATGCTTGGCCCAGAGACACCTGAGGGGAGGTAGCTGATAAACGTGTACGAGGGACTCTTTTCTGCAGGGAGCCTGAACGCTCTCAGTAATCCAATGCGTGGCCACTGAACCACTGTGTTTGGTAGTTTAACCTAGAGTCATCTCCCATACCTACCCAAATGTTCTATGCTTCAGACCCTAGTTCTCATTCCAACTCCTGCCCTGCCCAACAGTTTTTGTCCCAACTTCCAGAACAACGGGAAGTTGGTACCATATTCAGCTCAAGCTCAGCTGCGGAGTGGCAAGGCCTCTCAGAAAAAAAAGTAGTTCTTCATGATCTGAAGTGCACTCTGCCTCAGGCAACTGGGCATGAGAATGCATGCTCTAGACGGGCCCATATCACAGAGCTATGAAATAGTCACAAAGGGGTCCTGAGGGTGGGACAGAGAGGAAGGTGAATCCATAGCCCTTGCCCACTGTTTCAGCCCAGCGGATAGATCCATCTACCCTCTCTGGGCCTTCCTAATGGCTAATGTGAGAAATGGAATATTGCCTGTCATATCAGTAAACAAAGGATGTCACAGCCATCAGAGATTGCAGCCACCAGCCAATGGGTGAACTGGCGAGCCCTGAGGGAATTCAGGAAGGAAACAAAGAATACCTGCCCTCAGACTGCAGCCACTTCTCACAGTGAGCCCTGAGGAATCTCAGGCTGTGAAAACACAGGATGCTGGCCCCGGATAGCTGAGGTGCATATCAAAGGAAGGATTTCAGGGAGCCCAGACTCTTGCATCTTCCCATACATAGAAAAGCGTTAATTCCTGAACTTGGGATATCTAATTTTCTTTAATTAACAATAATCTTGGGGGCTTCCCTGGTGGCGCAGTGGTTGAGAGTCCGCCTGCGGATGCAGGGGACACGGGTTCGGGCCCCGGTCCGGGAAGATCCCACGTGCCGTGGAGCGGCTGGGCCCGTGAGCCACGGCCGCTGAGCCTGCGCGTCCGGAGCCTGTGCTCCGCAGCGGGAGAGGCCAGAGCAGTGAGAGGCCCATGTACCGCAAAAATAAATAAATAAATAAATAAAATAATAATAATCTTGGGACTTCCCTGGTGGCGCAGTGGTTAAGAATCCGCCTGCCAATGCAGGGGACACAGGTTCGAGCCCAGGTCCCGGAAGATCTTACATGCCATGGAGCAGCTAAGCCCGTGTGCCACAACTACTGAGCCTGTGCTCTAGGCCCCGCGAGCCACAACTACTGAGCCCACGTGCTACAACTACTGAAGCCTGAGCGCCTAGAGGCTGTGCTCCGCAACAAGAGAAGCCACCGCAACCAGAAGCCCTCACACCATAACGAAGAGTAGCCCCCGCTCGCTGCAACTAGAGAAAGCCCGCACGCAGCAACTAAGACCCAACACAGCCATAAATAAATAAATAAATAAACAAACGATTAAATAAATAAACCAAAAAAACCCAATAATCTTTTGACATACATTCAGACATCTATGTTGGTATGGCAGATGGCTCTAGGTTAAACTACCAAATACAGTGGTTCAGTGGTCACGGATTGGAGATATAGATATATATATATACATATATATATTTTTAATATATATATGTATATATCTCCCAGCTATAAGTCAACTATTTGCTGAATTTCCAGCTATAAGTCAGATATTTGCCGGATTATTTACCCCTTGGGGATCTAAATTCATACTTCACTAATTCCACAGTCTAAAGTTCTCCTAGGAATTTTTGCTAAATTCCAAGAAACTATACACTCTTGGTCTCTTCTGTCCTCAAGTCCAACTTCCCTGTGTAATCTGTTTTTGCCTTTCCTCAACCCAGAGAACCAGCCCCGCCTTTAACTTCACTCAAAATTGTTCACTTTCACAAAAAAGAATTGGTGAGCCAGATATAGAGAACAAACTAGTGGTAACTGGGGGAAGGGGGGCAACATAGGGGTGGGGACTGGGAGGTAGGTACAAACTATTGGGCGTAAGACAGGCACAAGGATGTGTTGTACAACCTGAGGGATACAGCCAATACTTTGTTAAACTATAAATGGAAAGTAACCTCTAAAAATTGTATAAAAAATTTAAAAAATGACTAGCTAGCAATTTTGAATATACTAAAAAAAAAAAGAATTGGTGAGCAATGTAGCCTTTATCGAAGACATTTTTAGTTTGATAATGAAAGAGCTGCACAGCACTCCTCAGAGCAAATAAAATAAAAATCCCCTCCTAGTCATTCTTTCTCCCCGAAAGACCCTCTTGGGCTGCTCTGCCCTGAGAATTCTCACTTCTTCCCTCTCTCCACATGCAGTGGCCCTCTCCCCTCCTTTATTCATCTCCTTTATTTACACAGAGTAATTCACCTGTCCCAAACTTTTCTCCAACCTGTACCCCTAAATCTATCCTGACTGGGAAGGGGAGAGGACTTCTACTTAACAGAAGGCAAGCTCTTACTAGAACAGTTGGGACTGTACATACAGTATCCTTTGTTTGTTTTAAATAATGCCGAAGATTAAATCTTTTAATCTATAAAAGATTTCTTGATTTTTACCAATCTAACTTTCTTTTCATCCAAATGCATATTGGCTTCTCAGTATTTTTTTTTCTTTTAAGGTTATCTATTTCATGGAACAATTCGAATTTTCCACTCGACATTAAAAGAGGGAAAAATCAAGAAATTGATATATGCTACATAAATTGTATATACTATAAAATATATTCCCATGAAGTTAGATTCATATAGACTGGAGATAATAGTGCTTTGTATTTCTTTTTTTGGCTGCTCCGGGTCTTCATTGCGGCATGTGGGCTCATAGTTGTGGCATGCGAACTCTTAGCTGCGGCATGCATGTGGGATCTAGTTCGCCGAACAGGGATTGAACCGGGCCCCCTGCATTGGGAGCACGGAGTCTTACCCACTGGACCCCCAGGGAAGTCCCTCAACTACTTTTAAAAATGGTCAAAAGATTTGAACAGACACTTGAGCAAATGAGACATGTAAGTTGGAAATAAGGACATAAAAATCCTATTCCAAAGTAAAAGGAACAAATTAAATGCAACAATTCTCAGAAGATTTAGTAGAAGTCAAGTTTCTCAGCTTCAGCACTACTGACATTTTAGGCCTGGTAATTCTTTGTTATGGGGGCTGTCCTGTGTATTGTAGGATGTTTAGCAGCATCCCTGGCCTCTACCCATTAGTGCCCTCCCCCAAACAAAGTTGTAACAACTAAAAATCTCCAGACATTGCCAAGTGTTCCCTGGGGTGCAAAATCACCAGCTGAGAACCACTGTGCTGAGTGATGGAAGACAGACTCAAAAGGCTACGAACTGTATGGTTAATTTATGTCACTCTGGAAAAGGCAAAACTGTAGGAACAAAAAGCAGTTCTTGCCAGGGTATGGGGTTGGGGGGCAGGAGATCGATTACAAAGGGTCAATAAGGGAACTTTCTGGGGTGATAGAAATATTTTATATCTTGACTTTGGTACTACTCACATGACTGGGTTTATAGTTTTTGTGAAATTTAGTAAAATTTCATCCATCATTTCTTCAAATGTTTTTTCTGCTCTCTCTCCTCTCCTTCTGGTATTCCAATTACATGTATGAAATACTGCTTGATATCATCTCACAGGTCACTGAGGCTTTTCCTCTTTGTTTTTCAGTTTGGATAATTGTATTGCTCTGTCTTCAGGTTCATTCATCTTCTTTTGCACTGTCTAATCTGCTAAGTCCATCCAATAAAATTATGTTTTGATATTGTAATTTTTCATCTCCAGAAGTTTTTTTTTTCTTTTTTTTTTTGGTAGCTCCCATTACTTTCATCATTATGTTCATGTTTTTAACTTGAGTAAATTTAGTAACGAATCATTTCTTGGTCTGTGTCTATTGACTTATTTCCTGCTTATAGGTCACATTTCCCTGCTCCTTTGCATCTCTATTTAATATCTTACTGGATGCTTGATATTGTGAATATTACTGAGAGTGCATTTTATTGTCTTCCTTTGAAGAGTGTTCAGCTGTGTTCTGGAAGACTTAATTTACTAGGAGGTCAGCTTAATCCTTTCAAAGCTTATTTTTAAGTTCTGTTAGGATGTATCTAGAGTAGCTTTTATTCTAGAGCTTGTTTAGTACTACTCAGTTGTGGCCCTTCTGGGATCTATACTAAATATCCTGGGCATTTTACAAGGTCTTTCCACTCTGGCTTTTTGTGATGAGAATGTCTCCCAGCCCTGTGTGAGTTCTGGAAAGTGCTGAACTCAGAGCCTCTGGGGTGGTGTTCTTCAACCTATGCACACAGTTTGGTATTTAGCCAGACTCAAGAGACTCCTATGCAAATTTCTGGAGCTCTTTTTCTGCATAGTTCCCTTTCCTGTTACTCTTTCCCACAAATTCTAACTGTCTTAGCCTCCTTGAACTTTGATTTCTGTGTCTTCAACTAACCAGAGGCCCTGTGCTCTGCTTCAGACTCACCCTCCTTTTGTCATCAGCTGGAAAGTGCTGTAGGAAAAAAGTGTATTTGTATGGCTACTTTTGTTTCTCTTCTCTCAGGGATCAGTCACATACTGCCTGTTATCCAGTGTCGAAAAGCAGTTGTTTCATATATTGATATTTTGCCTAGTTTTCTAACTTTTTACAGTGGAAGGACAAATCTGTTACTGGTTATTCTGTCATGTCCAGAGACAGATGTGAAAAGCAATGTTGTGTTTTTTTTTTTTTTACTAATAATAGACAAAAATACTGTAGACCAATAGAAAGAGGCTAGGAAAAACTTGAAATATAAACATAAAATATTAAAATGATCCCACCTGTCAATAAGATCCAAGCTTCCCAACTACCAAAAGTGGGCAAAAATACAAATGGGCAATGAATAAAAATGAGATTAAAAGACCATTAACAGATGAAAGGTGCATTAATTTTAAATTAATTTTCTCAATCTCTTTGATAAGAAATATTTTTTTGTTTTACTTATTGAGGTTTAAGACACAGTAAATTGCACAAAATCTTGTGTATAGATGAAACTCTTGGTTACATATGTATATACCCTTGTTAACCACAACCTAGATCAAGATATATAGAACATTCTATGACTGCAAAAGAATCCTTCATGTTCAGGTAATACCTACCCTTCCCCAAATGTATGTATGCCTTGTTCTTCTATCACCATAGAATATTTTTGCCTGTTTTCCTACTTTAGGAATTTTGGACTGAATCATACACGAAATACTGTTGCCCCAGGATTGTTTTAACATTATGTCTGTGCAATTCATCCACATTGTTACATGTAGCTGTAGTTTGCTTATTGCAACATAGTATTGCATTATGAGAGATTATCTGTTCTCCTGTTGATGGATGTGTGAACTATTTCCAGTTGGGAGCTATAATGAATAAAACATTATGAGCACTTAACAAGTCTTTTTTGTGGATATGTTTTCATGCCTCTTGGGTAAATACCTGATTGGAATTGCTAGGTCACAGGATAGGCATGTTTAGCGTTAGTAGATACTACCAAATAGTATTCCAGTGTAATGCTGTTGCAGTTTCAGTTGCTCCATTAGCTTTTTCACACTTGCTGCTGTCAGCCTTTAACCACAATTTCAAATGCTTATTTGGATATTTCCTTTTGTGATGAGATTTTTAGGCTTTTGTTAATTTTTTGTTTGAGTTGTCTTTTTCTTACTGATTTGTGGGACTTTTCAAAACGTTCTGATTAAGTCCTTTGTCAGATATATGTATTGGGAATATCTTCTGCCATTCTTTGACCTGCTTTCTAAGTGTCTTGATTCACACTTCTTAGTATGTAATCCAATTTACTAATTGGTTAGTGCTTTTTTGGGTCTTTTAAAAGAAATGTTTGCCAACTCTAAGGTCAGAAAGATATTCTCATGGTTTCTATTTAGAGGCTTGATTTAGCTTTCACATTTAGGTCAATGATCCACCTCAAATTAATTTTTTCTGCATAGTGTGAGTTAGGGGTCAAGGTTAATCTTTTCCCTATATGGAGATCTAATTTCTCCAGCACTATTTTAAAAATCATCCTTTCACTGACAGAATTGCATGGAACAAGTTGAGAAGTGTTTATTTCTGTTCTCTGGGAGTGTAAGATTAGTATGATGTCTTCCTTATATTTTGATAGAATTCATTAGTGAATGCTATCATTGAGTTTTGTGTGAAGTTAAAAATTACATATTCAATTTAATAGATATAGTACTATTATTTTTTCTCGAGTTAATTTTGGTCAGTTGCCTTGTACTAATTCTTGTCTCTTGGCTCCAAAAGCAACCCCTTACATATTCTTTGTGATGCTGAGGTTAGGACTCTGCAACCACACTTCTACTTTGCAGGCTGGTTCCCTGTTAGGCTCTGCTGATAGTGGTTGCTAGAGACTGAAAGGCTGGAGAAAGAAGATTTGTCCTTCCTGTGGACTATCTTCTTGCAGCTCCTCTGAGTATCAACCCAGTCATGTTTCTTCTCTGTGGTGCTACAGTTTCTGTATCAGTTTCAGAACCCAGTGTGGAGTTTCTTTGTGCCTTTCCTCTCCCTTCAGGTGGCAGCATGCTCTCTTCAGAGGTCTGAGTTTCAGCCCCAAGGGTTCCTGCCCCAAGCTTCTAAGTTTTAATAATTCCAACCTCTTCTCTTTTTTCTCTTGACCTTAGGTTCTATAGTTGCTGCAGTGCTCTCTCCATAATACTTCAAAATTCTTTTGTTACTCTTTCAGTTACCTAACTTTATGACTGGTTAATAATTCTTTAAAGTATTTCTGTTCAAGTAACTGATGTCATTTTTGCCTCCTGATTAGAATCTGATACACTGACAAAGGGCTAGAGTCCAGAACATACAAAGAACTTCCACAAATCATTATGAAAGATGGACAACTGGTACATAAGGAAACCCTGTTAACAAAATGAAGAGACAGAACTACACATATATACACACAAAGGACATGTACAGAAATGTTTACAGCAGCATTTTTGGTAATAGCCCAAACCTTCAAACTACCCAAATGCCCATTAAAAGTTAAATGGATGTTATGCTATATCCACACAATGAAATATACCAGTGACAAAAATCTATCACTACATATACTTATATGGAATAATCTCATGAACACAATGCAAAGTGAAAGCCACTGAAAGGAGTAAATAATGTATGATTTTATTAATAAAGCAACAACAACAAAAATCCATGGTGCTATGTTAGCACAGTGGTTATTCTAGGTGGAGGGTTGGAGAGGGATAGAAAGTAGAAAGGAGATTGAGAATCTCTGGGGGATTGGTAATACGGCTTCTTCATCTATGTATGGCTGCATGGTCTCTCATTTTAGAAACAAACGCCTTAAAAAAATAAATTTATTTATTTTATTTATATTTATTTTCGGCTGCGTTGGGTCTTCGTTGCTGTGCGTGGGCTTTCTCTAGTTGCGGCGAGCGGGGGTTACTCTTCGTTGCAGTGCACGGGCTTCTCATTGCGGTGTCTTCTCTTGTTGCGGAGCACGGGCTTCAGTAGTTGTGGCCCTTGGGCTCAGTAGTTGTGGCTCACGGGCTTAGTTGCTCTGCAGCATGTGGGATCTTCCCGGACCAGGGTTCGAACCCGTGTCCCCTGCATTGGCAGGAGGATTCTTAACCACTGTGCCACCAGGGAAGCGCCTGCCTTTCTTGACATACTGCCAACGCTCAAGCTACTGCCCTGTTCTCTTAGAGTTGTCTACACATCTACCCCTGCCTTAACACTGAAATTATTCTCACCAGTCATCTGACTAAATTTAGTAGACATCATTCTATGCCCCCATTTTACTTAGCATAACTGTTGACCACTCTTCTTAAAATGGCCTCTTCAATGACACTGCATTCTCTTGGCCTTCCTTGATTACCCATCCCTTAAACACTGATACTCTCATCCTTAGCTCTTTCGCACTTCCAAATCTGTGTATAATCTTATATATTTCCATCATTCAGAATATATCTATTTGCTAAGGACCTCCAACTGTTTCTAGTTTCTCTCCTAAGCTTCAGATAGTTACCTAATTGCCAACAGATGACCTCCATTTGGATTTATTCACACAGTGTCTGAGTGCTTACTATGGGTCAAATATTGTTGCTACAATTTCTCACAGAAATATTAAATTGAATGTATTCAAAATCTATCTTCTTTCCCCCAGTCTTCTTTTAGAATTCTTTCAGTGACTGGAACCACCTTCCACTAGGCCAGCCAAGTAAAAAATCTCCAGGTAATTTTTTACTTCTCTCTCTCTGACCATGTATTAATCAAGTCTGTTAAATGTACCTCTGCAAGATAACTCAAATCTACCCCCCTCTCCAGCCTCACTGCTTTTCATTCGTATTTAATTTTATATATAATGTTTTGGAATGATGGACAGATCAAAGTGAACATTCCAAAGAAATGTCGGTATACATTCCAAAGCAATACTGAATACTGTTTTCAAATGCTATATAGCATGTCCAAACTAAATATCTATATAACCCCTCAGATTAAGATAGTTGTGGTAGCCAAACTCCAAGAGCCCCAATCACCTCTGCCTCCTGGGTATTCATTCTTGTGTCGTCCCTTCCCCATTTGACCTGTAAAACCAATAGAATATGGCAAAAGTGATGGTATATCGTTTCCAAGATTAGGTTGTATAAATGCTGTGGCTCCAATCATGGGTGCATTTTCTTGGATTATTCTGGGAGGAGAAGCCAGCTGCCATGTCATGAGGGCACTCAGGTGACCTATGATGTCTCCAGCCAACAGCCTGTAAGGAACTGAGGCCTGCCAACTACCCTGTGAGCTTTGGAGCACATTCTGCCCCAGTTGGACCTTCAGATTATATTGCTGACAACTAACTACAAAGTCATGAGGTCTTGAGCTAGAACCACACAGCTAAGTCGCTCCCTTATTTGTTTAATTAATTAATTAATTAATTAATTTTTGGCTGCGTTGGGTCTTCGTTGCTGTGTGCGGGCTTTCTCTAGTTGTGGTGAGCAGGGGCTACTTTTCGTTGTGGTGCGCAGGCCTCTCATTGCTGTGGCTTCTCTTGTTGTGGGGCACGGGCTCTAGGCACACAGGCTTCAGTAGTTGTGGCGCATGGGCTTAGTTGCTCCGCAGCATGTGGGATCTTCCAGGATCAGGGATTGAACCCGCGTCCCCTGCATTGGCAGGTGAATTCCTAACCACTGCGCCACCAGGGAAGTCCAGCTCCCTGATACCTGACACATTAAAAACTACAATAATTGTTTTAAGCTGATAAGTTTTGAGGTTAATTGCTATTAAGCAATAGATAACTTACTTCTCCCAATCAAACCATAAGCTGACTACAGTTTCTGTCACTGGGACAAACAAGTACACTTTATACTGCTTCACAATTTCAAATTATTCACTACCACAAGATCAATGTGTTAAATTCTGGACAACAAAGTCAATACTGGTTTAGTATAAACACATTTGATTAGGACTTTATTTTCATAGTCAGCTTTGATTTATTCCAAACAAGCTGACAAATTTTTGGTTCTTTGATTTACAAGGGTTAAACATTACTAATTCCTCTTAATTAGCTAAAGAACAAGTAATACAATAGATTTAAATTATTTATTTATTTATTTGGCTGTGTTGGGTCTTAGTTGCAGCATGAGGGATCTTCGTTGCTGTGTGCGGGATCTTTAATTGTGGCACTGTGGGATTTTTAGTTGTGGCATGCGGGATATTTTAGCTGTAGCATGCGGGATCTAGTTCCCTGACCAGGGATTTAACCCGGGACCCGTGCATTGGGAGTTGGGAGTCGTAACCACTGGACCACTAGGGAAGTCCCCCATTAATACAATACTTAAACAGCTAAATAAACCTATGTTGCTATTAGTTAATGGGACAGTCAAATGTTTTTGACCCCAAAAACTTCCCCCAAAGAAATTCTTAAAACTGCATCCAGCATTGCCAAACATTATACCTGGCACAGAGGAGGCAATGAATAAATATTTCTTCAAGTGGGTGTAAAATTTTACAAGCAGTCAATTTCAAAGAGCTGTGAACATAGCATAAACGTCATGAAGTGTCAGTTCAACTAATGACTTTATACCAGAACATAACAGAATTGATCTGCTTTGGGTCTCCCTACACTAAAAATTCCATGTTTCCTTCTCAGCTTTCTTCCTAAATCTTTGGTGGGAAGATACTATATGAACTCTGAATGGCTCTCAGTGACTGCTAATTCAAAGGGACAGACTGACTACATGAATGGAAGAGAAGTGAGACATCAGAAGACAATATGTTGCAAAAAACTGTATGAAGATGGAAAAGAGATTAATAAATAGAAAACAAATTAAGGGTAAGAAGGCTCAAAGTTAAATGGCTACAGACAAAGATTAAAACTACAAGTGAACCTTAAAGATCGCTTAAAGAGGTTTGGAACTTAGAGGCACCACTAAAGCTGTGGAAGGAGCAAGGCTGAACAGGAGAACTGGTTCAGAGTCTGTGTAAGAGTTTCGGTCTTTTAGGTCCTCTCTGCCAATATCATATGCAACCAGACTCATCATTTCTCAGCTGTGCAAATTGGGGCACGTTTCTTAACCCCTCCAAGCACCAATTTCCTCATTTGTAATAAGAGAATAAGAAAATACCTATTTCATAGGACTATCTTGAGGATTAAGTGAGTCAATACATATCAAGTACATAGAACAGTATCTAGCACACAGTAAGCATGCAATAAAGCATACTTTGTTGTTTTAAGCCTTTGATGCTACTTGCTTTCTAATTAATTACAGTGTACATATTACCTTGAGAATCACTAATTTAAATAAAATTACCTTTGGGGGACACATGAATGATGGAGAGATAAAAGCATCTTCAACTTGTGGATACAGCTCCATGATGAATATATGGCAGCAACATCTTTGCTTAGTCTCAAAGCAAGGCTAACAATCATGAGCGCCACAGATGAGTACGAAGACAGGAAAACTGAGGGAAAAAAGGAAATGTAGACTGAAAAGTATTAGTTGCTATACTGTGGAAAGTGAGAGAGGTGCCTCTGAGAGCTTCCCTACAACATTCTGTGAGTATAATGCCTATACATTGCTTACCTAGGAATAAGAGAGGACCAGATTACTACAATGATTAGAAGCAAAACATAAAGGAGTAGACTAAAAAGAGAACTAAAATTCAACAATCCATAAACCTCACATACAAAACGTTATCAGGAAACCTAATAGTTTGTGCTATTTGAAAAGTATTTATTGCAATGACAAAACTAGAGGTTAATTACTTTTTTATTATTGAATTAAATTGTAAAGTCTACATCTACAATTTTAACCAGGAAGAAATGCTTTGCATTTACATCAAGGACACATTTATTCTAGTGGAATAAAACAGACACAGACAAAAGACCAAGTACACATTTAAAAAAATAAAAAAAAGACTACATGTTTTACCTGGTCCTTCTTTGCTATTTTGGACCATACCTTTCCTATTAGAAAATTGATCTCACATACATATTAAGTCTGATTTATCTTCCCACATTTCTGAACATTAAATGCAGTTTCTCACAATTTCTAATTATAAACAAAAGATTGAAAGCAATATGGGAATCAAAGTTTAAAAACAAAAAAAGTAAAAGTAGACTATTATTACTGTATAGAGGCAACGCTGAATAAAACGTGCTCCCCCTCTGGCTCATCTCAAAACACTTTTACTTGGAGAGGCAAGCATTTCTGATCTAGGAGTAAGTTTCCCACTGCCTTTGCAGAGACCAGACCTACGAATATTTCTGGTCAACTGCAAACTGAAAAATGTCTACAAAATATCTAAAAGCTAAATATCAGACTATGGCTGATGCAAATCAAAATTGTGTGTTGGTCTAAATATACATCTTCAGCTTTTCCTTTTTAAAAAGTATCTTTTTTATTTCAGAAGATATTTTAAAATAACTTACATTTTTAATGTGCTTTATTGTCAATGACTGTAAAGTTGAAATTCACATGATTAAATCAAAATTTTTGTTTTACTTGATTCTACTGAAATTTCAATTACCTACTACTTTACTGAACAAAGTTATACATGAGGTAAGTTTTAGCTAAAAAAAAATAAATCAACCACAAAGATATAGTTAACCATTTCAAAAGTAAACAAAAATCATAATGCCCGCCTCAATTTCAGAGTTTAAAAATTTATGTATTAACTACTGTATTTCCAAGGAAAGTTTACTATGTAGTTTAAAAGCACATACTTTTTGCTTTTAAAAGCACATACTTTCAAATCAAATTATGTTGGGAAATATAGGGCAAAAAGAAACTTGGCAAAATGCATTTTTGGTAACAGAAGATAATTCAATAATGAATCCAAATGGAACCTAAGACTGGTGTTTAAAGTTTCTAACTTCTAAACACACACACACACTTATTTATCTAAAAAATATTTTGGTAACAGATTGATAGAATAAATGTTTTGCTGTAAATAAAAAGTACAAGTTTCCAATTATAGCCTTATAGCTAGCTAAACAGTCTTTAAAAACATGTACAGCCAGCTAACAGTTCTCTAAAACATGTGTAAGTTGCACTGATAGATCCCTGCTAAAAATCAACTGCATTTAAATGGGTCTTACCGAAGTAGGACATTCACAATACTAGATATCTTTAAAAAAGTGAGTACAATAGGGCTACAACAATAACATTACTATTAATAAAAGTTACAGAAGAGATTATCACTGTACTTTTCCCCATAAACACGATCAAACTTTGTTGCAGTTACCAAAACTACAATCTCAAGTTACTTTTTCTCTTACCGAATTTCACGTTTCACATGTCTCTAGTTTTTATTCAGCAGAGAATAATTCTTAAAATCTTTTTGTAAGAATTCGAAGTATTTAAATGTGTAGCTTCACATTATACTACCATGTTTTGCCCTTCTTGTTTCCCAAATACACAAAAACAATATACATTTTTTCTCAAAAAGAAATAAGATGTCCACATTAAAAAAATAAAGCCTACAAAAAAGTTCCAGAGCTAAAAAAGATTATTCATATGGCACGAAGTGATCTCCTACTAGTCCGAAGTCCAAAACATTGAATGAAGTCCACTTATTTATATCTTGCTTGCTTTTCAATGGAATACTACATTTACTGAGGTGAAATCACATTTTTTTTGTTCTTGAGTCAAGTGTACACAAATTTTTTAAATACAGTTATTAAAAATAGGAGACCAAGCTGAATGTGCCAAAGAGATATCATTCAGTTGACTTTTTTAGAGTCATTAGAAAGAAACTTATAGAATGGATTTCCTTGGTTGGTTTCCATAGCTTGATAGACCAAAAACAAAAAAAAGGCTACGACAACGAAGAGCAAAATTTTTATCCACATGGGAATGGAGCGTCCCTTTTTTGTCTTTTCTGACTTGACATCTGCCAAGGGAACATACTTAGGAATATATTTAGACGAAAAAGATTCCTCCATTCTGAAATCACTGAGTTCTAATGGCCGGCCAGCAGCCCCTTTGATTGGTCTGCGGCAACTAGCACTGTTGGGAGTGAACGGAGGAAGAGAAAAACAAATATTAGATAAAGTCATAACTTAAATAACATAAAATGACATTATCACTCCTAATTCCAAACACATTCCTTGAGGTAACAGTAGAAAATTGTCATATAAACAGTGAGATCAGTCAACCTATTTAAAAACTTCTATACGTTTTTCATTTAAAGAGTTAGATTTGTATCTTTTATTAGAAAATAATATTCAGAGTATTATAAATATTCACTAAATTTGCCTTCTTAAAGGTTTTTCAAGCTAATATATTTAGGGGATAAGAGGAAAAAAATAAGGTAGTTTGGTTGTGATTCCTTCAGTCAGGAAACAATTCAACAGATATCTAAAAGCAGTCTTTTCAGTTAGAAAAGAGAAACTCTGAGGAATAAAACCGATTTCCTTCTTACCAGGTTTCAGTTTAGATTTAAAAATAAGACTTAAATAGTAGGTAAATGATTTATTTACAACCTTTCAGCTTAACAAAGTTAATTTTGAAACTGACTCAACTTTCAAGAATATGAACTAGTTAGTGCTTAGATGAACTAAAGTGCTTCCAAAAAGAACAGTTTACTTATGAGAGCAGAGGTACAGTAATTTTGTGAAGAATTAAAAATGAGAATTCGTTTATGTATGTATATATAAAATAATTATGTCGCACACCCTAAATATATACATTTTAATGTGTCAAATATACCTCAATAAAGGTGGGAACAAATAAATAAATAAAAATGCCTTAATTGAATACACTAAATAATTGTTTCAGTGTATCTGAATACCTAATTCCTGTTGGTGTAGCTGCTTCAAAGGGAAACATTTCCTTAAGAATATCCCTTTCTACTCTTCTTTCCTCTGTTTTTTCTCCCACCTAATAAGAAACAAACAAACAAAAAAAAAAACCAGAAGTTAAAATTTAGTGTAAATGTGCAATAATTAGAACATAATTTTAAACAGAAGCTTTGGAGAACAGAATGCACTTAAATCTATCCAACTTTTACAACTGCCATTTCTGAATGCATTATTGCTTAATTATCCATACATTTCCAAAGCTCTCTTCAAATTTCCTCAGTGTGAAGATATGTTAATGTTGTAATGGGGGGCACACATTCAAATAAGTTAAAAACAAAAAACACACAAAAAAACACAAAAAATAAAATTTCAGTACAGCTAATATGGCAGTGTAAGTTCCCTCCAATGCTCTTCATTGACATTAAAAGTACATTGTTTCTTCCTGTTAATTTTGTAATAAAATAAATGATGACATATAGAAGATATCAAATTAAGATGGATTGTTTAACAAATTTTAGTATATGCTTTTAACTAGAGAGTCAATCCAATCTTCCTAATTTAAGAAACATAAAATAATTTTTTAAACAACCTGATTGCTTTGCTAAATTACCTTTATGCCCAGATCAAAATAATCTTTGATAAAGAATCATTAAAATTATAATGTACCCATGCAGTTAGTACTTTAAAGCTTAATTTTACAGGAGTTAATCAATTCAAGTATAATACAAAGTCACTTTAAAGTCCCATTATCTGACCTTTCAATGAAAGGTAGTATAGCTTCCCCCACAGCCGAAGTAACACATTCAACTCACATCCATTTTAACAAAGAGAACATATTATAAGCAGCACACAAATGAGCACTCCCTTGAAAACTGGAACTTAAAGAGGCACATAGTAGCAAGAGGATAGTATTAGCATGTCATACGATATTACTTTCCATTGTCACTAATAAAGTATGTCTTTAAGATAATATATGCACATAGACACACACACCCCCACCCAACAAAGAAAGCTCTGCTCCCTCCCACTCCAAAAAACAAATATAAATATTTCTTCATGAAAAGATCAATGATAGCATCGATCTAAATTTTATTCATTTACTTCAGCTCTTGTCAATGGTTTCTTTGGTGTTCTTCTGGGTATGTCTGAGAATTCAGTGATTGGCAGAATAGGAGCTGCATGCTTGAAATTTCCAGTCACCCTATTGACAACCTGCCAAGATTCAAATTATTCAGACTCAGAATTATCCAAACATAAGAAAGACATGTTAAAAGAAAAAAATGATAGTCGATTTCTCTAATATTTGAAACTTTCCCTTAATAAAAACTTAGGCATAAGAACCTAGAAATACAAAAGTGTTTCATATGTGAAGGAAGCCTTATTACTCTTTAAACATGTTAGCAAAAAAGTATCCTTATAACACTGAGTATTCTTGCACAATGAATTATATATATATATATTAAAGTGGCTACACTGAAAACTTCTAAAATTCAGAATTATATGGGGAAAATGAGTTTAAAATATGTTTAAAAACATGTGTTTGAGGTTTGCCAAAATTCGCCACCTCCCCAATTCTAAGTAAAGGATAATTTACAAAGAATACCACTTGTATAGTTTATGAAACATATTTACTAAAGTTTCGTTGCTTGAAGCCATTATAGTTTCAGCTATGGGAGTACTCTCTGAAATTATTGCACCATCTATACGAAAATGTTCTGAAGTTTCCACCTGTTAGTTTGAAAACAAAACAAAAACAATAAATATAAAATAACCACTAAAACCCTACCAATCTGAGAACCCCATTCTAAGCAATAAGCCTTGCATCACCCTTTTCCTCGGAGTTCTTCTCGACCCTCTCGTAGATTCCCTAGTTAATGCCTGCAGAGGTCCGCCTTTTGAAGATCCACTTGTCCATTCAGTCTCAGTTACTCCAGCTTGAGAATAGCTCTATTCAAGCATCAACACATTAAAAAGTCATATTCTAATATCAAACACCTTAATAATGATGGCCATATTAGCATACTGAGAATCCATGAAAAGTTTCCAAATGCCAGAATTTGAAAATAATGCTATGCCCTCAAAATATTTCAAATGTACTGACTGAATAGATATGTCGGCATTAAGAAAACACTTAAAATATGGTAAAATACATTAGAGTCCAACTATAGGAGCTCACATATTTTGGTAAAAGTGAGAGGGGAAAAAAGACATCAATTTATCACTGGCTCCTTTTGTGACTTGCTGTTTACTATCTGGCTCCAGTATCACAGCTGCATCTCTAGCTGTCTAAACAAAAAAGGAGGCTGATCATGACTTGTAAGAGCGTCATTTGTTATATATAACAAGTCAGTTTCCTTTTAAAACAAAATACAAATTTTATAATTGTTAGCACAGATTAAACATTATTCTTGTCGTGTGGTTAGGACTATTTAAATAGAATCAGTTTCAATAATCTATACACAGCTATCTGGCTTAAAAGTTCCCAGGTGTCAAACTCATCTTAGAAACAGGTAATAAAATTGAGCGGCAACAAAAACTTGATGGTCATCTTTTTCGTGAACAGGCAAGCCTAAAATGTCACTGCTGGGACTCAGTGCCACTCACTCCTCACTACTGAAAAAAAAAGGTAATAGGGATAGACCACTGTCCATTTCCAGTCCCAGATTTATTTCTCCTTGGAAAAGTTGATTGATTTTCCTCATTTAAAAAATAATTTAGCAGTCCTCACATAACAGTTTGAAAAGCACTAGACTAGTGCTTCTACCTGAAGCTTTTGTTAAAATGCATATTCTGATTCAGTAGCTCCAGGGTGATGCCTGAGATTGTACACTCCAAAGGATCAAGTTATTCAACTTTTGAAACTTTTATTACCAGATGATTCTTTTAAATTCTTTTGACTAGAGGACATCCATCAATGATTAGTTATACTAGAATATGCTTATACTATCACTTTTGCTTTCAAGCTAATATTTTATGTAGATAACTGATGTTTTTATATCTAAGTTGGTGTCTATTAATTTTAAAGATGGATATATTTTACTCTTATCTCGGGACAAGAGCAGTCATCCAATAAGTACACTTATTTGGCTGGAAGCATTACTACCAAAACACCACAAGATACAGACATAGTTTCATACATCTGGTTTTGTATTTATCTATATTTGGAATTGAATTTATAAGAGTTTCCCCTTTGACTCACAATCTGAATCTCTGGGTTTCTTTTCCAGCTATCAATTAGGAAAAATTTGCTGAATGCAAACACTGTTAGTCAAAAGACAAATTTGTAAACAAATTACACACACATATACTAGATGCTTATTAATAGTTAAATTCCTGATTATTTGAGTAGAAGGGAACACTAGTTTTAATCTTAAGTTCTCAATCCTGGGGGCACAGTATCATCTGGGAAGCTTTTAAAAAATACCAAGTGCCCCAACCCCACCTTAGACCAATTAAATCAGAATCTCTTCTAGACCGGCCTGGGCTTAATTAAATTTTGTAGCTCCTGAAGGGATTCTAATGTGCAGCCAGGGTTGAGAATAATGTAACTAACTTATAATGCATCTCAAAGCGAAATATTTTTTTCAAACTACTTCCAACACTGCTTCCTCTTTAATAATCAATTGCTCAATGCCAATAAAAATGAGAGTATTTTAAAAATATTCTAGTTTGATAGTCTACCTGGTATTATCAATGTATACTCAGTATTTAAAAACTCCTTGAAGAATTAAAAAGAACATTACTTTAAAGGGCTAATAAAGTTATCAGTTATGCAACTAATACAATATAAAGCCTAGATATTTTACCTATGTCCATGAAGGTAAGGAGGGGGGAAGAAGAGACATACTTTTCCCTTAAAATTGGTTATCTACCAAATTCCAGGACTTGCCATTTGTTATGTTTTATTCTGAATAAATAACTGAAATAATCTCTTCATCAAAAATTTTACCAAACATCTATTGAAACTATTACACTTAATACAAAAAAAAGTTTACATTTTTATTAGTTATCTTTAAAATTAAAGGCCAAGGTCCATTTAGAGATTTTAAAATTTTCTCCCATGGAAGAAAACACAAGAAATTCACTGGTTGCCTGTGGAAATAGCTGGGAACAGGGGTAGGATGGACACTTTTCACTATAAATCATTTATGCTTTCTTTTGCTCAGGTTTATTAAATTCTTTGGTTGAGGACTGTCAACCAATTTTATTAGTTCTTGCCTATCATCTAATTTAGAATTAATCATCTTCACAGAAAACTATCTTTCATACAACCAGAAAAGATACCTTGAAGACTGAAAAAAAATTTTTTCTACCAGAATCCGCTATGCAACAAGTGACTGTGAGAAGAAAATATAAATAAAAAACAAAATTACAATTCAGTGTTACAACTACTTAGAGTAAGATGGACCAAGCAATTATTGACTGAATAGAAAAACTCACTGCTACATAAAATTAGTAATGCGACTGCTGTATGCTCTGTGGCCAAAATAAGGATTGTAGTGTCATCTATTTTCAGCAAGATGTTCTATAGAAAAGTCCTCAATTTATCATGGAGACAATAGGAGGAAGAAACAAAAAAACCCTATCAGGTAAAAAGTTATTCAGAAGACATCAGGCAGTTGAGGCACATGAGAATGCAGGAGCTGGGTTATTAAAGGAGGCTATAAATCTCATTCAGTAAAAATACAAGCTTTAACTAGGTTATAAAAAAATAATCAGGATAATTAAAAGCCACCTTACTTTAAAGAACTATTAATTTAAGTACAACATGACCAATATGGTTATTCATATTAACTTTTTTTTTTTTTAAAAACAGCATCATATTCCTCCATTAGAGAAAGGTACTCCCATACATTACTTGTGGGAATGCGAAATGCTTCACCTCTTACACAGGGGAATTTGCTAACATCTAGCAAAATTTCACTTCTAGATTTCCTGAAGATAAACTAGCTAAAACATGAAACAACTCATGTAAAAAGGCTGTTCACTGGTGCACCTTTGCATTATTCAGAATAGAACATAACTGAATAATCAATAACAAAAAATCAAAATATCCATCAAAAGGAAAGTGGCTGAATAAATTACAGTAAATCCATAAAATGCAATACCATGCAGTGGTATAAAGCAATGAGGAAGCAATGAGGAAGAAGGCTATACTATATCTTGACATGATCTCAGGATAAGTGTTTAGATTAAAAACAGAAAAATAGAAATGTGCAATGTAGGCTGTCTTTCATATACGGAGGGGAGCATAAATAAATATATAAATCTATTATTTACTTATATTTTCAAAAAGAAACAAAATATAAACCGAAACTTAATAAAAATAGTAACCTATGGATGGAAGGAACAAAGATAGAAGCCAGATTTCTGACTCTTCTTTTGCCCAAATAAAACCACATATATATCCTCAAAAATTAAAAAATAAATATGAAAGAAAAAAATTCTTTCAAGTGACTTTAAGCACAGTATTTTGATTTTATATCCTTAACATAAGAAAAAAGAAAGCCCCCCCATCTGAAAATACTATTAGCAGCTTTACTATTAGTAGTAATACTGTTATTTAGAAACATATATATAGTGAAAATTACATAAGAAACAATATTATTTTAAGAACCAAGATACTCAGCATAAGAGAAAAGAGATACAAGTGTCAAGTGTAACACCTAAAAATTAGCCTGCATTCATAAATTTTGAGGAATTCATGATCCATCTTCTCTTTCTAAAAAGTAAGTACTCCTAGCTTTACCTGCTGAAAAAGCCTAGAACAATGACAACCCAGTAGGAATGAACACCCTAGCATCCAGGCTGTAGGTAGCTTCCAAATAATATTTTCTATTAAAAGGATAAGGGGTTCTTTGGAAAAATGACTAACTTGATAAGAGGCAGGAAATATACAGCCCAGGACTTCTTATTGTGCCAGCAAACAAGAAAGTATCGAAGACAAATGGGGTCAATAAAAGGATACAGGAATCAACTCAGTAATTCCCAGTGGCTAAAGATGGTACAACTTGAATGTGAAAAAAGAATAATGACTGTTAATTGACCATAAATCAAATATATAAAAACCACAGCAGTAAAAAGATATTATTGATCGCCTTTCAAAATGACTAGAGCACTTTACTTGATAACTGGCAAATAAAAGGCATGTAAGCATTTATCCTGGCTCTCCTATATGAATTTTATTTCAAAGTAACTAGGCATTTCACAAGGGAAAGTTCTTTATAAAAGAATTCCAGTTATAGATGTAAAGGAATCAGAGAATTCCTAGATCCATTATTTCATCTGAAGTAACGAAATAATGGATCTAGGCAATAATCATAATGGCTGTCATAACCATTAAATGAAAGGGCGACGTGGAACTTTATAACCGATGAATCAGGCTTCCAACGCCTGAACCTATCACCATTTAATTTTAGCATCATCAAAAGGACATCATGTGTCTCTGAAATGATGCAATGTGAAGGCCACAACGCCATTTGTGAAGTATTTTTGTCCAAGTAACTGAACTCAAATCTAACCAACCCTTTAGATCTGTGCTGTACAAAATGATAGCTACTAGCCACGTGTAGTTATTTAAATTTAAATAACATAAAATTAAAATTTTAGTTTCTCAGCCATACAAGTCACATTCCAAGTATTAAGTGGCTACTCAATGAACAGCAGATATACAACATTTCCATCATCACAGAGAGGTCTATTGCACAGCCCCACTATAGTTCTAACTCCCAGTCTACAGGAAATCCAGGGTATGAAAGAGCAAATTAAACGACCCTTGAAGAAGCAATCTGCCAAATCCACAATGTGAGAAATATTATAGAGAACTAACCTGGTTTCTTCACCAAATAAATGGATGGACAGGAAACCATTATAGTGGAAAGAGCTACAGACTTAAAAGACAAAACAAGGGATTCCCAGGTAGCACAGTGGTTAAGAATCTGCCTGCCAATGCAGGGGACACAGGTTCAAGCCCTAGTCCAGGAAGATCCCACATGCTGCAGAGCAACAAAGCCCGTGAGCCACAACTACTGAGCCCAAGGGCCACAACTACTGAAGCCCGTGTGCTCTAGGGCCTGCGTGCCGCAACTACTGAGCCTGCGTGCTGCAACTACTGAAGCCCGTGTGTCTAGAGCCCATGCTCCGCAACAAGAGAAGCCACTGCGATGAGAAGCCTGTGCACCGCAACGAAGAGTAGCCCCCCCTCGCCGCAACTAGAGAAAGCCCACACACAGCAATGAAGACCCAATGCAGCTAAAAAAAAAAAAAGACAAAACAAAATCAAAAACACCAAACGATATGTGGAGTTTGTATGGAACCTGAGTTGAATAATTCAATCATAAAAGAGACATTTCTGAAACTGGAGGTTATTGTATGGAGAATGTATAAAGCTTTGAACACAGATATGAAAGATTTTATACACACACACAATGCCACTATCACTCCAAATAAAATTAATAATTCTTTCATATCTAACATATATATCTAATATATATAAATAAAAAACAGCTCCAATCTTTTAGAGATATGTACTGAAATACTGACATTTTAATGTGTGAAATGAGATGATGGCAGAGATTTGTTTTAATATACTTCAGCAACAAACAACAAAACCAAAGGAATTAAAAACACTGCAGGGTGCAGGTGAAGATAAAATAAAACTGGTAGAATGTTGACAGCTGTTGAGGTTCTGCGACTGAAGGGTCAGTAAACTCTTCCCTTTACTCTTCCGTATGATTTAAATTTTGTTGCACTTTCTTGGTGGTCCAGTGGTTAAGAATCCGCCTGAATGCAGGGGCCACAGGTTTGAGCCCTGGTCTGGGAAGATCCCACATGCCGCGGAGCAACTAAGCCTGTGCACCACAACTACTGAGCCTGCGCTCTAGAGCCCATGCGCCACAACTACTGAAGCCCGTGCGCCCAGAGCCCATGCTCCGCAACGAGAAGCCACCACAACGAGAAGCCCGTGCACCGCAACGAAGAGTGGCCCCAGCTCGCTGAAACTAGAGAAAGCCCGTGGGCAGCGACGAAGACCCAACAAAGCCAAAAATAAATAAATTTATTAAAAAAAAAAAACCTGTCTTCCAATGCAGGGGACATGGGTTCAATCCCTGGTCAGGGAGCTAAGATCCCACATGCCACGCGCCACAACTAGAGAAGCCCACACGCTGCAAAGAAGAGCCATGCAGCCAAAATTAAAAAAAAAAAAAAAAAATTGTATAATAAGGCCGTTGTCTAATCCTTCCTCTCATCTCCTAAATCTACTCTCTCCTTTGACTATTTATCCTGTCCCTCAGTTTGGATTCCTCAGGTCAAACAATTACCCCTTAAACCATATTTAAAACCATCTTCCCACCCTCCTTTTAAACTCTTGTCTGACAAGTCAATGCATTCTTGCTAGCACTATACCATCTTGCCTACATAAACTGGACCAAAATTCTCCATGTCTGTCTATTTCAGTGTCCTTCACCAGATTTTCCTAGTTTCTCTTGCTCTGTTATTTCCTTATTCTTCAGTGTGCCCCTGCAGCTCTTCCCTGGCAACGATAAAAAGACAACAAAATATTTATTCCAGTCTTTGGTTCAATATTAAACCAAATCTTTCATTCAAAGCTCTATACATTCTCCATACAGTCACCAAGCTCATTTCTAACAAATAGTTCTGAAATTCAACTTAACTACATCAAACTAAGAAAGACACATGGCTTAAGAGATCAAGAATACTTCCACTGATGATGTGTGACTTTAAAATGACAAAGAGAGGGCTTCCCTGGTGGCGCAGTGGTTGCGCGTCCGCCTGCCGATGCAGGGGAACCGGGTT
>NC_041219.1:31751464-31792084 GCF_002837175.3 Physeter macrocephalus | reverse complement strand
GCGGAGCAGCTAGGCCCGTGAGCCATGGCCGCTGAGCCTGCGCGTCCGGAGCCTGTGCTCCGCAACGGGAGAGGCCACAACAGAGGGAGGCCCGCATACCACACAAAAAAAAAAAAAAAAAAAAAAAAAATGACAAAGAGAAAATGGAAAAGATAAATAGCCAACTAGACAAATCTTCCAGCTGGACAGAAAAAGAGTAAGGAAAATGACTCTAGGGATAGCTGACTTGTAAAGCGTCAGCCAAATCAGTGCTTGATTAGTCAATAATTTGTTCCCTGTAAACTGAGTTCATTATTTCTGTGCTTATTTTCCCCTTAGTTTCCTACATTTTCCTTTTGGAAAACTGCATCTTGCCTCACCCATAAAAAGGTGAATTTTCATCTAGAATAAGAAAACAGTGTGGTCTTAGGATCAGACTAGCTTCAGAGTTGAGGGAAAAGCCAGATTATAAGACAGGCAAAAATAAAAGCAAAGTCAAAAATCTAGAGACAAAGACACCGATATAAAACCATTCCCCTGTTTTTTATTATATCAGAATTGCTTAGGTATTTCCACCTTTTAAAATATGTCTCTTAAAAAGCAGTATGACTGGCTCTGAACCATGCTTAGCACAGAATCAAAACACAAATGAGACATTTATTAAACACTTGCTTTTGCAGTAAACACAGGCTACACTACTGACAAAACACACAAAGTTTAGATTTCTAGTACCATTTAATGAATGCTTTATCGAGTGTGCTGGATTTTGGGTGTCAACTATGAACTAAAGGCAGGGACACAGGCAAATCAGTGTTGTCAGAAGATTACTTATACCTGAATACAGCGACCATAAAGCTAAAGATACCTGATTGTGCTCAACTCTTCTTTGCTTGAGTGTTACCGGAGTCTTTGCTCTGCCCTTTAGTGGTTCTCTCTTCTCAAGCTTGAGCTCTACTTTAGAGTCTGGAAATAACATTGGAGAAATCATTACTCTCTGAGACACACAATAAACTACAATGTCATCCTAACATTACTCTGGAACCCTGGTTTTTCGGCACACTGATACGTAAGTCTGTATATATTAGTACTACCTCAACAGACCCAAACTGGTTAACTGCAATTTCTGTCTTTAAAAACTTTTCTTTTCCATTTTTATTTCATTCCATTTTTGTTTATCTCCCCCACTCCTTAATATGATCACCACTTCTACCTGTTTATTCTTTCTTTTTTCTGGGACTAATAGCCTGAAACAAAGTAAAAACCCATGGAGGCTTTTCACTGAAAACAATTAGGAAGTGGGAAAAGTACATTACAATACATAGTTGTTACCATTCTTTTGTCCATACAGTGCATTATTATTACACAAACATAGGTTATTAAATTAAAATTTAGAATATGGAAGGGAAAAAGCTATAGAGAATTTTAAGACTGAAAAAAACTTGTATGGTATCAAGCCGCTAATAAGTACAATGACGTTAATACATAAGTGCATTTTAAAAGTCTGTCCTTTTTTGATGTGACTATAAAAACCCTGGGTACAACTGAAGAGGTAAGGAAGAAACTTGTTCACAGAAAAGTACAACCAATCACAGGTCACTTCTCCTCAGCCTCCCCCATAATAAAGTACCATTTCTTGGAAGAGAAGCTAGTGCATGTATATTAGCATATCACCATGATGGTTATTACCATAACAACTCAAATACATATATCTTTTTTCATAGGCTTCAGTATCCCATTCTCCTAGTTTTGATTTTATCACCATTTGAAGGGCTAGACTTTTCAAGAGACTTGATAAAAATTTTAGTTAGCTTCTACATTTTTGTGGCCATTTATCATAGTATAGCAAAATTAATGTCAGCTGTCACTTCTAAAACTTCTATTACCAAACAGTTACTTTCTTATGAGACAGAAATGGAGTCAACTCTTAAACAAAAGCTTAGTTTTGCATGAATTCAATGCAGTTGTGCTAAAAAGTCGTCAAGATAGTTGTGTCTTGCTAAATATCTAGCCTACTACCAGTGAGTCCAGTCTACTTGCAAGTTTCCCAAAATCAGTGATTTTTTTTTACCATGTTAGTTCAAATAGTTCCATCTTTATTTAGGATTAAGGTATCAACTCCATCCTCCACTTCCCAGTAATTCTATTAATGGCTCTATTATCTATGGGACAATCTTTAGCATTTTAAAGTCTTATGTTAACTCAGAACCTAAGAATCAGAAAGCAAAAAGAACCCAATAGTTGAGCAGAAATTGATTAAACAAATAAGATATCTGGTTACAGAATAATTCCTCTTACAAACTTAAATTCCAATAGCCAATAAAAACATGGTCCTCATCAACTATACTTCAATTACAGAAAAAAAAAAAACCACCCCAAAACCATGGTCCTCAAATAGGAAAAAAAAAAACCCAAACATTTAATAATAATTTGAATATGTTCAGCTGTACCATTGGAATGTCAAGTGAGTTTCAGTGATGAAATGGAAAAGGGATGTTGTTCATCCACAAATATCTAACTTGTTGCAACTCTAAGAATAAAACACACATACAACATGTTTGTGGAGACCACACAAAACTGTTCAAATTTAACAACTTTATTGAATTTGCAAAAGCATTCTACAGTAATACATTTAAAAAAAAATCACATAGTACTTAGTAGGTACATGTATACATGTACATTTCAGAAGACAAATAACAAATAGACTTACTCCCAGAAAGCTGCAAAGATGGATAGGTTAGTCTAAGAATATAGTAATGGCTGTAAGTCCCACGGGACTATACTTTGTTTATAATTAATACTACTATTTTCCATAAAAATACAAAGAAATTCTATTATCAAGTGCCTCTACAGTTAGACTCTCTCATCTTACAATCATAGAAATGAAAACAGAGAATATATTGCTTTATATAGACACACAGAAACTGGGATATAGTATGATTTCTTATGACTTAAAAAAAAACTAATAACTTAAATTTGCTTTTAGAATTTAGCTTAGATTAAGCCTAATCATCCATGAATTACAATGTACCTTAAAAATGTTACTTATAAAAAAAAAGTCCCATCTTTCCTAATTCATCTGACTATAGTTTTACAGTGATGGTGAGAATGCACTATCCCAGAATACTATGGTCTACAGCAGTATTTCTCAAAGTGTAGTCCACCAACTGTTTGCTACCAGTCCATGAAAAAACGAGGCATTTGTGCCAGAATGTAAATCAGCACACTGTCTTTCCTCTACCAATAAAGTTTTACCACAAAAATAAAGCCTGTCATTCATCTAGATTCAAATTCTGGGACATGCTTATCTTATCTGTGGATCAGTAACAGTTTGTAGACTGGCACTTTGAGTTGCACTGATTTGGACTATTATGAACAATACTGTAGATATCAGTAAAAAACAACACAAGTGAGAAAATAAGAGAAAATGTGTAGACAAGTTCTGGAAAGTAATAAAATATTTGGTAATATTTAAAACCATGGAGACTCAACTTATAATCTAGTTAATGGAATTTTCTTAGTTTTGAAGAGTTGTAAAATCTTAAAATAGGAAAGACTGAACTATTTGAGAAAAAAATGTGATCTAGAAAAGCTTTAAACTGTTAGTATCAGGTTTCTTTCTGTGCAACTAAAAAAAAAGGCAGATATATGTAGGCAATTACTTTTATACTGCAATTTAATTGAAGTTTGACATTTTGAAATTAGGCTATTCTGGAGACTAAAAAGATCTTAGAAAATTTTGGCATAAAAGTACTTCAAATTCCTAGAAAAGCTACCAAGTTCCCCCATATCAAAGATAAGATAGATGTCTTTATTCTTAATTTTATTAGTGTTTTTTTCCACACTTTTTAATTACTTTGAATACTTCTCTTCCAAATAATGTTCCGCCTTTAAAGGGAGTAACAGCCAGCTTATTCTTAGAAGCTGGATTAATTTTGCAATCTTTTAGCCAGAGATATCGGCGACCTAAGGTGGAAGATCCCATGGTATAAGCAGCCATTTTTATTTCATCAAAGGCAGCTTCACAAAGAAATGAGGCCGCATCATATGTTTTGCTTAGCATCCCAAGTGCCTGGTGCACGTGACTAGGATCTGAGCTAAGAATTTGTGCAGCCTGACTAACGTCTGCCTGCATAGCCCGAACTACAAAGGCAGTATGGGTTGCAATCTGCAATGCTGATGCTGCAGCTTCATACGTTCCACAAAGTGCTAAGTCCAACTGTTTATCATAGGACTCAGGGGAAGCTGCCTGAATACCTGCTGGTGGAGTGGCTTCAGATATAAACCCTAGGATTTCATTGTCTACTTTTGGAACTGATAATATCCGTGTTGCCTCTCTGGAAGAAATTGGATACTTGCATGCCAGTGAAGGCAGCTGCCTGTCAATTTGCTGCCACTCCTCTTCAATTACTTTTAAAATAGATTCATGGAAGGGAAAAGATAGTTCGGGGGCATCTATTTGATCATGCTGTGATTGCTTAGACATTTCTATGCCTAAGGTAGTGAGTGAGTGAGAGACAACGGTTTTTGCAGAAGAAGACATCAGTTCAGATCCAGGTATATTTTGAAATGCCACAGAGGAACCTGAATCCTTTTCTTCTACTGACTTTTCACTGAGTCTAGGTAATTTTCGTGGAGGAGACAGGGATTCTGTTTCTCGAAAATTAGGTGCATCAATTCTCTTCCATATATTTTCTACATCCAGTGGGGGTGTAGAGTTAGAAGTCCCAGGCAAACTACCTACTCCACCCTGGACCAACAGAGAATTGATGTAATCTCTTATTGCCTTAGCCAGTGGTGGAGAAATTACTTGTGATCTCTCAGACTCTTCTAGTGCTCTCCTTTCACCGGAGAGAACTGACTGATCTGAAACATGGGACCTCTCAGTACATAATGGTTGAATTCCACTTTTCTCTCCACAGTAAATATTTTCTACTATGTCTTTATAGCAAGTACTGGTGGTTTCTTTAATCAGTGAAGGAGAAGCTGCAGCAGAGACCAACATGGCAGCGAGTTCATGCTGAGGAGATGTCGAAGAACTTTTCTCTAAACATCTATCATGGCTAGACTTGGAGGAAACAAACAAATTCCCTCCAGAAGCTAACTTCTGCATCTGTTCCCTGCCAGGCAAGGCTGTGGCAATAAGAGGTTCCCTAGGTGGGTCTCCCTTAGAAGAATGTACTTTCTTAGCTGCCTGTTGTTCAGTCCTGCCCAAAGGAGGACGGGTGGAGATTTCAGGAAAAGAAATACCCTGAAAAAATCCACCAGAGGGAGTAGTTGGAAGTTCAGAAAAAGGAAAAAAATCCCTAGTGGACTTCACTTTCTTGTGTTCTTTCTTCTTTCCTGTAGAGGCAAAAGAGGCAGGAAGTTTAAGCATTACTTGTGTTTAAGCTGATTCTATTCTTTGCCTCTTTGCTAATAACATAGTGCTGTTGAAGGAACATTCTGAACAACCAATTTGACAGACTGTACCCTGGCAGGCAATGCTTATGGAGATATAAGCAATTTGAGTCATTAAATAGTCATGAAATTAACAAACAAGTCATATGAATAAAAAATTTATAAGTGTCAAGTTGTTCTTAAAATAAATTTTAAAAGGTCGTTTATTTCATGTACTACTCGAAAAATATTTATATACCATGGCCAAATTTTCTTAAAATAGTCTACTAAAAACATGTCAAAATATTTACTATAAAGTTTTCTTGAAATCAGATCTTCTAGCAAAAACTATAAATTTAAATGCTTATCAATATGAGAACAGAGAAAACATGCCGTATGTAAATACTACTGCTACATATCAATTACGAGAAATAAGACACATGTAATAAATCAGTAAGAGATCTTAATATAACAGAGTAAAGAAAAGCAAGTGATAAGATTTAGCATATCACTTATACAGATTTTTTTTCAAGTACAAAATAATACCATGTATTAGGCAGATGCATATGAAAAAGTATTTAAAATCAGGCTGGAAAGAATCATTAAATTAATGATAGTGGTTGCTTCTGTGGAGATGACACTTAGAAAGGGATAACTGGGGAAACTTTGTTTCTACTTGTAATACTTTTTTCTCTTAAAAAGATGAAATTTGCAGCAAAAATGATAAAGAGTGATTTTACGTGACAAAAAATTAGACATTTCTACTTTTCTGTTTCTTAGAATTCTCAACAAAAGGTATTTAAATCAAATTTCTTGGAGGACTACTCTAATGATATGAACAAAATTTACATGTATCTTGGTAATATTTAAAATTTTATCTTCATGGTTACTGTATCTTATGAGTCTGAAAAAAATTTGATTTTTTTTTTGATTATGTACTTTATTAACATCATAAAATTTTACCTTCTTCATTGTCACTGTATCTGTCAGAGTCATTACTTCCATTCTGTCTTGTATTTTCCACTGAAGAAGAAATTGCTGGCAGAGGAGTAGAAGATCTAGATTCTGTTCCTTGTTCCCTCAGTTTCAACAGCTTTTTCTCATATAGCTTCCTGGTTGTTCCTGTATTAAGGCAGAATTTGCTTTATTACTTGTATTGTCTTATTTAAGATCCAGCTCCGACATTAGCTTTAGAAACATTAAAATGTTACTTTTCACTGTTTCCTTTTCTAAACTTAAATGCTTAAAAATACTACATAATGGATTCTTTTCTAAAACAAGTGTTTTTCTGGGATGTTAATACATGATTATAACAATGGTTTTTTGTTTTTTGTTTTTTGTAGAATGAAATACATAATAGATTGATTTAAGTCTTACTATGGATAACTTATTGAAGAGCCATATATGACTGAGTATCTCTGACTGAAAAGTTTTGACTTTGTGTAATTTCTCTAGTACTAAGTAATAGTACTTGCCTTTGTAGAAAAATCATGTTTATAAACAGAGTGTACTCCTCTGAATTATTATGATTAAAATCCCACAACTCTAAGAGACTAATATGCCTATAAAGGCTATTCAGTTATGGGAAAAGTCCTAAAAGTCACATTTTAAAAAACTGAATATATCTGACACCTAGCACTGAGTAAATTTAAGATGTTAAATCATATTTCAATATACTGCTGCAGTAAAAATGACCTTTTACAGAAAATGTGTGTTACAAAGAGAAATGATTTGCCAATTAGATAGCAAAGTAAAATTGATATAAATAATTTAGTAACATATTTCAACATCAATGACAATTTAAAACTAAAAATAGCTTTTACTTTCTGTTTTACACTAGCTATATGTCTTTCCCTGATTTCTATAAGATGAATAAAATGATAAATATATATTTTTTAGAAACAATACATATCTCAGAAGGTTACAGATAAGTAGTCTTAAAATGAACAGCTGGGGAGGGGGAAATAAGGAGACCCTGGCCTTAAAATTTCAGTTACACAAGATGAATAAGTTCTAGAAATCTAAGTATAGCTTGGGCTACAGTTAACAACACTGTATTACATCCTTGAAATTTGCTAGGAAGGTAGATCTTAAGTGCTCTCACCACACATACATGCATAAAAGAAAACTCTATGAAGTGATGGATATGTTAATTAGCTTGATTATGGTGATCATTTCACAATGTACATGTATATTAAAACAGCAAGTTGTACACCTTAAATGTACAACGTTTGTTTGTCAATTATACCTTAATAAAGCTGGGGAAAAAATAAACAACTGGTATATCAACATGTAATTTAATGTATGTTGATACAAAATACACAGTCTTCAACACCTCCCTTTTGTAATTTTAAATGAAAAATATAAAAAGGGTATCAAATGTCTGTTGGTAATTATACTAATAGGCTTATTATCATCTCTTGGGAAGCTGTTCATTAAATAAGACAAAAGAAAGACAATATTCTAAATTCTTATTTGCAACTACACCTATAGGTAAAAAACAACCCCCAAATCTACAGTATTCAAAATTTTACAGGGACTTCCTTGGTGGTCCAGTGGTTAAGCATCCGCCTTCCAATGCAGGGGACGTGGGTTCAATCCCTGAGCAGGGAAGTAAGATCCTACACGCTGTGGGACAACTAAGCCCACGTGCCACAACTAGAGAGAAGCCCATGTGCTGCAACCAAAGCCCGTATATGCCACAATGAAGATCCCACGTGCTGCAACTAAGACCTGATAACAGTCAATTAAAAAAATTTTTTTTTTTTTACACAACTTAGAAGATCAAACAGAACTTTCTCATCTTGAGGTTATTGCCAAGACCCTCCAAAATTATGGCAAAAATCAGCCTTGCAAACTCACTGACTTAACAGTAACCAAATGATGGAAATCCAGGGTATTTACTTTTAAGTTTTTTCTTTTCGGTTTGTTCTTTAGTTTTCAGTTTGTTCTTGAATTCCAATCAAGACAAGACTTTTTAAAAGGTACTTTTAATGATAACTGAAAGTGGGTACTATGCTGGGAATTGAATAACTTGAGTTCTTTTAACAAGTCTGTCACTAACTTACTGATTTGGATTAATTTGGCCAGCTATGTTACCTCAGATTTTCCTCAATTGTCATATAAGACCCATATGTCTCATCAAGTAGCATGACATGGGCACAATACGAAACAATCTCAACAGAGGTAATCTTGGGGATTAATTAGTTCAATTCTCTCATTTTATTTCCCTCATTTATATAGTTAGGGAAACTAAGGTCCTGGTCATATAAATGATTAATGACAGACTGGTCCTTGGAACGAAAACTCTACCTGCTAGACAAGTGGGGAAAACAGTGTGGGGTACTGCTTCATAAAAAGATATTTGAAATTTTATCAGCTTACCCACAATAGGACCAGGGTTCACTCCATATTTCACAAGCTGATCCAGAAGGTCTTCATTAGAGAGCTCGGTTACATCTAGATCATCTTTATCTTCTAGTCTGGGTTTATCAGTTTTCTTTGTGGCTTTCTGTAAACAAAGTCCAGTTATCATTTCCACATGAATTTTAAAATGTTCATTTATTGATACTATATAAATAACACTGCATATAATAAACATGCAAATTTACCTTCAAGTTGACTTATAGTAGAGCTTAGCAATTTGACTAAATTAAAAGCAACTTATTATTCAAAAGTATTTTCTAAGTTCAGCTGTAATTATACAAACCTAATAAAAGCCAAGCAAGTAACTCAAATTTTAGATATTACTGTTAAAATAGTCAATTTTGGTTAACCTATCTAAAGAGGTGATGGCATCAAAAATTCAAAAGAGCAAAAAGTCTGAGTCTAAACATTTTCATCCAGATAACTGTAAATACAATTTACTAATGTTTTTTCTATAATCCTTGAAAGTTTAAATTAATCCAGGAAAGTTTAAGATTTTACCATAAAGGTTTATACATGTTATGTATAAAAATGATTTCTTAAACAAGCATATCAAAATTTAAGAAGCCCAAATGAATATTCTCCTTGTAATACAGTGACTTTAAAAGCCAGTTTTTGACTCATGAAGGAAGTCAGACTCTATGGCTACATATCACCTCTGACACAGCTTTGTTGCCACACATAGTCTATATGACCATTTCACTAAGACTAGCTGAAAAGTGTGGAACAAGCTTTGAGAAAAATTTTAAAGGCAGTTTTTAAAATAATTTAAGCAATGGCATTCTTTATTGGAAAAACTATATAAACTTCCAAGGTTAAACAGGGTAAGGGAGCAAAAGTATGGTTAGCTTTTAGGGTTGTGGCAAATAGCTTTACAAATGTCTCGGTAATCCCAGTAACCGTCAGAGGACAGAATATAAACGTCTGTTTAAATAATGGCCACAAACATCAAAGTCAATGTAGGCCCAAATTACTGTTTAAGGCAGAAGAGTCAATACTGCATCCTAGAAATATTTTATGCAAAATAGCAAAAATCATAAAGCTGTATGGGCTGTTTACTTTCCAGTGATGCTGAGGGGGAAAGAAAACTCAGGCATTATTTGGTCATGTATTAGAATTTGTTTTTCAACCAAATAAAAATGTGAAATACTTCGTATAAAGAACATAATAAGAACAATGATGTCAACTCATGAGAAATCTTCAATACAATTTTTAAAATGTCTGTGAAAAGTTACCAAGGGTACTTTCAGAAGGCTTTAATATTGTACTAATCTAGGATCATCAAGCTCAAATCTTAAGCAACTCACACCTTGATGTCAAAATAGCTGCCTAGAGTCTAAGAGTTCTTGAATTCTTTAGAGAACACTTCTTTTTTTTTTTAAATCAAAGAGACCTAATCCTGTGACCTACTTGAATATCCCAAAAGTGTGGACAGGTTGGGAAGAAAAACCCCACTGTGTAACATAAATACTTTAAACAAAAAAAAGCAGTCAGGTACAGACTACTTGTAGAAAAAAATCCCTCTAACCATAAGAATGTTCAAATCCTACTCCTAACCAAACATCCAGGAATTTCAACTTCCTGAAGCAGCGTGAAGTTTTCAAGAAATAATCTGTCTTTGGCACTCACTACATTCTGCTTACTTTTTATTAGTTATCTGTACATATGTTTTACCTTCTCCAGACGGTAAACTCCTTGAACAACAGTCCTTAAGTCTGGTTTGTTATCAAAGCCTCAAAACTTTAGGAAAAGTTGCCCCTATTTTTAGAAGTCTTACCCCATTCTGAGTCCTAATATTGGGCCTGACAATCTGTATTTTGATGTGTAGCTCAGGTGATTTTAGATGTAGCATTTAAGAGGGTAACACAAAGCAGGAGCACTGTCATATTGTATCCCAAGCAGCTAAAATTAAAGAGTGCCTGACACAGGAATAGGTACCTGATACATGTTTTGTTGAATGAATGAATCAAAGTGCCATCTGGTGAGGGGGAAATAAGCCACTTATTTTTAAAAATCAATTTATTAAGAAAAAACAAAGACTTAGCATATCCAAGCAGGAAACCAACTCCCTCACATTTTCTTAAAACATATTGAAAATCTACAGCTGTACAAGGAAATTTTAAGTAAAGGCCAATAAACTGGCATAAGGTAAGTCAAATAGAGCAGGTGCTCATAACGGGCCACCTGAGTTTTATTTTTATGGAAAAAAGCTCTAGAAAAGTAATGCCTTTCTATGAAATATCAAATTTAATAAGAATAAAAATTGGGACTATACATATTTATCAAGCCAGCAGTTTCAACCAGGAAGAAGGAGCCATTAGTTGTAATGATTTCTGCCTCCAGAGAGCTTTGTTCCTTTAAGCAAATCATGTAATCTCTTAGTTTCCTTCGGTCAAAATACCAAGTACCAGCTACGTGCCAGGCACTGTTCTCCAGTTTCTTCCCAACTACCAGATGATCTCTAATTTCTTTTTCAACTTTAAAATCCAAAAGTTCTGTGATATCACCTATGAACCACTCTTATTTAAATCTCTACCATTAGTAGCAAAGATGCTGATGTATAACTAATTATTACTACAGAACAGATTCTATTGAGCATTTATATACCAAATTGTGTTCTAAGTGCCTTATATGTATTAACTTATTGAATCCCCAAAATCCTATGCGATAGATACTAATATCCCCATTTTACAAGAGAGGAAACAAGTCCAAAGTTGTTCAGGCAATCTGCATACCCAGTTATATGGTAACATTTGAGCAGACTACGTATACATCACTTGCACAAACTTACCTCATCCACTTCTGAATACATTATGGTAGCACTGTATTGTTCTGGCATTAAATAAAGACAACAAAATTCAGAAATCACATGTTGTAATAGCTAACATGTGCTGTAGGTGCTGAGCACTAGACATCTTCACAAATGCAACCTCATGTAATCCTCTAAGTAGCTAGTAGATTATTCCTATTGCAGATGAAAACTGAGCATCTGAAAGGCAATGCTCTTTGTTCGAGGTCATCTGAATAAGGGCAGAACTGGAATTTGAATCTATAATTCTGATTCAGAAGTCTGTACACTTAACACCTTACTGTAGAATATAGTGGTCAATTTATGATTTAACTTTTACTACCTAACATACTCTTTACTGTTCTGTTCCATGTCATTAAATATTTCCTGTTAAGAATTTATAATTCATCAGATCAGACCATTCAAGAATGCTATGCTCCAATGGATTCCAAACAGCTACACTGCTTTGCACCCTGGAACTAAAAGGCAGACCATCAACTCTATGTAAATGTTTATTTTTGTGTTGACAATGCTGATAATTTCACTACTGGAAAATACTGGTTACCATCAAGATGCATAAAAGGCATAGGTAGGAATAAACCTACCTAAGGTGACAAAAGACTTGTATGCAGAAAACTATAAGACACTGATGAAAGAACTCCACTCCTGGGGTCCTTGAGGATGGAGATGACACCCCCACGGGAGCGGTTCTGAACTAATCACTTGAGTTCATCAGGATTGGCTGGGACAAGCACGCAGCTCTCTGCTCACCTCCACGCTTTATCCGTCTTGTTCCACATCTTCAACGCCTTCCCTCTCTCTCTGTTCTCTCCAGCTGCTCCAATACTAACCATCCGCTAAGAACAAGCTCAATTCCCACCTCCTCCGTAAAGCCCTCCAGGACTACCCTCTGTTGATTCTTTTCCCTCTGAGATCCTAGAGCACGCTATACCAACCAGTTTTCAGGGGGAAATTCTTTGCCTCTCCTCCTGTGTGTTCATCTTTTCTCTCCAACTCGACTATAGCGTTCTTGAACGGAAATCAGTATTACCGAGTGACTGAATATACTTTTCACGAGTAAGAAAATCAACTTAGGATTTTTTAACTTTACAGTAATGCGAAAGCAATACGCATTCAGTAGAAACTACTTCGACTTTTGAATTTTGAGCTTTCCTCGGGCCCACCGTATGGGGAAAGACACTTCCTCCTGATGCTGGGTGGCAAAGCCCCAGCTCCCCACCAGCCACGCGACCACACCAGGAGACAGCGGATAGATGCAACCACCACGGACCCAGACAAGCACTCTGCTTGTCAGTACAGTAGTCAATAAATTACACGAGATGGTCAGCACTTTATTAAAAAATAGTCCTTGCATTAGATGATTTTGCCCAACTATAGGCTAACCTAGGTGTTCTGAGTGCACTGAATGTAGGTGAAGCTAAGCAGTGATGTTTGACACGTCAGGTGTATTAAATGCATTTTCAATTTATGATATTTTCAACTTACCATGGGTTTACTGGGACGTAACCCCATGGTAAGTTGAGGAAGATCTGTACAACAGAAGCAGCAGCCAAGGAACCAGTAGGAGAAATAATGGTTTTTATTTAAAGACAGTCACGGCATGGAAGCAACCTAAGTGTCCATCAACAGATGAATGGATAAAGAAGATGTGGCACATATATACAATGGAATATTACTCAGCCATAAAAAGAAATGAAACTGAGTTATTTGTAATGAGGTGGATAGACCTGGAGTCTGTCATACAGAGTGAAGTAAGTCAGAAGGAGAAAAACAAATACCGTATGCTAACACATATATATGTAATCTAAGAAAAAAAATGTCATGAAGAGATTAGTGGTAGGATGGGAATAAAACACAGACCTACTAGAGCATGGACTTGAGGACGTGGGGAGGGGGAAGGGTAAGCTGTGACGAAGTGAGAGAGTGGCAGGGACATATATGCACTACCAAATGTAAATTAGATAGCTAGTGGGAAGCTGCCGCATAGCACAGGGAGATCACCTCTGTGCTTTGTGACCATGAGAGGGGTGGGATAGGGAGGGTGGGAGGGAGGGAGACACAAGAGGGAAGAGATATGGGAACATATGTATATGTATAACTGATTCACTTTGTTGTAAAGGAGAAACTAACACACTATTGTAAAACAGTTATACTCCAATAAAGATGTTAAAAAAAAAAAAGAAAAAGAAATAAGAAAAGTAAAAACTAAAACCAAATTTTGAACATGCAAATATTTTGTCCTATCACACCAAGTGTACTTGACAATGGCAATGGCTGAAATGAAATAATTTCTCCTTTAGTTAAAAATACTCTTCATAAACCCATGTTTAAATCGAAGGTATATGCTATGTCCTTGGCCAAATCCATGTTAATGTTTGATTTGTTTTAAAATGTTAAAAATTCACCATTAAAAAAAATCTGCCTTATCTGAAACTGTCAAACATAATTTGGCTTTCTCCTAGATCATAAATATTCTTTAAGAAATGTGACTATATTGTTATTACACATGGGGCTAACAATGACTAGAACATGAAACACTGTACATATAAAAGGAGAATAATTTTATATACCAATTATTATAAATGGTCTAAGGTTGTTTTCTTATAAATTCAATATATTTTTTTCCTATGCCTGATAAAAAAATTTATCAGACTCCTTAGTTAAATTAGGACTCATTTTTCCTTAATGTGCTTTAAAGCAAAAAATGACATTACTGACCAACTACCACTATTAACTTTTTCAAGTTGTTGACACCACTGCACCCAGCCCAGGGTACACATTTTTGAGTTTTAAATACACAAGGCAGAAAAAACTTACAAGCTGTCTTTGACACAGTTGATATCTATATGGATTCAAACATTGAGATACACGCTACTGGACATAGGAGGTTCTCTTAAAAAATTAACTATGGTGGTTGGCAGGTCTGCAGAAATCAAACTCCTGCAGTTAAGAGCGCATGACAGGAACTCAAAAATGTTGGATAATTGAACTGAAATTAAAAAATTTTACATTCAGGTTTTCTTACACCCCAAAGAACACAGGGTAGATTGGGACATACCCTCTTTGAAAAAGTTGAAGGAAAAACATCAGAACCGAGACAGCTGTTTCTGTCGACAGCGAATCGTCATCAAAATAAGAATGAATAATCCTATCATAAACATACAACCAAATACTTCCACAGCTCAAGAATGATACATTTGCACAGGAAACCAACATAAGGTTCTATACAAGACTTAAAAAAAAAAGTGTGCTGATTTAAATGGAAGATATTTCATTTTCAACCAAATTTTTACTAAAATAGTTTGAATATTACTTTCGTTTTCAGAGGGGTTGGGGAGAAACAGGTAAGGGATATACTTTATTTCAAAAATAAATTTCTTATTATGGAGTACAGTGGCTTTCTTCAAATTCAAAAACAAGACAAGAGAAACAAGAAGGTGCGATTGATCTTTTACTTATCAAACCAATATTTATTTGGCACTACTATGTGCCATGCATCGATTTAAGACATAAGGTTTTCAATTTCTCTAAAGCCCAGGCTAAGATTTAATTAAATCTACATGTGTCTATTATACCTTTCCTTCATTTCCATCTGGGTAGTCCAGAAAATACACTGGATAAATTTTTTAAAACTAAAGTTAAGATGACTTTGAAAGAAGCAGTCATTTTGAGTTATACTAGTAATCAGTACAACTCTAAACTCCACTTTCAGTGTTTTACAAAGCATTGTACTTTACACCAATCACTAGTTTTAACTACATTCTATTATGATTTGAAGCCTGATAACCAGGCAGAGTCATACTAATAGCACATAAAACCCCACAGAACAAAACCCAACTATTCTCAAACGAAATATGCATTTGCTGGAGCCAATCTGAGTTTACCCGGGACTAGATATCCCAAATTGCAACACTGACAGAGCAGAATGTCATGAAATAAACATTTCTCCTGATTCCGAAGCTTCTCCTTTCTTCATGCAAATACACCAAAAGGAAAAACAACCCCCAAAACCCCTAAAACACAAGCCCTAAGTAACTAGAATTTTTAAATATTTGAGCGTCTATGATAACCGCTCAAAGATGTATTTTAAAATGCTCGTTTAATTTGGAGTAACGCTGCCCCGCCAAAAGACGGCCTGCTGCTGGAAAGGAGTAACACAAACAAGAAAAACATAAACCGTTCAAAAAGCCCTCCATATGCAAAAAGCATAAAAAGGCGGGAATTTCTTTATTTCAAATTTTGGTTAGGTATCAGTATGTCACAAATTGCCCTCCAGGGAGCGCTCTGAGACCCGGTTACTAGTCATTTCGGTTAATAAAGCGGGAAAACGCTCGAACGTAACCTGTAGCCGTTTCGGACTGACCCTCCTTAGGGCTTTCGAAAAGGGCAGGGAAGTCCCCGTCCAGCTGCCCACTCCCGGCGGCCGGGCGTCCAGGGACACAGAGCTGCCTGCGCGCGCCCATCACCCGCGCGCAACCCGAGAGCAAACGCCAACTTCACACCCCCCGACACACCGCGGCTAAAACGCGCGCCCCGCGGCCCTAACTTCGGGGCTCTCCTCTCCCGCGCCCTTCCCTCTCAGAGCCCGAGGGCCCGCGGCGAAGGGGCCGAGCCCGGCGTCCGCAAACCCAGAGGCCAGCCCCCCGGGCGGGTGGGGGGATAGCCCCGCCGCCGAGGAGGCCCGAGGGAGGGCTGCGAGCGCGCGCGCGCGCGCGGGGGGGGGGGGCGCCCACCGCTAAACGCCCGCCTTTGTGGCCCCGGCCGTGCGTCCTTACCCTGCCGACTGCGGCGCGGCTGCGGCCCGCGACGGCGGCCCCAGAGCCCAGGACCGGGGTAGGTTCGCGCTCTTCGTCGCTGGAGAAGTCCGGGGGCCCCTTGCTGTTGGCGCCGGCGGCGAGCGGCGGCCGGTTGCGCGCCGTGAGGTGCTGCAGGTAGAGCTGCACGTACACGTCTTTGCGCTGCTCCCCGGCCGGGAGCGTCACATTGTTGGCGACCAACTCACTCTTCAACTTCTCTTTCGTCAGGACCGAGGGGTCTTCCAAGAACTCCGGCATCTCGGCGGCGGCGAATCCCCTTCCCCGCAGCCCTTGCACCCGCCGCTCACGCCGGCGCGCTCGCTCCTCGCCCGGGGTGGGGGGGGTGCCGCGCTACCGCCTCCGAGTCTCACAGCTCCCGGCCGGGACTTGCGCCACGGAGCACAGCGGAAACTCGCGCACACAAAGCCAAGCCAACGCCGGACACAAAAGCCCCTGCAGAACAAGCGGGGCCCAGTGCAGCCAAGACAGGAGTCCGCACCAACCCCAGCGCACACCCCACGGCCAAAGGAGAGCAGCCTCTTCGCCCACGCCCCAAGAACGGGCGCCGCCATTGGCCCGCGGCCGGAGGAAGCGCGGCGGTGATTGGCGGGACGCCTCGCGCGGGTTCCATTAGCCGCGGCGCTCTGCTAGAGGTGGTGGAAACGCAGTTTAAAAGCCGCTCGGGCGGGAGCTCCGTCGCGCGGCTCGTTTCTGTTTCCCTTTTCCACATCCTTCCTTTTAGGATGGCGATAAGAGGCAAGTCGTACTGCTTTTTGTGCGCCGTTTCCTCTCCCTTCCCCTGCTGGAGAAGCAGCTTTTCTCTCCAGGGTCAGTCGCCGGCGAACGGGCCGGATTTCACGGCAGCTGCGAGGACCCGGATCTGGGCCTTTCTCAATCCCGGGACACTGGTTCACCGAAGAATAGCCGCAGCCTTTCCTCCCCAAACGCTAGCTCTGAAGGGAAAGAAAAGGAGCGAGGCGTGCATGTGGACGCTCATCTTCCTCCATTTGATTTACTTGGGGGAGGCAAGGGGAGAGCGGGCAGCTAAATCCCCGTCTTTGCTTGGGAACGCTTCTTTTGTTCCCGAAATTCGGAAAAAGCCAGACCTCGACTACGGGGCACTTTGAACTACCCTTGAATTTGTGATGAAATTGTATTGCCAAATATTGCACTTCTTGCCTCTTACCCTAAAGAAGGTTGGGGGCCTTTCTAAATTATTTCATTTAGTTATTTGGGGCTCAAGTGCATTTTGTTCAGAGCCGTCTCTGGGTTGGATCCCTCCACCCGTAAGTATCTTACCCGTAACTTAAACCTAATGCTTCATAATACAACGAAATGAAATGATTTAGGAATTCCTTAATGGATAGCTTACAACTGAGACAGGTGCATTCTAGATTTTAATCTTAGGGGAAGCCTAGTGACTAATAATTAGGCCGGAAACCCTAAGCAAACCCCTATTACGGATCCGAGTTAAAACCTGGTGGAATCTCAGAAATTTTACAATAAAAATGTCTTTCTGAAAACAAATACCATTAATGACAAGCGTTTGCATACCTTTCGAATTTATATGTTTCAAGATAGAAAGGAAAGAAGCTGACCTTGGATTTAGGGTGTCTTAATCATTTCCCCAGATTCTGACCTCCAAACTATGCTTTATAAGCTACTTTAAAAAAAAAAAGTTTATCTGATTTCTGCATGGTTGTTTAAGTTCCCGTAAATTTACTGGAAATACTAAAAATGTATGAATTAAGCCATTTTATTTTTAGAAATTGAGGAGACATTATTTCTTTTAACGATAGTCTATTTTCCTAGAGGCAATTTTACTAATTATTTTATAAAAATATCAGTATTTACATATATTTGAGCAATAGTATTCAGATCAGAAATGCAAAATAAAAATTGTATTTTAATTAGCCAGTTGTTTCGTAGGTCTTTGGGTTGCTGTGTAAGAGTTACCTTAACCGTTTCCTACCCACCCCCAGCTTCACTGGGTACAGAGGCAAGGGTTTCATCTTCAGATGGTGAACTGAGCTGACAGGCGAACGACCATGATTTCGCAGTGACTGGTAACCCCATAAATGTAGTCAATGAGTGTGGGATGGTCCCAGGCAGTGTGCCTGGCACAGTTCAGTTATTTCTTCCAGTATAGTCTTAAATTACACGCAAGGCAAAAGTCCTGAGCGGAATATCTGCAAGGCCACAGTTAACGAGTTTATCCTATTTGAATTAGCAAGTTATTCTGTTAAATCGTTACCTTGATAGTTGAAGGGGTTGGCTCTGGCTTGACGGTACTAACAGTTTTTAAGAGGTAGGTTTTGCCGCTCTAACTGAAAAGGGTCAGAGTTACCAGGGCTTAGTATTTGATCTACTGACGAGGGTGGAGTACATAGAAGGATCTCCAGGCTCTGATAGCTGCCCTATGGTCTGAGGATACCTGGGCAGCTAGGTTCCTGAAGTGGTTCTTCAGAGGAGGAGGAGGCATCACTGACACTTTGAAAATAATAATCTACGTAAATTTGATGCCAGTGGAGTACAATGCTGGAATCACAGAGCCTCCTGGAGGGACATCTGAGGGTGCTGCACTGGAACTCTGCTTTTTTCATAGGGCCTTTGTACCAGAAATTTTCCGGGCAGTTTAATCCTACCTTTTACCACAAGAAAAAAAAAAAAAAAATCACCTGTTGAGTCTGAAAGTTGTTATATTTTATTTTTATTTCTGATTGAGTTATAATAAACATATCAATACTTTATTAGTTTCAAGTGTACAACAGTGATTCTATATTTTTATGCTTTATGAAATGATCACCAAAGTTGTTAAAATTTTTTTGACTATTCCCTTATGTGTACATTACATTCCCATGACTTATTTATCTTACAGTTGGAAGTTTGTACCTCATAATCCCCTTCCCCTATGGCAACCACCAGTTTGTTCACTGTATCTGAGAGTCTGTTTCTGTTTTGTTTGTCCATTAGTTTTGTTTTTCAGATTCCACCTATAAGTGAAATCATACGGTATTTTTCTCTGTCTGACTTATTTCACTTAGCCTAGTACCCCCCAGGTACATCCATGTTTCTACAAATGGCAAGATTTCATTTTTTTTTTTATGGCTGAGTAATATTCCAGTGTGTGTGTGTGTGTGTGTGGTGTGTGTGTGTGTGTGTGTGCCTAGTACCCCCCAGGTACATCCATGTTTCTACAAATGGCAAGATTTCATTTTTTTTTTTATGGCTGAGTAATATTCCAGTGTGTGTGTGTGTGTGTGTGTGTGTGTGTGTGTGTGTGTGTCTGTGTCTGTGTCTGTGTCTATGTCTATCAATGTATATCACATTTTCTTTATCCATTCACCTTTGGAGGGACCCTTAGTTTGCTTCCATATCTTCGATGTTGTAAACGATGCTGCAATAAACATAGGGGTACATATATCTTTTTGAATTAGTATTTTTGTTTTCTTCAGATAAATACCTAGAAGTGGAATTGCTAGATCATATGGTACTTCTATTTTTAATTTTTTGAGGGACCTTCATACTGTTTTCCATAGTGGCTGCACCAGTTTACATTCTCATAAATAGTGCACGAGAATTCCCTTTTCTCCACATCCTTGCCAATATTTGTCTTTTTGATAATAGCCCTTTTGACAGGTGTGAGATGGTATCTTGCTGTGGTTTCGATTTGCATTTCCCTAATGATTAGTGATGTTGAGCACCTTTTCAGTGTGTGTTGGCCATCTGTATGTCTTCTGAAAGTTCTTTTAAATATACACAGTACTGTACGCTACAGGCCAACATTAAAGATAACATAATTCACAAAGAACTGCATTCTAGATGCGTGAAATCAATGTTCCCTGAGTAAAAACATTTTCATTCCCTCTCATTCTCTCTCCTTTTCTTATCCCTGGACACTATCAAAAGGAGGTTACTTGCAGATTCTACATTTCTCAGGAGACATGGTTGATGTCATAAGCTATCAGACAGTGAGATTGACTTTCTACATCATCTATCTACAAAGCCATGAGTTATCAAATTCAGACTTGGAATTATCCTAGATGCATCCAGGTATATCCCCAGCACCATTGTTTTTGGTGATGAAGGTAATTTTGCTTTTAACTCTGCTGTAGAGCTCCAAAGTAGAGGTTTTTTTTTTTTTTTTTCATACTCTCATGTACCTTAAGGCCAAGAGGTTGGGCTAGAGTTTGGGTGGCCTCTTTGTTCCTGGTTACCACTTCCAAACGATTTCTCCTCTTCCCTCCTTCAAAAACATTTGAAGTTCATAGCATCATAAATCACACCTCATCCTCTTTACTGCTATAATTTCTCAACCCCTGGCCAATCTCCCTCAGAAATTAGACCATTGCTCCATGCTCTAAGTTTTCCTCACCGTCCCTTTTGTCTACGTTCTGTGTGAATTCAACATTCTTACAGACGGCCCATGTAACACTGACATTGGGCCTCTTAGGTCTTTGACCTCTTCATCTCCAACAACTTGTTCCTCTATTCCATCTCATCCATCCACTCCAGTGGTAAGACTCTGAACCCTGTCATCAATAGCTGTTTTACCTTCTAAATCTCAATTTCAAGCATCCCAATTGTCAATCACTAGCCTCTTTTCCTCAGCTCATTTATCGTATTCTCACTGACCTCCAATTCATTAACCCCAACACTTTAAAGAAAAACCTATTATCCTGCTCCTGCTGTCATACAATCATTCCAACTCAACTGAAGTGGATTCCCTGATCAATCCATGTAATCACTCTTTTGCAAACATTTTCAACTCTCTTACTCCAATGTCTCTTATCTTTCTTGCTTGGAAGAGCCTCAACCTTGCTGAGACTGAACCTTGCTGGAACAAACTTTCTCACTGCTTGCGCCCAAGTAGCAAAGATTGCTGGAGAAAAATCATACAACAACTGATTTTAATTCATGACCTCAGACCTCACAGGAGCACTCGACACTGGCTGACAAAGCTCTTCATTCTCTGGATTAACCATTCATATCTTCACTTCTCAAATTGCTCACATCCCTTCCCCATACCTGTCCCCATTTTCAGCTGGTAACCTTGCTTCATACTTGAGAAAATAGAAACCATCTGTAGGAATGCCTCAACTTCAGACGGTCAAATCTGCACTCATTTTCTCTTGCATCTTTCTTGTTTAAATTGAAGTGGTGTCCTTCTATCAGAGTGAATTCCACCAGTTGTACTCTGGATCTCACCCTTCTGTCCTTCTCAAGGACTTGATTCTTTCAGTCATCTCCTGTGAAATTTCTGAATTAAAAAAAAGACGATGTTTTATTTTGTGTTACATTCATCCAATATAACAAACATTTTAATTATCTTTTATGTTGAAACAGCTATTAGGTTTAAAAAAAAATCTTTAAAATGTTACAGCTCTGGTACCCCAAACTTTGGGAAAGAGTGGAAGGATATTTATGTGAAGCCACAGATTCTTTTTTTTTTAATGATGCTATTACTTTGTCAGAAAACTCATACAAAACTTTTTTTTTCTTCCTAAAACACTTGATAACTGCCTTCATTTTCCTTTTTGGAGTTCTTAATGTTATTAACATACAGGTGACTTATTTTTCATATCCTGTTTTTTTTGTTTTTTGTTTTTAACATCTTTATTGGAGTATAATTGCTTTACAATGGTGTGTTAGTTTCTGCTTTACAGCAAAGAGAATCAGTTATACATATACATATGTCCCCATATCTCTTCCCTCTTGCGTCTCACTCCCTCCCACCCTCCCTATCCCACCCCTCTAGGTGGTCACAAACCACCTAGCTGATCTCCCTGTGCTATGCGGCTGCTTCCCCGTATAAGTGAAAACACACAGTATTTGTCTTTCTCTGTATGACTTATTTCACTAAGCATAATACCCTCCAGGTCCATTCATGTTGTTGCAAATGGTAAAATTTCATTCTTTTTTATGGCTGAGTAGTATTCCATTGTATATGTGCCACATCTTCTTTATCCATTCATCTGTCGATGGACACTTAGGTTGCTTCCATGTCCTGGCTATTGTAAATAGAACTGCAATGAACATTGTGGTACATGACTCTTTTTGAATTATGGTTTTCTCAGGGTATATGCCCAATAGTGGAATTGCTGGGTCGTATGGTAGTTCTATTTGTAGTTTTTTAAGGAACCTCCATACCATATCTTGTTTTGTATAGGACTTGGTTGTGAATTTAAGGATGTCATCTCAAACAGCAGTTGATGAAATACTACATGGTCATGAAAATCATGTTCTTGACATTTATTTAAGAATATGAGAGAATGTTTACAACACAGCAGTAAGTAAAATACAAATAGAAAAAGAGACCCATGTTAGAGTAAGATCTCAGTTCTATAAAGAACTGAAATGTGTATGGATATGTGTATATTTAAATGGACTACATGAATATAGACCAGAATGTTTGTAGTAGTTTCCTCTAGGTGATGGGGACAGGTGATTTTTCTTTTCTTCCCTATGTTTTTCTGTATTTCCCAAGATTTCTACAATGAACACATACGATTTTGTAATCATAACTACTTTGAATTCGTGTGAGAAACTGGGGAATCACTTGGCTTATCAGAGTTCAGAATCTCTTTTTCAGTTTTCATTTCCAAAGGCACCATTTTATCAGTTTATCCAGAGTACATCAGTCTTAGGTAAATGATTTAAAATAATTCAAAAGAAAGCTTATTAAACAGGTGAGATAAATGCTCAGTGCGTTCTGTACTAGTGGATAAATCCACTTGTATGAATAAATGATAGACTGGAAACTTTTTAGCGAAATAGAACAAAATCACAGAGCTATTAAGTGTCAGGACTTGGGAATTCAAATATGAATTTGTGTATTCCAGAGCCTCTTTCCTTATATCATTACTATACAATGATTGTAGAGGTTTAAGTTAAAATGAGGTGTTGGATTTTGGGTCATTTCAAAGATACAGCAAGTTAGCAAATGGGTCATTCTGAGAAACTACAAATGTCCAGCCTTGGGAAAGAAACTGGAACCTGTGAAGTGAAAATCTTAGAGCTATAGCACTATTAATAATGACATATATATATTGCTTTACTCCCCCGCTACCTCAAAATGTGGCTGTATTTGGAGATGAGGCCTTTTAAGAGGTGATTAAGCTAAAATGAATCCGTTAGAATGGGTCCTAATACGATCTGACTGGTGTCCTTGTAAGAGGAAACTTGGACACACAGAGAGACACTAGGGAAGTGTGTGTATAGAGGAAAGACCATGTGAGAACACAACAAGAAGGTGGCCATCTGTGAGCCAAGAAGAAACCAACCATGCTGTCACCTTGGTCTTGGACTTTAGCCTTCAGAACGGTCAGAAAATTTCTGTTGTTTAAGCTACCCAGTCTGTGGTATTTTGCTATGGCGGCCCTACCAAGGTAATACATATAAACCTCTACTTTTATAGTTGAAGAAGTCAGATCACAGGGTGACCTTGACTCATAGAAGGCATTTATGTATGCCCATTGGATGAATAAATGCCTTAAAGTCACAAAGAAACTTTCATTATTTTTCAGGATCTTCCTTTATGAGGACTTTTTGAACTACCCAAGGCGGAGTTAATGTTCCTATTTTAGCACCCTCACACCACTCTGTTCATGCTACTCTCATGGCACTCACCCCAACATAGTACAGTGTTTGGTTACTTAACGTATCTTTTTCCTGCTGCTCCAAAAAACCCCCACTTTCACACTGTGTATCCTTTTCCTCAGTGTTTATCACAGTATCAGTGGTCCATAAATATCTGTTGAAATGGGTGATCTAATCTCAATCCAACCAAAAAAGAAAGGGAAGAACAAACTACACAGAATAAAAACACAATTTCCAATGCTATATTAGGCTGAAACATAAGAAATTAATATTTTCTATTTTCAAAATACCGAGCAGGAAAACTTGGTGACTTCCATGGAACATATCCAATAATAAAAAAAATTAATTTCTCCTAGTCTTGCTATTCATTTTTTGTACAACAGATATTTGACACATGCCTGTTAAGGCACTATTTAGTACTAAGAGTACTGGAGTTTACAAAGGTGAATGAGTAAACTTTGGTCCCTGCTATGAGAGATTAATAGTTGAAAGTGGTACCTGATTTGTCACCACTCGCATTAATTGGTGAAAATATAAAAGATGCATTGATATCACTTAGGTCCAATGGATTCTAGCAAGTTCTTTCAACAGTTTGTTTCTACCTTTATTATAAAACATTTAGTAAAGAGTGGGATCTGGGGTCAGTCATGCGGTTCAGAGTCTCGGGTGGGTAACTATTCTGTGTGCCACAGTTTCATCCGTAAGCGTGTACAATGTGCATACGTTGCAGGGTTGTTTACAGTGCCTGGCACATGGACTAAAGCATGTAAACTATTACACAAAGTTGGAAATTGTACCCTGTTGGACTTGCTTTCCGAAGGCAAACGGGTCTAAAATTGTTTTTGGAAAAACAGCTTGTACGGTATATGTATTGTACGTTTCCTGTTAAGGACCACCATGGGCTGATATGCACACGAATGCGCAACAGTAATAGCCCACATCTCTATGCATTATGCGCTTTGAATGACAGAGAACTCACAAGGCCAAACAGTAAAAAAAAAACAAAAACCATCCTTAACGTTTCACGATATATAGTGATCCTTGTCTTTTTGCAGACTAAGGATTACTGTGATAACATTTGAACGAGGAAGATTTAATCCTAAAATCAAAGGCATTTTCAAAAAATGGCGGGAATACATCTAGCTTTATAGAAACCAGTGGGCCTAAAAATAAAAAAAACCGTGACCCCGACGTGATTCGAACACGCAGCCTTCTGATCTGGAGTCAGACGCGCTACCGTTGCGCCACGAGGTCCTGCTGAGCTGTGTCTCACGCAATTTCTTAGGACTCCGGTAACATGGCGTCTCTTCCGGGCACGCCTCGCCTTGTCTTCCATTCTCTCCTGGCCCCTCCATCCAGTTTAGGTCGGACTGGAGACTGATTCTTTAGTGCCAAGATTTTCCTCACAGCTATCCCTCTACCTAGGCTAGGATGGAACTAGCAGAGGCGAGAGAATGGAGTTCCCCTTTTAGTCGAGGCTCCAGGGTCAAAGGACACCGGTCCTTCCTCTTCTGCAAACGATTTCCGTTCTAACCTGCCCGGTTAGGGGCGGAGACTCGGCCCTCATCTTCCCCACCCCTTCCCCGTTCTGTGGGCTGAGTTCGTGACCTCCATTTGGAATTTGGCGGGGCGCTACTGCGCATGCGTAGGCCTTTGCCTGCTGGCGTCCGCTACCGGCTGGGAGCGAGCAGTGGGTTTTTAACGAACGTTTTCGTCCTTCTTAACCCTTCTGACAACAGTGTAAAGCGTTTACTCTCAGAGTTGGCTTTTATCTCACGGTGAGCATTAAGCTTAAAAGTTACCATTTTGAAAAGACGCACTTACAAAAAATATCCGCATGTTGTGTTTGTCAGCCATGCCGGGTAGTTGAATTACGCGGAAAATAGTAGTAGTGGACAAAAAATATCCGCATGTTGTGTTTGTCAGCCATGCCGGGCAGTTGAATTACGCGGAAAATAGTAGTAGTGGTTGGTAAAAGTGAGTTTGCTCTCCCCGTCGGGGAATTGAACCCCGGTCTCCCGCGTGACAGGCGGGGATACTAACCACTATACTAACGAGGAGCTGTTCTTTAACTTTCTCTCAAGTATTACTTCAAGGTAAAGAAAGATTTCCCCTCCTACCAGTCACCTGCAAGTGTGAAAATACTCAGCCTGTTGCTCCTCACATTATCCATTCTGGGCGCCTTGGACTCTTTTCGTCACTGAAAACAGTAAATGGTTTAGAATAAATGAAACAAAATGCGCTTCCAGTTTTAGTGATGGTGAACTGTTGAACATAGTTTGCCAGGACTTTTCATGCTTTCCAGATGATTTAGGTTTCTGGCGGGAGATTTTTGTTTTAAGTGACCAAGAATACGTGAGGTGACGCAGAGTTGTTTTTTTTTTTTTAATTTTAATTTTATTAGAGTATGGTTGATTTACAGTGTTGTGTTAGGAAGCAGAGTTTTACCTTCACAAATTTATATATTTTTTCTTCAGTCAAAGTTCAAGGGTATCATATGGTTGCCAGAGGTCAGGGGCAGTCGGAGTTGCCCCACAGTCTAGTGCCTCTTCAAACTATTTGTAAGCTTTTCAGACACAAAAGGGCTCACGCAGGCCAAATGAAATTTTATTAGCGGATTTTTCCTGTATTTAGGTCTTTTTCCTGAGGCGTCTACAGTTTACTCGGAAATGACAAACACTTAAATGGTTAAATAATAATACATTAAAACAATTCAAAACAAGAATGTGCCATTGATTAAACATAGGGTTAGGAAAGTACATTAATATAATAATTTATATTATCCTGAGCCTTTTCATAAACAGGATCAAGCCTGTTCCCAGGGGGACCAAGAGGGCCTCACTTAAAAACTTCTAAGGTTAACTCTAAATAAGTGAATTTATAGAGTCACAAACTGACATGATTAAATGTTTTTATTATAGAACTTAAACTCTTGCGTCTCCCTCCCTCCCACCCTCCCTATCCCACCCTTCTCGGTGGTCACAAAGCACTGAGCTGACCTCCCTGTGCTATGCGGCTGCTTCCCACTAGCTATTTTACATTTGGTAGTGTATATATGTCCATGCCACTCTCTCACTTCATCCCAGCTTACCCTTCCCCCTCCCTGTGTCCTCAAGTCTGTTCTCTAAGTCTGCGTCTTTATTCCTGTCCTGCCCCTAGGTTCTTCATTTTTTATTTTTAGATTCCATATATATGTGTTAGCATACGGTTTTTGTTTTTCTCTTTCTGACTTAACTTCACTCTGTATGACAGTTTCCAGGTCCATACACCTCACTACAAATAACTCAGTTTCATTTCTTTGTATGGCTGAGTAATATTCCACTGTATATATGTGCCACATCTTCTTTATCCATTCATCTGTTGATGGACACTTAGGTTGCTTCCATGTTCTGGCTATTGTAAATAGAGCTGCAATGAACATTGTGGTACATGACTCTTTTTTTTTTTTTTTTCCATGACTTTTTGAATTATGGTTTTCTCAGGGTATATGCCCAGTAGTGGGACTCCATACTGTTCTCCATAGTGGCTGTATCAATTTACATTATTCCCACCAGCAGTGCAAGAGGGTTCCCTTTTCTCCACACCCTCTCCAGCATTTATTGTTTCTAGAGTTTTTGATGATGGCCAATCTGACCGGTGTGAGATGATATCTCATTGTCGTTTTGATTTGCATTTCTCTAATGATTAATGATGTTGAGCATTCTTTCATGTGTTTGTTGGCGATCTGTATATCTTCTTTGGAGAAATGTCTATTTAGTTCTTCTGCCCATTTTTGGATTGGGTTGTTTGTTTTTTTGTTATTGAGCTGCAAGAGTTGCTTATAAATTTTGGTTATTAGTCCTTTGTCAGTTGCTTCGTTTGCAAATATTTTCTCCCATTCTGAGGGTTGTCTTTTGGTCTTGTTTATGGTATCCTTTGCTGTGCAAAAAGCTTTTAAGTTTCATTGGTCCCATTTGTTTATTTTTGTTTTTATTTCCATTTCTCTAGGAGGTGGGTCAAAAAGGATCTTGCTGTGATTTATGTCATAGAGTGTTCTGCCTGTGTTTTCCTCTAAGAGTTCTGTAGTGTCTGGCCTTACATTTAGGTCTTTAATCCATCTTGAGTTTTAAAAAGTGGCAATTTGTGAGGCCTGTTTTGGCACTTTTTTTTTTTTTCACTCTTAAATACACCCAAAGCCTCAATAAAACTCAGTGTCCCTGGGCCTCCTTCTACTTCTGACCCTCCACTAACTCTTGTAAAGTCCAGAGGGCCCTGCCATAACTATGCTGATGTCCTTTTCTGGGTAGGACTGAAGAGACTTGCCTGTGGTCTCTCAGTTGGAGAGGCTTCAGGGCACTGGGAAGCCCGGTCTCCTGAACTGTTTGCACAAGGCTCCACACTGTGGGAGAAGAGGCTTAATCCTTGTCTCTTCAGAATAGACACCATCCTCTCCACCTAAGCTCTGTAAAGCTATGCCAGTGGCTATACATGTGTTGTTACTGCTCCTCTTTTATCCTCCCTAGGGATGGGAAGAAGCAGCCTGAGTCAGCAGAGATTATGTAGCAGGGAACGCAACACCTGCTGTCCATCTTCCTAAAATGGAAGGAAAAGAGAGGGTAACTAACCTGAACAGGATAAGGCAGCTCAGAGATTCCTCACTGTCAGCACTGGGAGAAAGTAAAGGTTAAAATCGGACTGGCAGTACAGAGGGCATAGAACTCTCTTTGGAGGTAAACAGCATGATGGCAATTGATGTTATTGAAAGTTTCAAATCTTGCTTTACCTAAGTAACTGTTTGTAGAGCTTATCACAGCTTGCAAAAGAATTCACATTCATTTTCTCTTCCCAACAGCCCTGGGAGGTTAACAGGGCAAGTGTTTTATCCCTATACGAGAATCTTGTGTAGTTATACAGGTAGGAAGTGGTGAGAGGCCAGGAATCACCCAAGCCTTGACTGCAAATCTTGTGCAGTTTTCACCCTGCTGCACAGTTCCACATACATGTATATTAACAAAGAAATATGAGTTATGGAGAGAAAAAGTTTTATCACTTTGTATGTGTCACACTTGTTCCTGTACTAATATTTATTAATCTCTAATTACTTAGCAGACACTGTAGTTATTTATTCACTATTGAACCTACAATATGCGAGACATTGCTTTAGATGCATGAAGAGGTTTCAGTTAACAAATTTTGTTCTTGTGGCGCTTATATCCTAACAGAAGGAGGACAGACCATAAACAATGATGATCATAGATAAATAAGTTAGATGGTGACAAGAGTGGAAATAGAAGAATATAGCACGGTAAGTGGGTTTGGAGAATGGCAAGTTAAGTAAATAGAATGTGGTCAAAGTAGGCTTCATTTCTTTTTGTAAATTTTTTTTTTAACTTATTTATTTTTGGCTTCATTGGGTCTTTGTTGCTGTGCGCAGGCTTTCTCTAGTTGCGGAGAGCAGGGGCTGCTCTTCGTTGTGGTGCGCCTGCTTCAGTAGTTGTGGCTCATGGGCTCTAAAGCACAGGCTCAGTAGTTGTGGCACATGGGCTTAGTTGCTCTGCAGCATGTGGGATCTTCCTGGACTAGGGCTCGAACCTGTGTCCCCTGCATTGGCAGGCAGATTCATAACCACTGCACCACCAGGGAAGCCCTAGGCTTTATTTATTTATTTATTTATTTATTTAGTGCTACGCGGGCCTCTCACTGTAGTGGCCTCTCCCATTGCGGAGCACAGGCTCTGGATGCACAGGCTCAGCGGCCATGGCTCACAGGCCCAGCTGCTCCGCGGCATGTGAGATCTTCCCGGACTGGGGCACGAACCCATGTCCCCTGCATTGGCAGGTGGATTCTCAACCACTGAGCCACCAGGGAAGCCCCCTAGTCTTTATTTTAAGAAGGTAACATTTGAACAGACTTGAGGGAAGTGAGAGGTGTAGTCGTATAACTATTTGGGAGGCCTGTGGGGCCTTAAAGTTCATTGCAGACTTTGGCTTTTATTCTGAGGGGAAATAGAGAGTTACTATAGGGCTTTGAAAAGAGAAATGACATGGTCTGGTTTATGTTTTAAAGGGCTCTTGGCTCCTGGGTTGAGAGTAGACTGTAGTGGACAAGAGCAGCAGCAGGGAGACCAAAGAGGTCTATTGCAGTAGTGATAGTGGTTCAGGCTGGAGTAGGAGTGGTTGGGAATGTGTGAGGAGCTGATATATTTCAAAGGTAGAGCCAGTAGAATTTCCTGATAGAGTGACTGTGAGGTGTGAGAGCGAAAGAGGAATCAAAGATGCTTTCAAAATGTTTGGCCTGAGCAACTGGGAGGATAGACTTGCCACCAACTGCAGTGGAGAAGAATAATGCTCGGAGCACTGCATCCATGTGGAGAGTCCACGTGAAGGGCACAGCTTGGGGGAGGCAGGGCGCCATTCCCATGGATGCCCTGTGGCCGGCACTCCTTGAACTGTGCAACGAAGCAGCTCTGCCTGCGGAGCAGTATTTTGGGGGGTAAGAAGCATTTCAGTTTGGGATGTGTTAAGTCTGAGACACAGAGAAGGCAGTTGAATGTAATAGTTGAGTATTCATTGTACAGGTCGTTGTACCAGCACAGTGCGGGGGGGCTGGAGATACAGTGATGAGCAAAGACAGACCCTGACCTCAAGGAGCTTCCATTTCAGTGGAGGAGACACAGAATAGTAACAACAACAGCAGCAATGTAAAATCACCACTGTGACAGTTACTAAGAAGAAGATGCAGAGGGAAGAGCTTTCTTGGTAGATGGAACTGGATGTGCAAAGATTATAGGCACTGAGGAAATGTGGTGAGCAGAGGGGCTGAAAGAAGGCTGACATGATCAGGGAGCGAGAGGAAGGTCATGGAAGAGACGAGGCTGAAAGGCCAACCGGGAGTGGGACAAAGTCTCGCAGGCTGTGTTAAGAACTTCGGCCTCTTATTCATTTCTGTTTATTTATTTATTATTTTTAGGGTTTATTGAGATATAATTTACAAGCAGTACAATTCATTCTTTTTTAGGTATAGCATTCTATGAATTTTGACCATAGTCAAAATCTTTCCACCACTTTCATCACAAAGTCCCCTTATGCCTCTTTGCAGTGAGTCCTCTTTCTCCAATCCCAGGCACCGCTGATGAGATTTCCATTTCCAGAATGTCGTACTAATGGGACTGTGCAGTTTGTAGCCTTTTATTTTATTTTATTTATTTTATTTTTGGCTGCGTTGGGTCTTCATTGCTGCACGCCGGCTTTCTCTAGTTGCAATGAGCCGGGCTACTCTTTGTTGCAGTGCGCAGGTGTCTCATTGCGGTGGCTTCTCTTGTTGAGAAGCACGGGGTCTAGGCGCCGGGCTTCAGTATTTGTGGCTCGCGGGCTCTAGAGCACAGGCTCAGTAGTTGTGGCTCACGGGCTCTAGAGCGCAGGCTCAGTAGTTGTGGCGCACAGGCTTAGTTGCTCCGCAGCATGTGGGATCTTCCCGGACCAGGGCTCAAACCCATGTCCCCTACATTAGCAGGTGGATTTTTAACCACTGAGCCTCCAGGGAAACCCAGTTTGTAGTCTTTTGAATATGGCTTCTTTCACTTAGCATAATGCTTTTGAGAGTCGTCCAAGTTGTTGTATGTATCAGTAGTTTTTAAAAAAATTGCTGATTAGTGTTCTATTGTATGGTTGTTTGTTTATTCACTCTCTAGTTAATGGGCATTTGTATGTTTTCCCGTTTTTGACTGTTATAAAAATAGCTATTACAAACATTAGTGTACAGGTTTTTGTGTGGACATAGATCTTCAGTTCTCTTGGGTCAATACCTAGGAGTAGGACTGCTGAGTCTTAGGGTAAGTGTATGTTTACCTTCATGAGAAACTGCCAAACTGTTTTCCTAAGTGGCTGTAACATTTTGCATTTCTACCAACAATGTATGAGAGTTCTTGTTGTCCCATATCTTTGCTAGCACGGTATTGTAAGTATTTTTTATTTAAGCCTTTCTAATAGGTGTGTAGCGGGATCTCACTGTAGTTTGTTTGTTTGTTTTTTTGGTGATGCCAGTGTTAATTTTTTTTTTTAACTGAAGTATAGTTGATTTACAATGTTGTGTTAGTTTCTGGTGTACAGCAAAGTAATTCAGTTATACATATACATATTCTCTTTCATATTCTTTTCCATTATGGTTTATTATAGGCTATTGAATGTGGTTCCCTGCGCTATACAGTAGGAGGTTGTTGTTTATCCATTCTATATATAATGGTTTGCATCTGCTAGACCCACGTTCCCAAATTAATCCTCCCCCACTCCCTCCCCCTTCACTGTAGTTTTAATGTGCCTTTCCCTAATAATTAATGGTGCTGAGCATATTTCCATGGATTTATTTAAGTATCCAAATCTTTTGCCCTTTTAAAAATTGGGATGTTTTCTTATTATTGAACTTTGAAAGTTCTTTGTACATTTTGATTACTAATCTTTATCAGATATATCATATATGATATATATCTTGGGATATATCAACATACACACACACACACACACACACACACACATATACATATATATATATCAACACATATATATCTTGGGAGATGTATTTTCTCCCAAGATGTGTCTTGTCTTTTCATTCTCTTAAATAACTTTTTGTTTTTATCAGAGGATGCATGACCTAGTTTCTTGTGTCTCTTCCCTTTTTTCTGTTATGCTCACTTCCTCAACCCAACCTTTGAATATAATATAAACAAGAACTTGGGCTAGCTCATTACCCAACCTTCTTCTTCCCTTCCCTTCTCCCCATAATTAAAGAGCCTAAATTGCTCCTGAGTAGTTTTTGGATTCTATAATCATTCATTCACGGAAACATTATATCTATTAAAACACCGAACTTCTCCTGCAAATATGGGAATTAACCCTTCATAAACATTAAAATTCAAATATAAATGTTTATGATTTGGGCCTGGATGGGTACATGTTTAGATTATGAAGGGGAAAAAAATCATACTTCACTGTTTCCCAGCCTAATTTATTTAAACAATAATCCAAAGTTAAAACTGAGAGGCAAAAGTGTGTCCCGCTCTAGTTCAATCAACCCTTCAGTCTTTTTTTTCCTTCTCATTAAGAAAACAAACAAACAAACAAAAACCTTTATTGATTTATTCTTTGTGCCAGGCATGGAGCTAGGCAGTGGGGACAAAGATATGGATAAGACTCACTTCCTGCCTTGAGGACTCAGATCATGGGGGAGATAGACCCTTTAACTGATCATTATTCAACACTTTGTTAAGTGTTATGGTGGAGGCATAATCCAGGCCTATTGAGAACCTGATAAATGTTGGCTCTGCTTTAAGTGCTTTACACCTGTTAACCGTTTAATCCTCTTACAATCCTTTGAGTTTGGTACAATAATTCTCCCCCTTTTACAGATGAGGAAGCTGAGGCACAGGAAGGTTACAGTCACACAGGTAGAAAGTGATGGAAGTACGTACAAAATAGTATGGAATTACAGAGAAGGGAGGACTACCTCTGCCTGAGGTGCTTGAGGAAAACCTAGCTGGGCCTTCAAAGGTCGATGAACTTTGAAAGAGAAGGGGAAAAGTTTTCCAGCACTTCTGCAAGGGGGAAGCACTAATGCTAAGGCACAGAGCTTGTGAAAGAGAATGTGGGGATCTGGGAAACAGCAAGTAGAGGGACTGCTGCTCCTGGGCTGCAGAAGGCAGAGAATGTCTCCATCTTTCATTGTTATGCACAGTCGGGGATCGTAAAGGATCACAGACTTTGAGGGGCTGGCAGGAACCTTGGATCTTTTCCACCCTTTCAGTTATCTGGGTAAGGAGACTGAGACTCAGAGAGCTCCAGTGATTCTCCTAAATTCCCAGGGCTGAGAACACCACTCTCTTCTTTTTTTGTTGTTGTACTAATGCAAGGGAATCTGTGAGCTGAGTGATTAGGTGTGTGTGTGTGGTGCGGGGAGTGTTCCAGAGCATCAGATCTCGGCATCACCTTCGCTGTGGTTATCGGCCCCACCTTCGCTGTGGTTATCGGCCCCAGGGTTGGTCTCAGCTTCCGTTCCGATTTCTGAGGAAGCCACCTGCTGGCACTGGCCCCAAGACTCAAGGTCACTGACCTTCCTGTTTCTAACTTTTTTCGGGTCTTGCTGGCCACCTGCTGACCTGCCGGTTAGTGGCTGTGTAGATTGATCTGTCTGACCGTAAGTGATCCTCAGACAGCCGGGAAGGACAAGTTCATTCCCCCTTTTTGGGGTGGGATGGCATAGTTTCTACTTCTTTTCTTTAATCTTTACCTGTTTCCTCTTCTAAATGCAAAGCAACAGAAAAATTCCCGCTTCATATGCACGACTCGGGTTTGGCATTCAAGTTGCTATCTTAGGGAAAAAGCTTCTGACATTTCTTATTCTTCTGTGATTCACTCATGTGACTAGCAAGGTTATCAGAATTTATGGATAAAAATGAAGTTGATGTAGTAAATGAGAAGGACGTCAGCACAAAATAATATGAAGTGCACTGTTTTTCTATGCGTTTCTATATACTGAAAAAAGTTTGAAAAGAAATATGGGAAAATGTTAGGGTAGAGTATGTTGATGATCTCTTTTTTTTTGCGTTTCTGTATTTTCTAAATTTTCTGCTACGTACCTGTATTATTCATGAACGCAGAAAAACAAGAAATAAAAATTTTGGGGGGGTAAGTTACTAATATCAAGCAAAGCAAATAGCTCAAACGCACACCTGTGATAGTCTTTCATAGAACTAGGGTGACTAATCCATTCTCTGATTTTCCTTGTCAGCCCAAGATTTCATTATTTTGCAGCATAAGTTGTTTATATCTAGTTCCTTAAGGCGGGGAGGTGGGTGGATGAGTAAGCAAACTTCAACGCCAGTAAAACAGGGCGTGCAGCCTTTTTCCCTTTGTCTCCCGGCCCCTGTGTTCCCAGTCTTTTGTTGTTCTCCGCGCGGACTTTGATTCAGGATTTAAAGAAAAACAAGTGCCAGCCCTCCGCGCGCCCTCTGGTGTCCCAGTGAGGTATAGCCAGACAGTAACCCACAAAGATCACGGCCATTTCACACTGCGCTCTCCCCACAGCGTGAAGCCGCAGACGAGAATGTCTGGAATCTTAGAGGAAGGAGTCACACACCAACAAGCCTGACAGGTTTAGTCTTTGAAGCCATAGGTGTGGAAAGTGATTCTTAAAAAACAATTGAAGTCGGCATCTGGGTATTTAAAAAAAATCTTGTAATAAAGTAAGTTCTCAAAGCATTTGGCACAGGTTTCTGGGTTCTAAAACTAGGAAAGTCAGATTTTGTTCTATAATTAAAATATAAATCAGTACTTCGGATTGAGTGCAAATAAATTAGATGAAAGGGGTCTGGATATCTAGCCTTCAGCTTGACTGTTGATAATGATTTCTGCCACTTTGAGCTTTGTCAATATAATGTGAGAGTTGATACTGAAGGACCTTTTTGTCTATAATTTACTTCTTTGTAAACATCAAACCACATGTTTTTTAAAAGTATATTTCCACTAAAAAGCAAACAAACCAACCAATGTAGACAAAGAATATTTTTGTTTTAAGTGTTTAAGGATTGATGGGGTCCCAGGCTTTACAGTCTTACTTGAATAGGTGTTGGGAAGACAAAACTTTACTTCTACCTTCTTGGCGTCTCTGTTGGGCCTGAGAATTAAATTGACATAAGACATATTTATGGGAGAAAAGTATACAGATTTTACATGTATCTGGGAACCCCCATAGGAAAATGAAGAACATAGAAGTGGCAAAATCTGAATATTTTTATACTAGGTTGAACAAAGAGAGGCAACTGTGGACAAGGAATCAAAATACATGGGGAGGCCAAAGGAAGATGGGAGTTGTTTTAACAAGGTCTGTTTGTACAGAATTCTCTTGGCCTTGACGCCTCATCTCTGGTGATAAGAATGTTTCTTTCCTCCTGGTATAGGGAGGACATGTTTTCACATGGAGTTTTACCCCTTGCTTTCAAGAAGAAAAAAGGGGAGGTCAGAGCTCCTTTTTCTCCTGCTGTTTTTCAAGTAAAAATCTCAAAATAGTACTTATTTGGGGTGGCATATGGTGAAATAGTATGAAACTACATAGTATGAAATTCAAAAAGTTCTGAAGGGTATGCAGAGGAAAGTCTCTCTCCCATCTTTGACCCACAGCTACAATTCTCAAGTGATGTTAGGAGTGGTCTGGCAGCTCAGCAAGGTTGTCAAGAGCTCTAGGTTCTTTCTTCTCATTCCTCTGGGTCTTCTTCTCTGCAACCCTTAGAAAATTGATTTTTTTTCTTTTCATGATTGTCACCGCATGGTTACAAGATAGCTGCTGCAGCTCTGGGCATTATGGCCACTTTCAACGTTGGAGCATGAGGAGAGGCAGCTCCAGTAAACTCTCCTTTTGAATTTGTCCCTTAAGAAAGCCTCTCCAGAAGTACTCTGGCCATTGTTTCCCTATGTTTCTCTAACCCCTATTGGGTCACCAGCAGTCTGGGAAAGTGACTACCTGGTAAAAATGAGTAGTGATTACAATATAGGTTTTGGTATTCTAGTGTTCTGTGCTATTTATAAGAACTGAAATCTGTTAGTATAACACTGTTTTTCCTTAATTTAACAATATGTTTTAATCAGTTTTCTATCTGGAGATATGCCTGGAAAATTACATACTGCATTAAAATTTCAAATCAAACAGAGGTGCATATGTTTTGAAAGCATTCTGACTACATCCTTCCTCTATTTCAAGTTCTTTCAAGACATCTTACTACTGACTTAATTCCAGTTTTCCTCATAATTAAAGAGGTTGAGTGTCTTTTCATATGTATCTGTCATTTGTACTTTCTCCAGAGCTAGTCTGGGTCTGACTTTTCTTCCAGAGTTTCCTGGTGAAATCATTTTAGAACAGCAACTGAGATGATTGTGACATCATCATGATCTCAGGATTACTAGGAGTGACCATATTTCCCACTTTGCGTGGGACAGTCCTAGCTTGTGCCTGTTTGTCCCACTGTATTTTATTAACAGCAGTCCACTCACTTTCAAAAGTGTCTCAATTTGGGTGAAAAACTATATGGTATCTATTACTTAAAATATACATCAAAATGCCACAGTTGCCATTATGTTCTGGAATTTCAATCAGTAGGTGCAGGATTATCATGAAGGCTGGAGTTTGGTGGCTTCTTTCAATGTTGTATGGCCAGAGCCCAGAACAGTGCCTAGTAGAGAGTAAGTGCTTAATAAATAAGAATGAGTCAATAAATAAACTTAGTGCTTGGAACTTGGCCCATTGCCACCTGAGCACCTGGACTCAGTTAGCAAGGAACATGGAGGAATGATTTTGGGGTGTAAACTAATGGTGCCTGCCAAAACATGCATTTTAGATTTTGATAGATATTGTCAAATTGTTCTCTACAGGGATTGAGCCAGTTTACACACCCACCGGCAATATGTGAGAGCATCTGTTTCTCTAACCTCCATCCACATGGTGTTATCAAAATTTGTATCTGCCAATCTGGTAGTTTTAATTTGCATTTCCCTTATTATGGAGAAGGTTGAGCATATTTTCATATGTTTAAAAGCCATTTGTAATTCCTTGCCTGGCAACTGTCTGTTTATATCCTTTGCCCATTTTTGATTGAGTTATTGGTCTCTTATTGATTTGTAGGAATGCAAATAGTTGTTTCCAGTTTTTCATGTCTTTTGAGTTTGTTTTTGGTGTTTTTTTGTTGTTGTTTTTCCTGAGCAGAATTTAAAAAAATGTATTCAGACATAGCTTTCCTTTTATAGCTCCTATGTTTATATCATGCTCACCAAGGCTTTCCCTACTCCCAGATTAGAAAATAATCCTCCTGTATTTTCATCTCGTACTTTTAGGTTTTCATTGTTTCACATGTCAGTCTTGACCCACCTGGAGTTTATTTTGGTGTAAGATTTGAGGTATTCCAAAAGAGTTCCCAGATCCAATTCCAATTTGTGTGTGGAGGCTTCCCCACATCAACAAGCAATTCTTGGATGCCTGCTGGGTGTCTGAGAATTCAACTTAATTCTGACATTGTTGACCTGGAGACAGAACCAGATTCCACAGGTAAAGGGCTCAGTCCCACAAGATGCGAGCCCAGGTTGTTACCTGTGCTTCTGACCAACCTGTTATAAATCGGAGGTTCAAATGACCCCCTCCTAGGGGTTAATTAATTTGTTAGAATGGCTCACGGAACTCAGGAAAACCCAATTACTCACTAGATTACCAATTTATTATAAAAGGATATTAAAGGATACAAATCAACAGCCAGATGAAGAGATACATAGGGTGAGGTATGGGGAAAGGTTATGTAACCTCCATGCCCTCTCCAGGGGGGCCACTCTCCCCAATCTCCACCTGTTCATCAACCCCGCAGCTCTTTGGACCTTCCTGGGTTTTTATGGAGGCTTCATTACACAGGCATGACTGCCTAAATCATTGGCCACTGATGATTGATTCAACCTCCAGCTCCTATCTCTTCCCTGGAGGTCAGGGGGGTGATACTGAAAGTTCCAGCCCTCTAAGCACATGGTCGGTTCTCTTGACAACCAGCCCCCACCCTTGGGAGGAATCCAGAAGTCACCTTCCCTGAAGCCTTTTCAGGTACTGAGGACAAGAGACCAAATATCCCATTGCTCTTGCTGCTCAGGAAATTCCAAGGTTTTTGGGAGCTGTGAGCCAGGAACTGTGGATGGAGACCAAATATATATGAGACATGTGTAAATCATAATATTGCAGGTATGAATCCAATCTAATATTGTTTATTGAATATTCCACCTTTTTCTCATAATGGAAACTCTAAAGCGTTTCTGGATTTTAGGGACTTCATTTCCTATGACCAGTACTTTTAACATTCTAGTAAATTCTAGGGAAAGGCATTCAAGGGCAAAGCAGTCAGGATGAAAAGTTAATCTTTAGTTCCATGTCTTCACACCATTCATTTTCTAATAACACTACCTTTTGCTAAGCACTTATGTGTGAAATATAATACACACAGAAGGCTGTATAAAATATATATGTAGGGTTTAAGAATACTGATAAAATGACACTTGTGTCCCTGTTACCTGGGTTAACAAGTGAAACATTGCAGTGACTTGAAACTTGCTGTGTGCTCTTCTCTAATCAAATTCTCCACCCTCCTCCTCAAGAGGTAACCATTAGCCTGATTTTTTTTTTTGGTAATTATCCCTTGCTTTGCTTTATACTTTTACCTTAGGTAACATATTGCTCATATTTTTGACAACTGAGTAGCAAGCACAACCATTGTGGCAGGTTCTCAGAAGATAAGCTGAACAGTTTCCCGAGTCAAGTTTGTCTTTAGCACTTCTGAGAGAATCCAAGAGCTCCTTCTGGAAAGTCAGGGGTCAGATCAACAGTGAGTTCTGGGAAACACAGGATATGCCACAGTTGGACCATCTACTGTAGTTTGGGTCAGGTGACAGACATCTGCAGAAATATAGTCAGGCGATGGATGGCTCTCTATCTGATGCTTTCCTGTCTCTATGGCCCCTCTGCTACTCTCTAGAGGAAATCAAAACTGACCCCTTCTGTGGGGTGAAGGGAATTTCCTCAGCTCATTCAAACAGCAGGCTATGGTGAGTGTGTTAGTTTTCTATTGCCATGTAACAAATTCCCACAAATGTAACAGCATCAATCCTTCTCAAACTCTTCCAAAAAATTGCAGCGGGAGAAACACTCCCAAATTCATTCTATGAAGCCACCATCACCCTGCTACCAAAACCGGAAAAACATAACACATAAAAAGAAAATTATAGACCAATGAAAACTACAGGCCAATATCACTGATGAACATAGATGCAAAAATCCTGAACAAAATACTAGCAAACAGAATCCAACAGCACATTAAAAGGATCATACACCATGATCAAGTGGGGTTTATCCCAGGGATGCAAGGATTCTTCAACATAACCAAATCAAACAATGTGATACACTGCATTCACAAATTAAGGAATAAAAAACATATGATCATCTCAATAGATGCAGAAAAAGCTTCTGACAAAATTCAACACCCATTTATGATAAAAGCTCTCCAGAAAATGGGCATAGAGGGAACCTACCTCAACATAATAAAGGCCATATGTGACAAACCCACAGCAAGCATCATACTCAATGGTGAAAAACTGAAAGCATTTCCACTAAGATCAGGAACAAGACAAAGATGTCCACTCTTGCCACTCTTATTCAGCATAGTTTTCGAAGGCCTAGCTACAGCAATCAGAGAAGAAAAAGAAATAAAAGGAACACAAATTGGAAAAGAAGAAGTAAAACTGTCACTGTTTGCAGATGACATGATACTATACATAGAGAATCTTAAAGATGCCACCAGAAAACTACTAGACCTAATCAACCAATTTGGTAAAGTGGCAGGATACAAAATTAATGCACAGAAATCTCTTGCATTCCTCTACACTAATGATGAAAAATCTGAAAGAGAAATTAAGGAAACACTCTCATTTACCACTGCAACAAAATACCTAGGAATAAACCTACCTAGGGAGAAAAAAGACCTGTATGCAGAAAACTATAAGACACTGATGAAAGAAATTAAAGGTGATACAAACAGATGGAGAGATATACCATATTCTTGGACTGGAAGAATCAATATTGTGAAAATGACTA
>NC_041219.1:31729846-31751015 GCF_002837175.3 Physeter macrocephalus | reverse complement strand
GACAGTCTCTTCAATAAGTGGTGCTGGGAAAACTGGACAGCTACATGTAAAAGAATGAAACTAGAACACTACCTAACACCATACACAAAAATAAACTCCAAATGGATTAAAGACTTAAATGTAAGACCAGACACTATAAAACTCTTAGAGGAGAACATAGGAAAAATACTCTTTGACATAAACCACAGCAAGATCTTTTTTGACCCACCTCCTAGAGTAATGGAAATAAAAACAAAAATAAACAAATGGGACTTAATTAAACTTAAAAGCTTTTGCACAGCAAAGAAAACCATAGGGCTTCCCTGGTGGCGCAGTGGTTGAGAGTCCACCTGCCGATGCAGGGGACACAGGTTCGTGCCCCGGTGTGGGAAGATCCCACATGCCGCGGAGCGGCTGGGCCCGTGAGCCATGGCTGCTGGGCCTGCACGTCTGGAGCCTGTGCTCGGCAGCGGGAGAGGCCACGGCGGTGAGAGGCCCGCGAACCACAAAAAAAAAAAAGAAAAAAGAAAACCATATACAAGACAAAAAAGACAACCCTCAGAATGGGAGAAAATATTTGTAAATGAAACAATGGACAAAGGATTAATCTCCAAAATATACAAACAGCTCATGGAGCTCAATATCAATAAAGCAAATAATCCAATTAAAAAATGGGCAGAAGACCTAAATAGACATTTCACCATGGAAGACATACAGATGGCCAAGAGGCACATGAAAAGATGCTCAACATCACTAATTATTAGAGAAATGCAAATCACAACTGCAGTGAGGTATCACCTCATGCCGGTCAGAATGGCCATTATCAAAAAATCTAGAAACAGTAAATGCTGGAAAGGGTGTGGTGAAAAAGGGACCCTCCTGCACTGTTGGTGGGAATGTAAATTGATATGGAAAACAGTATGGAGGTTCCTTAAAAAACTAAAAATAGAACTACCATATGACCCAGCAATCCCACTAATGGGCATATATCCTGAGAAAACCATAATTCAAAAAGTGACATGTACCACAGTGTTCATTGCAGCACTATTTACAATAGCCAGGACATGGGACCAACCTAAATGTCCACTGACAGATGAATGGATAAAGAAGATATGGCACATATATACAATGGAATATTACTCAGCCATCAAAAGAAACAAAATTGAGTTATTTGTAGTGAGGTGGATGGACCTAGAGTCTGTCATACAGAGTGAAGTAAGTCAGAAAGACAAAAGCAAATACCGTATGCTAACACATATATATGGACTCTGAAAAAAAAAGGTACTGATGAACTTAGTTGCAGGGCAGGAATAAAGAGATAGACATAGAAAATGGACTTGAGGACATGGGGTGGGGGTGCGAAACTGGGGATAAGTGAGAGTAGCTTCGACATACGTACACTACCGAATGTAAAATAGTTGACTGGTGGGAAGCAGCAGCATAGCACAGGGAGATCGTCTTGGTGCTTTGCGATGACCTAGAGGGGTGGGATAGGGAGGATGGGAGGGAGGCTCAAGAGGGAGGGGATATGGGGACATGTGTATGCATATGGCTGATTCGCTTTGTTGTGTAACAGAAACTAACACAATATTGTGAAGTAATTATACTCCAATAAAGATCTGTTAAAAAATAAATATCACTTTTCTTTTCCTAAAAAAAATACACACACACACACACACACACACACACACACACACACACACATATAATCCCACAGTTTCCACAGGCCAGGAATTCAGCACATTTTAGCTGGCTTCTCTGCTTAAATATCATAAGGCTGAAATCGAGATGTTGATTGGCTGTATCCTCACTTGGAGGCTTGGTTGGAGAAAGCTCCATTTCCATGCTCCCTCAGGTTGTTAGCAGAATTCATTTCCTTGCAGCTGTAGGACTGAAATCCCCATTGGCTTGCTGGCTGTCAATGGGGACTGCTCTCAGCTCTTAGAGGTCGCTCTCAGGTCCTTCAGCACTTGGGACTAAAGGCAGTGTCTCATTTTAGGATGCTGAGATTTTCCATGGCCTGCCGGTCCTGTAAATCACTGCTTCCACTGGCTTCTCCTCTGACCTTCACACCCTCAACTCTTAGTTGTATAAGCTTCTGATTCCCTCTATTAAAATGCTTCTATTTGTGTCCCTAGAGTGGCTTCTGTTTTCTTGGCCAAACTCTGACTGATACAGTTGTTTTGCCTTCAGCATTGCTGTTTGGAAATTTGAAACCATTTTGATTCCAATATGAAATATATGAGACCCTTTTTTGTTCTCTGGAGGCTGGTAGAATCATCTGTTTGACCCTCAGGTTTTTTTTTTTTTTTTGCGGTACGCAGGCCTCCCACTGTTGTGGCCTCTCCCGTTGCGGAGCACAGGCTCCGGACGCGCAGGCTCAGCGGCCATGGCTCACGGGCCCAGCCGCTCCGCGGCATGCGGGATCCCCCCGGAACGGGGCACGAACCCGTATCCCCTGCATCGGCAGGCAGACTCCCAACCACTGTGCCACCAGGGAAGCCCCCGACCCTCGTGTTTTGAAATTCCACAATAGTGTGTCATGGGTGGTTCTGTTTTTATCCACGGGGTATGGCTTCCAGAGCGTCCTTTCAATCTGGTGATTTATGCCCTGCGCTTCTAGGACATTTTTCTGAATTGATTATTTTTTTCTGTTTATGTTCTCTGTCTTTTATTTTTCTGGAGCTCCTATTATCTGGATGTTGGACTTCTTGGGCTAGTTCTTTAATTTAAAATTTTTCTCATAGCTTGTCTTTTTGCTCCATTTTGGGGAGATTTCTACAAATTTATCCTCTGGTTTTAAAATCTGTTAGCATATTTTAAATTTGCAAGTGTTCATTCTTTTATTGAAGTATAGTTGATTTTCAATGTGTTAATTTCTGCTATACAACAAAGTGATTTAGTTATACATATACATACATTATTTTTCATACTCTTTTCCATTTTGGTTTATCACAGGATATTAAATATAGTTCCCTGTGCTCTACAGTAGGACCTTGTTGTTTATCCATTCTATATATTAGTTTGCATCTGCTAACCCCAAACTCCCCGTCCATCCCTTCCCCCTCCCCCCACCCCCTTGGCAACCACAAGTCTGTTCTCTATGTCTGTGAGTCTGTTTCTCTTTTGTAGATAAGTTCATTAGTATCATATTTTAGGTTCCACAAAGAAGTGATATCATATGGTATTTGTCTTTTTCTGACTTACTTCATCAAGTGCTCGTTCTTATACTCAGATTATACTTTTATTTTTTATTTTTTTTTCAGATTATACTTTTAAAGTAGCATTTAGTTCTAGTTTTATGAAAGCAAAATATTTTCTTTTCTCTCTGAGAATGTTAGTCTCAGACGTTTTCCTCTCCTTTCTGTTTCCTTCAAGTTCCTTCTCCTTCTATTTGTTTGGTTCCCAGTGTTTATGCTAGGGGCTTTTCTCAAATGATTGGAAATCCCGGATTGTCTGCTCCTGATTAAGAGTGAGACCCCAAAAGATAATTTGCAGTTTTGAGAGTATGGGTAACTTGTTCACTTTAGGAGCCTCACTGTAGGTGTCCTGAATGATTAACCTCCATCCCCTTGACGGTATCTTTAGTTCTTTCTTCTTGGGCTACTTAGATTACTTGGAAAACATTTCAATTATCTATCTGGAGGATTAAGATCTGTTTGCCAATGTTTTGGGAGCCAAATAAGGAAAGGGAGCTGAGGGTCTCAGCATTCAGCCTTCAGTGAACACACTGTTACTTAATACACCTGATTTCAGTACAGTATCCATAATTTAAACAGTCCTCAAGTCCAGAGAACACTATTTTACCTTCTCTAGTGAATAAACCATCAGTTTTTTGCTGGTGTTGGAAACGGGCATTGATCTAGCTGTGTGGAATGAATAAATTGTTCCAGGGGGTTAACTGCTGCCTCCTTATTTTATCATCTTTTTCCATCTCCAGTACCAGAGGTCTCTGGTACTACCAGTTCCTGAAACCTTTGAGAATTCTGACGTGTTGTTTCTCAGCTTTCCTCATTGCCAGCTTAGGATTCAACTCTATTGGGTCTGCCATTGATTACACCTTATCCATCTGTTTTCTAGTTTCCAGCATTTTTTTTTTTTTGCTATTGCCTTTTCTTTTGTTCTGCCAGACCTTGTGGATTTATTTTATTATTATTATTTTTTAAGTCCTTCAGAGTCACAGGATGGCTGCTGCCAACTCTATCACATCCATGCATTATAGCATTCAAAATAGGAAGACAGAGGTTTTTACCAGGAAGATAAATTGTTCCAAAGTTAGACCACCCCTCAGTCTGATTGGTCAGATTTGTGTGCCCACCACATGCCCACCCCTAAATCAAGCAAAAGGGAAGGGAAACCATCAGGGTTCATTAGTTGTGGTTGCGGGGAGAGCCCGCCATCTTGGAGCATGTTTCTGCCATATGCCTGCACAAACTGGGAGCTCTGTGAGCAAGTAATAAGGAAAAAGGGCCGTTAAGTAGGCAATCAACATTTGTTACCATATTTCTAGTACAAGCACACCACATGTAATATTGAAGACTGTTGATTAGTTAACAATCAGTGGGCAAAATCAGATTAAAATGTTTTGAATGTCTCACAATTATGTAACATCATTTAAGGTGCAGTGATCAATCCATCAGTAGAACAGAGGTAGAGGATAAGGATTATATTTTATAAGAATGAAATATCTGACAAGATTTAGCAAAAGTTTCAGAGTTTGGCTTTAGGAATAAAGTTAAGACAATGGAGTAAGAGTTTGATTAAATTCACGGCTAGAACAAAATATATCACATCAATATTAATAGCGAAAAAGCCAAGAAAGAAAATATTTCCAAAGGGGAAAACAGTACATCTGAAATTTTGGGGGGATTTCTACTTATGAAAGAAATGGTTCTCAGTTGGATGAAAAGTCAGTAGACCTCTCTATACAGCTAAGGAGTTTAGCTAGTCCTGCTGATTTTGATGAATTATTCGAAGGCTCACCCACTTAGAAAAAGCTGTGTGCATTTAAAATAAATCATTAATGATAAAATTGATTGTAGTTTGTGAAAAACCAAACAAACAGGTATGTGTGGTTCCTTTTGAAATATTTGTTCTCAAGTTCCGAAGGAACTGTGCCAGTTGGGTTTTTAGTCCCATGTAACAGAAGTTACTCTAGCCAGTTTCAGCAGAAACATAATTTATTAAGGTCTAACTGATAGCTCAGAGAAAGTCTGGGAGGGTCAGAGTCAGGCATGGTGGCCTCACAACCAGAAGCAAATGACGAGTTGGCTACACTGACTCCATCACAGCGTCAGCCGCTGAAGACCCTGTTAGAGCGCCCTCTACTGCTGTCTGCAGTGAAGACCCGCATTGGGACGTCTGCCGCCTCCCACCTCCCACGTTGGGCACCTCCACCTCCACCCTTCCCAGATGAATAATTCTGTACACTGCCTGTTTCCTCCAATTGTTCTGCAAATTGAAGTTACATATGGGTGTATCTGATTAGTAGAGCCTACGTCACAGGTCAGCACCTTAGCTGCAAGAGAGGCCAAGAAAGCGAGTTTCTGATTTCTACCTTTGAGAGTGGGACTCATAACGTGGGAAATTCGCCAAACATGGGAAGAATGTACAATAGATGCAGGGCCGCCATGAAGAGCGCGTATGCCAAATGGAAAGAGGACAGGCAGGGCTAAGAACGTGGACTCTGGAGTCAGATGGACCTTAGTTCAAGGAGAGTTCCACAGCTTCCCCTATGTTCACTCTGGGTCAGCTACTCACGGCTGTTTCCTTATATGTAAAATACAGATAATAATAACGATGGCATCACACTGGTGCTATTAGGGTTAAACGAGGGAAAGCTTAAAGCATTTAACCTAGTGCCTGGTGCAGGTACATGGTGAACACTCATTACAAGTTCATATTGTTTTTGTTGATGTTGTTGGTATTACTGTTGTTGATGCAAAAGGACAATCAAAGCTGAGGATATAAAAATGAATCTTTGTAGAAACCATTTGATAGTTTCTGTCCCAGGAATTCGTTTCAGTATTAAACTTACATCCCCCGTTTCCGGTGTAAAAACCAAAACAACCACCAAGAAGGGTTAATACCAATGTCCTGATAAATTATAAATGCTTCAGTCATTCTCAACGTTTTCTTGTGTCTCCCCCACCCCTTTATTTGTCCACTCTTACAGTCACAGAATGCCAGTTATAAGTCAACACATGCCCTCTTGAAAATCAAAGTATAGGGACTTCCCTGGTTGCCCAGTGGTTAAGACTCTGGCTTCCAAAGCAGGGGGCATGGGTTTGATCCCTGGTCAAGGAACTAAGTTCCCACATGCTGTGTAGGGGGGCCAAAAAGTAAAAAAAAAAAAAAAAAAAAAAAAAAAATCAAAGTATAAAAAGAACAGCTCAATGTATGTTGATATTGACAATGTTATGTTTAGTGTTTCTTGGTGGAGGGGGTCTTTTATATATGTATATATTGACAAATAAACAGGCTTGATAAAAATTTTGGCTGAGAAAAGGATATTAACTTATATAAACATCCCTGAGAAATAAAAGTTTAGTGGATGTATTGTGAGACTATACCATCACAAAAAAGAACTAGGGATGAGGCAGTGGAATCCTCTCCATGACCAGATTTCACTATTTTTAGATGAATGGTGAAAATATGGTTTTATTATGCTACGTAAGCTTTTCTGCATGTGCTACACAGCTATCTCTCTTGGAGTGTAGTGGGCAGAGTGCATTGTTTTGGAGTCAGAGGGTTGGCAAGCAAATCTCTGCTCTGCCATTTATTAGCTGAGTAACTGTTTTGAGCTTCAGATTTGTCATCTATAAATGAAAATAAAATACGCTTCTTTCAGGGTTCTTGTGAATTAAATGAAGGCTTAGTACGTTTGGTGCTTAGTAAAGTGTCTGACACGTAATGTGCATTAGCCACACATGATGAAGTTGTACATTGACAAAGGGGAAAGGTAGCAGAAATAATTTTTTTTTTTTTTTTTTTTTTTGCTGTACGCGGGCCTCTCACTGCTGTGGCCCCTCCCGCCGCGGAGCACAGGCTCCGGACGCGCAGGCTCAGCGGCCACGGCTCACGGGCCCAGCCGCCCCGCGGCATGTGGGATCCTTCCAGACTGGGGCACGAACCCGCATCCCCCGCATCGGTAGGCGGACCCTCAACCACTGCGCCACCAGGGAAGCGCAGCAGAAGAAATAATTAAAAAAAATTAAATTGGGACTTGACTTTCATTGTACTGCATTAGCTGTTTATACAGAATTCGCTTTGTTAATTAGTTTTAGGCTGGCAACATTATTTTAGTTTCCCCTGTGTCTTAGTCAGTTTGGGCTGCTATAACAGAATACCATAAACTGGGTGGCTTATAAACAACAGAAATTTATTTCTTAGAGTTCTGGAGGCTGGGAAGTCCAAGATCAAGATTGTGGCAGACCTGATGTCTGGTGAGAACACTCTTCCTGGTTCATAGATGGCTGTCTTCTCTCTGTGTCTTCACATGATAGAAGGGGTGAGGGAGCTCTCTGGGGTTTCTCTTATCAAAGCACTACCCTCATGACCTAATCACCTCCCAAAGGCCCCACCTCCTAATACCATTGCATTGGAGGTTAGGATTTAACATGTGAATTTTGGGGGGAACACAAACATTTTGTCTATAGCCCTCTGGATACTGTTGGACCTGTGGTCTGGTTTTCAATTGCTGCAGAACAAACCCTTGTAAAAGTTAGTGGTGTAAAATAACAACAATTTCATTAAGCTCCCAGATTCCATGGCTCTGGAATCTAATGGGGGCTGTGGAGACAGCTTGCTTTTGCTCCACAATGCCTGGGGCTTCGGGTGGGAAGACTTGAATAGCTAATGATGACTCAAGAGGTGAGGGGCTGGAACCATCTGGAGACTTTTTACTTACTTGTCTGGTACCTGGGCTGGGCTTAACTGAAATTGTCACCTGGAGCATCTACACTTGGCCTCCCCATGGGGCTTGGGCTTGTACAGCAGGGTGAGTGGGTTCCAAGACCAGGTATCCAGACGGCGAACAATCCATGTGTACCAGGGGAAAGTTGCATAGCCTTTCTGATTTAGTCTCAGAAGTCACAAAGCCATCACTTTTGCTACATTCTGTTAGTATATGTGAATCACCAAGGCCAGCCTAGATTCAGGGGGAGGGGAATTAGGCTCCACTTCCTGATGGTGGAGTGGCCAGGTCACATTGCAGAAGAGCATGCAGGATAGATGTTATTGAGGCCTCTTTGGAAAATGCAATCTCCCAGAGGCTGAGCACATTTCAGCCTGGCATGAAAGTTTGGTCCATGTAAAAATGTTCCAGATATGTTATTAAACAAGAAAAGCAGATTATAGAACAGCGTGTACAGTACAATTCTATTTTTCTTTAAAAATATGCAGGGACTTCCCTTTTGGTCCAGTTGTTGAGACTCTGCGCTTCCATTGCGGGGGGCACGGGTTTGATCCTTGGTCGGGGAACTAAGATCCTGCAAGCCATGTGGTGCGGCCAAAAAAAAAATTGTGTGTGTGTGTATATGTGTGTGTACATATACATATACACACACACATGTATGCACAAAACTCTGTGTGTGCATACGTGTGTGAATGCATGCATGTGTATGTCTATGGGTATGATATGTCAAGGCCACAGAAATTGGGTGTGCTAGAAATATGACTTAATTATTTTCTAAAACGCAATTTTTGACTACTAGCTCCATACTCCCACCCCCAGAGTCCATCCCTGCCCACTCTTCCGGATACGGAAAGTGGTACTTAGTTGCTTCCAGATGAACCCAGTTGACTTCAGTGGTTTCTCAGTCATTTCAGTCTTAAAGTTCCAACAGATTCAGGATTGTTTCCTCTCTGTATTCCTCTTGCCCCCCTGGAGTTGATGCTAACCCCTGGGGAGTGTTAAAAGAAAAAGTGAGACATGTTAAACATTTTAAGAGAAAAAGTGAGACATGTTAAACATTTTAAGAGTTTATTTGAGCAAAAGTTGATTCGAATGGGGCAGTGCCAAACAGGAAGTGGTTAGGAGTGCTCTGTGGACAGGAGCCAGGGGCAGGACCTACAGAGAAGATGCAGAAGCAAAGGAAGGAAATTATTTGGCTACAGCTTAAAGCCAGATGGCTGTTTGTGATTGCTTGTCCTTAGCATTTTGGTTTCATAACCTTGAGTCATTTACAGGCTTAGATTTTGGTTTGCTTTCATCGGCTGCCATGACTTTAGAGCCACCTCAGTTCAATGGCCTCCTCGTTTAATTGATTTAATGGGAGCTTGTGTAAATGCCACTTTAGCAGCAACAGGAAGGGGGTGCCTACTCTTTCATCTTGCCCACGACATCCTGCATCAGATGTCTTTCTGCCCATCTGTCAGCCTGAAGGCCCTGGCTTGGGTCCACCTGGTTTCCTGATGCTGGGTCTCTCTGGAGATGGGGCCTCATCCTCAACATTCCCCCAGTGCAGCGAGTCTGTGTCATATCCTTACACTGTAGCAATTTCTTTTCTGGGCTGAAGGATAATCTTTTCTTCTGGGCTGTTCTTTTCCTCTCTCAGCTTATTTCCGAGAACCATTTGGGCCCTGGGGAGATTTTGGATGCTCTTGCAGGACAACCTGGGAGCCATGGAGATCCAGGGGGCCAACTAGGCTCCTTTAATACATGCATGTGCCCCTCTGCCCCTTCTTCTCTCTGATTGCTGCTCCTGTATACCTCACCAACTTACACACAACTCATAAATCTTCTCTACTCTGGGCTCCCCAAATTTTAAAGGGTTTAAAAATTTCCACCCATTCCAGAACTCCACCTTAAGAACTCTTATATCTGCCAGGAATGCTTTTGGTTGTGAGAAACAGAGAACGTGGTGTACGGCAGCTTAAATCAGTAAGGCTTTATTTTTCTCACAAGCAAGGGTTGTGCAATGACTCCATGATGTCCTTCATGTTCTGGGGCAGTGCTGTCCAACAGATATGTAATGGGAGCTGCATACATAATTTTAAAATTTATGGTAGCAACATTAAAAAGAGCAAAAGAAACAGGTAAAATTGATTTTAATGATATGTATTATTTAACCCAATATATCCCCAAACTTTCATTTCAATATGCAATCCGTATAAAAATTATTAAGGAGATATTTTTACATTTTGGTGGTACTAAAATTCTTCAAAATTCGCTGTGACGGCACATCTCTATTTGAACTCGCTGCATTTCAATTGCTTGATAGCCTCATGTAACGAGTGGCTACTTATTGGACGGTGTACATGTAGGGCCTTTATCTTTTTGTTTGCTAACCTATCTTAGCCTTGTTTCCTCATGGTTACAAACTGGCTGCTGCACACTAGGTATCAGTTCTGCACTTAAGGGAGGAAGAAGGAAAAGATGACATCTATATCAAGCAAGTGAAATATTTTCTAGAAAACTCTAGCAGACTTTTGCCTATATCTGATTGGTTGGTACTTTGTCACCTGGCCACGCCTTACTGCAAAGAAGGCTGGGAAAATGTCACCAGAGTAAAATTGGGGTTCTGAGAGTAAGAAAGAAAGAGGAAGATGGGTACCAGGGCACAGTCAGCAGAGTCCGTTGCAGGGCCCAGTGCCCCTACCACACTATGCACTTGAGCCTCTTGCTTCCTCTCCTGACTCTCCTCCCATTTCCCAACTTAGAGGTTCTTCACCAGTCAGGGAGTGGGAGGTAGTGGGCGGAGGGTCCAGGAAAAACTGTTTACAACTATTTGTATATCTTTTCCAATCCTTTCTGTTTTACACTGCAATGTGACTTTTGGTCTTAAAAGAAAAAAAAATGTGGTGCGTTCTCTTTGGTACGTCTGCTAAAAATCTCTAAAATAATGGGTGCCCACCCATCTAGCTGGGGGCGGGGAGCAACAAACACAGAGTCTTAGAAAGCAAAGCAATTAATATTTTATATGTCATCCTGCTACATATGCATAGGAAAGAGAACTATGTACATCTGGATGATGAGAAAATCATATGAATGTTTTTCCATTTCTTTTTATTGGTCTGTATTTCTAAGCTTTATACTATGAAGAAGTATAATTTACTCATAGGATTAAAATTTTTGGTCCATTTAATCCAATTGTAGCAAATTGAGGTTTTAAAGATATCAAATAATCCCAGGATATAACTTAAATTACTGTAATACAGTAGCACTCAATTAAATATTAGTATACATTGCCAGTAGGATATTTAGGGAGTATATATATATATATATATATATTTAAATTAATTAATTAATTAATTTTTGGCTGTGTTGGGTCTTCGTTTCTGTGCGAGGGCTTTCTCTAGTTGCGGCAAGTGGGGGCCACTCTTCATCGCGGTGCGTGGGCCTCTCACTGTTGTGGCCTCTCCCGTTGCGGAGCACAGGCTCCGGACGCGCAGGCTCAGCGGCCATGGCTCACGAGCCCAGCCGCTCCGCAGCATGTGAGATCCTCCCGGACCGGGGCACGAACCCGTGTCCTCTGCATCGGCAGGCGGACTCTCAACCACTGCACCACCAGGGAAGCCCTGCGTTGGGTCTTTGTTGCTGTGTGTGGGCTTTCCCTAGTTGCCGCGAGCGGGGGCTACTCTTCGTTGCGGTGCACGGGCGTCTCATTGCGGTGGCTTCTCTTTCTTGCCGAGCAAGGACTCTAGGTGCGCGGCCTTCAGTAGTTGTGGCACGTGGGCCCAATAGTTGTGGCTCTTGGGCTCTAGAGCGCAGGCTCAGTAGTTGTGGCGCACGGGCTTAGTTGCTCCGTAGCATGTGGGATCTTCCCAGACCAGGGCTGAAACCCGTGTCCCCTGCATTGGCAGGAGGATTCTTGACCACTGTGCCACCAAGGAAGCCCTCATTGATTGTTTTTTTAAGTTTCAGTAATGAGCAGGGTAGAAAGATTTTCATTATCATAAAAATCAATTGCAAGAAATTGTATTACAGTAATTTCCTTGCAGTTTGCTAATTATTTTTCCCACCTCAAATTCTTGAAAATGTGAAAACACTATCCAATTTTTATTGTCTCAACAGTGAGTGTTCTGAATAAATCTACTGAATTTATACAAAGTTTTAAAGTTTTGATAGTACAATATAAAATGATCTAAGAGTAAAATGATTCAATTATTTTTTACACTTGTGCACTTCATAAGTGTGCAGCATTATGGAAGCACAAAGTTTAATGAGACAATTGTCTAGTGTCAGTGTTTACAGTGTAGGCCCTTAAGGGGGAAATTTCATTGCGATTCCTTGTACCATTGTTAACTGCAAAAGATTGTCTCTGTTTTCTAGTGGGAAAAGGGACTGTCTTTTTTCCATTGTGTTGCAGCAGTGGGGTAGCTTTTTTTTTTAATTAAAAATTTTTTTAAATTGAAGTATAGTTGACATATATAAACTATATTAGTTTCAAATGTATAACATAATGATTTGATATTTGTATATATTGTGAAATAATCACCACAATAAGTCTAGTTAACGTCTGTTACCATACAGAGTTAAAAAATTGTTTTTCCTTGTGATGAGGTCTTTTAAGATCTACTCTCTTAGCAACTTTCAAATATGCAATACAGTGTTCTTAGCTATAGTCACTATGCTGTGCATTACATCCCTGGGACTTAGTTATAACTGGAAGTGTGTACCTTTTGATCCCCTTCACTCAGTTCTTCCACCCTCCATCCCCCCTGCCTCTGGCAACCACCAATCTGTTCTCTGTATCTATGAGCTTGGTTATTTGTTGTTGTTTTTCAGATTCCACATATAAGAGAGATTATACAGTATTTGTATCTCTCTATCTGACTTATTTCACTTAGCACAATGCCTTCAAGGACCAGCTATGTTGTTGCAAATGGCAGGAATTCCTTCTTTTTTTATGGCTGAATAAAATTTCGTGGTGTACATGTACATACCACATCTCTTTTAAAAATTGAAGTATAGTTGATTCAGGGGGGTGAATCATTTTTTCACTTTGTGAAAAGAAGCTATACAAAACACAACTCTGAGAGAGTGGCTCTAAGTCCACCCTTTTAAAACCAGTAGGTTTATACCCACTGAGGGGCAGGGCCGAGAGACTATAGAAAACCATCCCTCTAGTTCTGTGCCAACTCTAGCATGTGGTGCCTGCTAGTTAGCCCTTGTGTATTGGTTCATACCTTTTAGGTGTTAAGGACCAGAAAGGTGAACTCAAACTTATCTAATCCAATAGAAAGTTTATTGGTTTATGTCACTGTAAAGCTGAGAGGTAGAATGGCCTTCAGGGTTAGTTTGATATAGGAGCTCAGTGATGTCACTCAGGACTTAGTTCCTTTTTCAAGTTCACCTTTCGAAGTACCAGCTTTATCCAAAGGCTTCCTCCCCTCATGGGTGCAAGATGGCCGTCAACAGCTCCTGGGTCTACATACTTCTTCCATGTCAGAGAAGGATAGACTTTCTCCTCCAAATATCAAAGAAAATGCAGGGCTTCACTCTTATTAAACCAGTTTATGTCATGTCACCAGTTGCTGTGACCAGAGAAATGACACATGATGATAGATCACTGAGGTAAAAGGTGATTGTCTGAGGCTATTTAGGTCTGGAGCTAAAGGGGTATCAATTCCACCCATGACTAAGAATAGAGGAGGGGCAGCTCCCCAAAGGAAACTCTGAATACTTTTAGAAATGGGAGAAAGTGGGGGAATTTTAGGTAATCAACTAAACAATTGCCCACCACAGTTTGCTTCTTTATCCTCTGCTACTCACGATTTCTTAGCTCCTCTTCTTGCAGTTGGAAGTTCTTTTTTTTTTTTTTTTTTTTTTTTTCCGTACGCGGGCCTCTCACTGTTGTGGCCTCTCTCATTGCGGAGCACAGGCTCCGGACGCGCAGGCTCAGCGGCCATGGCTCACGGGCCCAGCCGCTCCGCGGCATGTGGGATCTTCCCGGACCGGGGCACGAACCCGTGTCCCCTGCATCGGCAGGCGGACTCTCAACCACTGCGCCACCAGGGAAGCCCCCCTCTTATGTTTTTGATAAATGATAATTTTTAATATTTTGGAGCAAAAAAGCATCTAAGTTAAAAAGAAGAATGATCAGTAAAAATGTCTTCCCTGAGATGTTTAATTTCCTTTATCCAATGCATACCTTTAGAGAGGGATGAAGTCTGTGCACTTAGAAGAGTAAGGTCTTCTGAATGTTACTGGGTTTACTCTGAGTTCCTGAGTACCATGTTCTCACGCATCCTGCCTTTCTGCACAAAATGGAATTTCACAATGTCCAGTGTTGCCCAATGGCTTCTTTTAAATTGGCTTTGGTTTTCTCTGTGGAGAGAAGACTTAATTAAATCCCCAAATACAATCCCACAGAGACCTGTATGTGCCCAGCTGCTGATTTCAGAACATAATGAATCATGCAATAAGCTAGTGTTCATCTACCTTCTTGAAATAGCACTTGAAACAATCTATTATTAATAATATTTCTTGAAATCTCAAAACCAGAGAATCAGCTCTATCTAGGGGACTAACTTCTTGATTTACCAAAACATACATTGGTTCAAATGTAGTGAAGGAAGTGCAACCACCTTGACTATAAAATCTCCTGCTTTTAAAGCTAGGGGAGGTGCCCAAGGACCTCCAAATGTTGTGTACATCAGTGTCTCCCTAGTGTGATTTGCAAGCCACTATCAGAATGCGAGATGATTTTTGGTGGTGTGTGGATAAACTTACAAAAAAATTGTAGTCGTTATTCACATGTTGTAGTGGGTTGAATTGTGTCCCTCTCAAAATTCCAGAACTTAACCCAGGACCTCAGAATGTGACCTTATTTGGTAGCAGGGTCTTTGCAGATGTAATTAGTTAAGGATCTTGAGATGAAATAATCTTAGAGTGGGCCTTGAATCCAATGACTTTATAAGAGAAGGGAGAGGGAGATTTGGACAGAGACATACAGAGAGAAAAAGCTCATGTGAATACGGAGGTAGAGATTGGAATGATGTGCGTACAAGCCAAGGGACATCAAGAAGCTAGGAGAGGGGGTGTGGAATAGTTTCTCCTCCAGGAGGAACCAACCCTATTGACACTGTTATTTTGAACTTCTGGCCTCCTGACTAGTGAGGGAATAAATTTCAGTTGTTTTAACCCACCCAGTTTTATAGTATTTTGTTATGGCAGCCCTAGGAAATGAATACACTTAAAATTTATTATATAAAATATACATGGTGTATAAAACCTGTTGTTTCACAGTCGTTACTATTTAGATGGGAGTTCTCTAACTAATTTAGGCAGCAAAAAGTGCATTGATTTAAAAAAATTAAGTAAATAATCCCATAGGAGGTAGGAAGGTATTGCAAAACTGTTGTAGTGCCACGTGGATGGAGGACCAATTTGGGAAGCATTGCTATTGGCAACCCACAGGCTCTTTCTGCCTGGAGTGGCATTGTGGGAGATCTGGGTCAACTCTTATCTCTACTCCTAATCAACTCTGTGATTTGGGTAAAATACAAATAATGGCCTTGACAAGCCCCGTCTTCCTCAGCCGTAAAATGGGGACAGTAATAAATATCTCACAGAACTTATGTGGGGTTTATGAGTTCCTTCTCCTTCGGCCTTGAAATACTGAAAGCTTATTTATCTGAACCCATTTTTTTCTGAGTGTGGGGGTGGGATCTCCTGGCAGCTGGGCTGATGTACAAAAGAACATTTTGTAATCAGTACCCACAAATGTGAGTTGCGGGTGATAAATATATAGGGCTGAGCAATAAGAGGAGTGAGTTGTGGTAAAGCAGGAGGAACTGATGCAAATAGCCCTTGATGAGTCACAGCTGAAGCCAACTTTCTATTATTTCTGGGCCTTATGCATATTATGAGTTATGATGGCCTTTATTTCTCCCTCTTTTCAACCCTATCATCTTGGATTTCATAAAAGTGAGTAATAGAACTCTAGACATAGTCTGATAGATACAGGAAAGTATGTGTTTGAGAGAGTTCAGAGAAATTTTGTAAATTTAATGTGGATCCCTGGAAATACTCTAGGATGGTTTCCTAAGCAGACTTGGCTGGTATTGGCAAGGTGACCTGGAGTGGGAAGGGAATAACACAGCTAACGTCTATTGTGTACTAGCCAGTGGGTAGACACTGTGTTAAATGCTATCTTATTTAATCAGCTCTGAAATCTCTGAGGTAGGTATTGCTAAATAAAATTCTTATTTTACAGATGGGGAAACTGAGGCATGGAGAAGTTCAGTAACTTATCCCAGATCATTTAAGTAGAGATTAAGTAACTTGCTCCAGTTCATCAAACAAGGCAGTCTGCCCCAAGAGCTTGTACTCCTAGCTGTTTATTATGCTCAGTAAAGGCTTAAAAAATGTAGAAATACAGGAAGGGGAAGAATGCCTCTAAATGGTGCAAGAGAGAGAACTTGGTCTTTGAAGTCAGGAAGAACTTATTGCAACCCTGGCTCTGCCACTTAGCAACTCTTTGACCTTAGGTGAGCTACTTAAACTCTATGCACCTCAGATTTCCCATCTGTAAAATGGATGCAATAATATGTACATCATAATATTCTTGTGAGGATTAAATAAAATGTATTCAGGGCAATGTGGGATGCCTGGGAAATAGCCTGCATTGTACCAAGTAGTTCTTCTGAGGTAACTTACTTAATCCTTACAATAAACCTTTGAGGTGGATGTTCTTGTTATCACTGCTGATTTACAGGTGAGAAAATTAAGGTTTAAAGACAAGAAGTAACTTTCTCAACATTACCTAGTCAGCACACGGCAGAGCAAGAATTCAAACTTAGGAAGTCTGATTCCACAGCACAAGCTCTCATCTACGTTTATTATCTTCCTTTCCCATGTGAAAAAGACTTGGGAGTTGGGGTTAAATACAAGCTTGAGAAGATTCTACAAGTATAGCAGCTGGTGAAAAAGCCAGTTCATATTTAGGGCACATTCAGACAAGAATAGGGTCCAGTGCAGATGATATATTCTGTGCTGTTCAGATTGTGTCTAGAGTAGTGTGTTCAAGTTTGGATGATATTTTTTAACCAGTACTAACAAACTGGAAATGACTATGATAATGAGAGAGGTTGGAAGTGATCTCAAAAGAGCAACAGCTGAAAATGTTCTGATTTGATGAAGGCCTGCAAAGGATCAGAGAGATAGATGTCTTTGGGAAAGGCTGATTGTCCAGCAGGTCGACAGTACCTTGATGTAATCAATATGGGTCCTGACTCTGTTCCCAGACTTGCAGGTCCAAGAATATCACTGTATCAGTTAACATTCAGAGTTGATCTAATGTGTGGTGATTGACTCACAGTAACCAAACTTCTAAGAGACTGATGCATATACCAGAAAGCCAGTTGCTTAAAATTAGGAACATAAGCACCAAACAACTTTTATACATGTATTTGCTGATCAGAGCATCTATTTTGTTTAGGGGGTGCCTTATATTCTTTTGTCAGAATGTATATTATACTGTGGTAAGCTAATTTGTTAGCTTGCAGGTAGGGTAAAATCACAGGCCCTTTACGGTTTCTGACTTAGAATAATAGTCAAAAGTTGATGCCTTGGGACTTCCCTGGTGGCGCAGTGGTTAACAATCCTCCTGCCAATGCAAGGGACACGGGTTCGATCCCTGGTCCGGGAAGATCCCACATGCTGCAGAGCAACTAAGCCTGTGCACCACAACTACTGAGCCCGCATACCACAACTACTGAAGCCCGTGTGCCTAGAGCCTGTGCTTTGCAACAAGAGAAACCACTGCAATGGGAAGCCTGCTTACTGCAAAGAAGAGTAGCCCCCGCTCGCCGCAACTAGAGAAAGCCCGTGCGCAGCAACAAAGACCCAATGCAGCCAAAAATAAATAAGTAAATAAATTTATAAAAAAACTGACACCTTGTTATCTTATTAACTTGATTTATTAACTTACTCTTAACTTTATATCTCATTATTTTATTAACTGAGTTTATTCATATGAACAATATTTCATATGGGGTTTTGAACATTTGTATCTTGTCATCTGCAAGTTGTATGCTTATATTCTTTACCTATTTTCTTTCTCTCTTTCTTTCTTTCTTATTTATTTATTTATTTTTGGCTGCGTTGGGTCTTCGTTGCTACATGCGGGCTTTCTCTAGTTGCGGCGAGCGGGAGCTACTCTTCATTGCAGTGTGCAGGCTTCTCATTGCAGTGGCTTCTTCTGTTGCAAAGCATGGGCTCCAGGTGCGCGGGCTTCAGTAGTTGTGGCTTGCAAGCTCTAGAGCACAAGCTCAGTAGTTGTGGTGCATGGGCCCAGTTGCTCTGCGGCATGTGGGATCCTCCCGGACCAGGGCATGAACCTGTGTCCGCTGCATTGGCAGGCAGACTCTAAACCACTGTGCCACCTGGGAAGCCCTACCTATTTTCAGTTGGGTAATTAAAAAAAAAAATTTATTTATTTTATTTTTGTCTGCGTTGGGGCTTCATTGCTGCTCACAGGCTTTCTCTAGTTGTGGCGAGCGGGGGCTACTCTTTGTTGAGGTGCGCGGGCTTTTCAATGCAGTGGCTTATCCTGTTGCGGAGCACAGGCTGTATGTGCGTGGGCTTCAGTAGTTGTGGCTCGTGGGCTCTAGAGTGCAGGCTCAGTAGGAGTGGTGCACAGGCTTAGTTGCTCTGTGGCATGTGGGATCTTCCCGGAGGGTTTGAACCCATGTCCCCTGTATTGGCAGGCGGCTTCTCAACCACTGTGCCACCAGCGAAGCCCCAGTTGGGTAATTTTTAATTAGATGGTCAATTTTTTTTTATAGTGTAAAGCATTTAAAAATATTATTTATAACATTAGACAAATTATTTAAAGTCAATAAATTTTTAAAAATATTTTAATTTTATTGGAATATAGTTGATTTACAATGTTGTGTTAGTTTCAGGTGTACAGCAAAGTGATTCAGTTATATTGAATACATATACATATATTTATTCTTTTTTATTATTTATTTATTTATTTAATGACCATGCTGCGTGGCATGTGGGATCTCAGTTCCCCAATCAGGGATTGAACCCATGCCCTTCCTTGGCAGTGAAAGCGCAGAGCCCTAACCACTGAACTGCCAGGGAATTCCCTTTTTATTCTTTTTTAGATTCTTTTCTCATATTGGTTATCACAGAATATTGAGTAGAGTAGCTATACAGTAGGTCCTTGTTGGTTATCTACCTTGTATATAGTAGTATGTGTATGCTCATCCAAGGCTCTTGATTTATCCCTGAACTAAAGTCAATAAATTTTTATTTAAAGAATTTTACATGTGATCGCCTCCACTGTCCATCAGGGTCACCTTAGTTCCTCCAAAGTTTGAGTCAGGGTTTATCTTCAAGACAGCCCTTTTAAAAAGAAGCTATGCTTAATCCACAGTTGTCCTATCAGTTAGCCCATAATTCTTTTAGTTGGACTTCTTTTGTCTCCACTTGAATATGGACACATTGATAACATCAAACAGTTCCCCACTAGAATCTTGGGGATCTAATTTCTTCATGTAATTTACTTTAGGACCACTTATAGGCTCAGAGTAAATGGATTTGCCTGGTTTTCAGTTTCAGACACCCTCAAAAACTAATGAGTTCAAATCATATTCGCTCCAAAGCTATCACACCCAGAATAATATAGACTGTGGGATATGCCAATACCTAAGGTAAAAAAATTTAACTACTAGGTCTTTCATACTTTTAGCAGATCTTGTAGTTCTTTCCAAAGATCTAACAAACAGTTCTGTGAGTGAAGCAAAACCACACAGTTACTCTGTGAGGCATTTCCAACAATGTGAGTCTACAGGAAAAGCCCCATAGGGATAGACCTCAACTATAGGGTTGTTTTTTACTGATTGATAGGTTCTTTGTATGAATATATATCTATTTAATATATTTGTCTATATTTAAATAATTCAGATAAACTGATATATATGTATACAAAGTAAAATAAAGTATAAAATTTTATTATATCAGTTGCAAATATATTTTGTCATAATTTGCTTGCTTTTCGACTTTATGTCTTCTGCCATACACATAATATATTTTGGGTTTTATGTTTTGTCAAGACAGTTTTCTCCTCCCAAGATTATACATATATTTTCCCATTTTTGGTTTATCCTTTAAAAAATTTACATCTTAAATACATGTGGAATTTATTTTTAAGTATGGTGTGAGGAAGGCATTTAGTTTTCCTTTTTTTCAAATGGATAGCTCCTTGTCCCAACACCATTTATTAAATAATCTGTCAGTACCTGTATGATTTTAAGTGCCTCATTTATCACATTCTAAGATCATTGGCTGTTTTTCACAATAATGTTTTTCACATTATTTCAATTATTGTGACTTCATAATACATTTTGATACTTGGCAAAGTAAGTCCTGCTTCTTGTTCTTTTTTCTAAAAAGAAAATGTTGACGTTTTTGGCACATCTCATAGATGAACTTTAAAACTAGCTTGCCAATTCTATAAAATATCCAGTTGGAATTTTGACTAAAATTGCATCACATTTTTTATTTAACTTGGGGAGCATTAATATCTGTATAATGTTGAACCTTTTTATCTAGGAATATCTTTCACAGCCTTCATTAAAATTATATGGTTATCTTCAAGAAATTTCATACTTTTAAGTTTTTTCCTAAGTAATTCAAGGTTTCATTGGAATTGAATTTGGCTTTCTTCTCTATTACATTTTCAAATCAGTTTTTGTTGATTATAGAAAGGCTATAGATTTTTATTTTATTATTATATTTTATAAATTTATTTAATTTATTTTTGGCTGCATTGGGTCTTCCTTACTGCTCATGGGCTTTCTCTAGTTGCGCCGAGCGGGGGCCAGTCTTCATTGTGGTGTGCAGGCTTCTCATTGTGGTGGCTTCTCTTGTTGCGGAGCACGAGCTCTAGGCACACGGGCTTCAGTAGTTGCGGCACGTGGGCTCAGTAGTTGTGGCTCATGGGCTCTAGAGCGCAGGCTCAGTAGTTGTGGTACATGGACTTAGTTGCTCCGTGGCATGTGAGATCTTCCTGGACCAGGGATTGAACCCGTGTTCCTTGCATTGGCAGGCGGATTCTTAACCACTGCGCAAGGAGGGAAGCCCCTGTAGTTTTTTTTTTTTTTTTTCTGAACGCGGGCCTCTCACTGTTGTGGCCTCTCCCGTTCCCGATGCAGAGCGCAGGCTCAGCGGCCATGGCTCACGGGCCCAGCCGCCATGGCTCACGGGCCCAGCCGCTCCGTGGCATGT
>NC_041219.1:31697014-31729768 GCF_002837175.3 Physeter macrocephalus | reverse complement strand
GGCATGTGGGATCTTCCCAGACTGGGGCACGAACCTGTGTGCCCTGCATTGGCAGGCGGACTCTCAACCACTGTGCCACCAGGGAAGCCCACCCCCTGTAGATTTTTATATGTTAATCTTGTTTCTATGTTTCTGAAAAATTTAATTAGTCCATACAGATATTATGTGATTGCCTTGGATTTTCTAGGTATCTGTCTACCTTGCCAATATTCATACTTATTTCTTTTGTTCTGATCTTTTTGTATTGACCAGTAACTCTAGGACAAAATTATTGACCATAAAAGTAGGCATCATATTATATTGTTCCTGACTTTTATGGAGATATGGTCTAATACTTTATTTTTCAGAATGATATTTGGAAATTGGCAAAATGTTGATAATCGTTGAAGATGAGTGATAGGTACATGGAGCTCATTAATCTAGTTTCCCTATATTTGTGTACATTTGAAAATTTCTATGATAACGAGTTAAATGAAAAAAGAGAGTTGAATAAAAAAAAGAAAAGAACAAGACTTGTTTTAGGTTTTTGGTAGAAACCCCTTTTCAAATTAAGGAATTATCCTGTTTCCCTAACTTATGGTAAATTTTTTATTTGGGATGGTAATAGGATTAAATGTGTCTTCAAAAAAATATTTTTGAACAAAAAATTGAAACAGGGTCCACACATATCAAAAAACCAAGGAAAAAAGTAAATATGAGAATCTCAATACAAAAAATTGAGAATTTATTTGCCAAATATATATTTAGATTGGCTTCTCTCTTTTCATCAGCTGACAGTTTTCAATAACAGCAGAAGTGTCTCTGGGACCTAGCACATTGCTGAAAACAAAGAAGAGGCTAAATAAATAATGTTTCATCGTTAGAGGGTTTTTTGTTGGGGAGAGATGTAGGGCGTGGAAGCTGTTTTGCACCACCTAGATCCCCCCTCCAGGACTGAAGGACTTATCCCCCTTGCTGTTGGGACCATAGTTGGCTGACACTCTCTAGCTGCCAGTCCTTTCCAGGAATTGCCTGTGGCTGAAGAGAACCACTTTGCTCAAGCTTCTACCCTATTCCCAGGAGCAGCTGCCTCCAATGACTAGTCTGTGTGGAGCTGTAACATCCCAGCACCCTTGCCCAACTCGCGGCAGGTTGAAAGGGCTCTCCTAGCTCCAAAGCTCCATGCTGGGTGGCTGAGGCTTTAGGGTTGCCAGATAAAATAAATACAGGCTGTCTAGGTAAATTTGAATTTTAGATAAACAACAAATAATTTTTTAGAATCAGTATGTCCCCAATATTGCATGGAACATATTGCTGCTAAAATTCTTTTTGCTGTTTCTTTGAAATTTGAATTTAACTGGGCACCCTGCATGTTTATTGGCTAAATCTGGCAGACCTGTGAGACATCACAGCCTAACCTCTTCTCCTGTATTTCCGCTTTTTTCTCTCATTCCCCAACCAACTTCCTGCATGCTGACCTCTGTCTCAGAGTCTGCTTCTGAGTAACGAGTCTGCAATAGACTGAAACTTAAAATAAAATGCCTTTCTTTGCCCTGCCCAAATTTTAGAACCAGTTGACAGATTGGCACATGGATTCAAAAGATCCTCTTAGGTTGATTATCACAGAGCTGAGACTACAGAACACAGCTGAGAGCCTAATGGGTCACTCGTATGTCATTCCCAATTGCATTTACTCAGAGTCTGCCCCACTGATCCTGTTTTATAGATGTTCCTATTACCTGTTCATCAGTTAGGTAAGTCATTCCTCCTCTTCTGGGGAATGAGTAAGGAGGAGGGCAAGAAGCCAGGACTGTTACTCTTGCGACAGTCCCTCTACATGAAAATTTGAAGCCAGGGAAAGAGGTATCCCACTATACAGTGCTTCGTATAAGATAAAAGCAGCCCTGTTTGAGTGGTCAGTGCAAGGGATTATATATGAGCCTGATGCAAAAAACAGGCTGGGGCCTTCTGAAAGTACGGCTTCTGTCTCCTTTGCTTCCTCTGTCTCTTCTCCTCCCCTAAGTGAAGGATTTCCTCAGGACTATGCTTAGCTCTTTTCTCTGTGTGTCTGCTTTGTAGAGCTTTTACGGGCATGACCTTCAAATCAACATTTGCCTTGGCCTCTGTCCCGAGCTCTAGTCCTATATTTCCAGAAGTTCGGTTCTCTGTTCCTCATTTTTTTGAAGGTACCCTAAATGCGGTATGTCCCTGCTTCAGTCACACGCTTGCTTTGGTGTGAAGAAGTTCTCATTCAAGCTGCCAAGCAGCGAGGAGCATGTTCTGGGGAGGACACACGTGGGAACCTGGGGAAAGCAAACACTAAGGCTTCAAGAAGAGCAGGGACTGGAGGATGGGACAAGACTCAAATGACCTTTGTTTTCAATTCTCAAAGTATCTATTTCTTGAGTGCCTACTATGTGCTGGGCGAGGAAGGAATCCCCAAATGCCCAGTGAAGGGACCTCAGCTACAACTGTTGGTAGATTTCTACTCTAGTGCTTCACTGTTAATGGGACTCACTTTCTGCACATCTTGTTTCCTTCTGACTTAACTGCTGGATTAGGTTTTTCCTCTTACAGCTTTTGCTTCTTCATTTTACTTACACTTATGGTTCTTTTCAAGTTCATGACCCTTCTTAGTACCCTTTCAGGGTCACCTACATTTAACGGCCTTATTTCCTTGTGTGTGTGTTCTCCCCAGATTCCTGAGACAATTAATCTGATCTGCTGTGCTCAGGGTTTTGAACCAGAGCAGCTCATAGGTCCTTGGTCAACCTATAGGTCCTTAAAAATGGCCAGTTCACCATATGCATTAAATGGCCAGTGATTCTCATTCTTTAAGGCAGTGATATTCAAGCTGTGCTCCAAAGAGCACTCAGAGGCTCTGCAGGAGGTGAGGGGCATGCTGAGTGGATGGGCTTCCTAACTTCTTTTCTCTCCTTTCACTAAAATAATTCCAATTATATTCGCTTTATATTTTCAGGTTCTAAGATTATATTTGAAAGACGTGTTCTGCTTGAAGGTTTTCTAAGTGTGTCTGTTCTGGTTTTAATCACATCTTTTCCTCTTCCATCTTTCAAACCATTTGAGAAGTAGATGCAGTATTTAGATGGAGATTTTTTAAAAAACAGCTTTATTATGGGTAAAGTTCAACTGGGGATTGCAGCCTGCGTCTGTGGTAACAACCAGGTTTCCCGATATTGTTTTTCTAAGCCTTGACTTTAGGACAGCTCACCCAAGGTAGTAATGCCCTTCCCTGATAGTCCCCAGCTTTTTGCTCTTTATTAATTCTTAGCGTTTTCCATGCCCCGTGTGATGATTTCCCTTGGTAGGGGAGATGGTCAATTTCTCCTCCTTCTTTTTTTTTTTTCTCCCTCCCTTTCTTCTGATGCTAGCAATGTAAGTTCTTTTTTTTTTTTTCTCCTCCTTATTTCTTGAAACCACACTCCTAATACCAACCACAGCTCCTCTGAGTATTCTCCTGTGACTACAGGTAGGGGGTGTATCTTTTGCTACCAGAAGGCTCTGAAATGGGACAGAAGAGGAACATGAATTAAATTTTCTGCACTCTTGGCTGAAAATAAGTCCCCATTCTATTTCTTTCTTTCTTTCTTTTTTAAAGATTTCTTTATTGCTCCATTTCTTTTTTTTTTAACATCTTTATTGGAGTATAATTGCTTTACAGTGTTGTGTTAGTTTCTGATGTATAACAAAGTGAATCAGCTATATGCATACGTATATCCCCATATCCCCTCCCTCTTGGGTCTCCCTCCCGCCCTCCTTATCCCACCCCTCCAAGTGGTTGCAAAGCACCGAGCTGACCTCCCTGTGCTATGCAGCTGCTTCCCACTAGCTCTTTTACATTTGCTAGTGTATATATTTCAATGCTACTCTCTCACTTTGTCCCAGCTTCCCCTTACCCCGCTGTGTCCTCAAGTCCATTCTCTACATCTGCGTCTTTATTCTTGTCCTGGACACTTAGGTTTCTTCCATGTCCTGGCTATCGTAAATAGAGCTGCAAAGAACATTGGGGTACATGACTCTTTTTGAATTATGGTTTTCTCAAGGTATAGTAGCGGGCTTCCTGGGTTGTATGGTAGTTCTATTTTTAGTTTTTTAAGGACCCTCCATACTGTTCTCCATAGTGGCTGTATCAATTTACATTTCCCACCAACAGTGCAAGAGGGTTCCCTTTTCTCCACACCCTCTCCAGAATTTATTGTTTGTAGATTTTTTGAGGATGGCCATTCTGACCGGTGTGAGGTGATACCTCATTGTAGTTTTGATTTGCATTTCTCTCATGATTAGTGATGTTGAGCATCCTTTCATGTGTTTGCTGGCAATCTGTATACCTTCTTTGGAGAAATGTCTATTTAGGTCTTATGCCCATTTTTGGATTGGGTTGTTTGTTTTTTTGGTATTGAGCTGCATGAGCTGCTTGTATATTTTGGAGATTAATCCATTGCCAGTTGCTTCATTTGCAAATATTTTCTCCCATTCTGAGGATTGTCTTTTCGTTTTGTTTGTGGTTTCTTTTTTTTTAAATTTTTTCTGGTACGCGGGCCTCTCACTGTTGTGGTCTCTCCCATTGTGGAGCACAGGCTCCGGACGTGCAGGCTCAACGGCCATGGCTCACGGGCCCCGCTGCTCTGCGGCATGTGGGATCTTCCCGGACCGGGGCGCAAACCTGTGTCCCCTGCATCAGCAGGCGGACTCTCAACCACTGTGCCACCAGGGAAGCCCCTGTTTGTGGTTTCTTTTGCTGTGCAAAAGCTTTTAAGTTTCATTAGGTCCCATTTGTTTATTTTTGTTTTTATTTCCTTTTCTCTAGGAGATGGGTGAAAAAGGATCTTGCTGTGATATATGTCATAGAATGTTCTGCCTATGTTTTCTTCTAAGAGTTTTATAGTGTCTGCCCTTACATTTAGGTCTTTAATCCATTTGGAGTTTATTATTGTGTATGGCATTAGGAAGTGTTCTAATTTCATTCTCTTACATGTAGCTGTCCAGTTTTCCCAGCACCACTTATTGAAGAGGCTGTCTTTTCTCCATTGTGTATTCTTGCCTCCTTTATCAAAGATAAGGTGACCATATGTGTGTGGGTTTATCTCTGGGTTTTCTATCCTGTTCCATTGATCGATATTTCTCTTTTTGTGCCTGTACCATACTATCTTGATTACTGTAGTTTTGTAGTATAGTCTGAAGCCTGGGAGCCTGATTCCTCCAGCTCCGTTTTTCTTTCTCAAGATTGCTTTGGCTACTCGGGCTCTTTTGTGTTTCCATACAAATTGTGAAATTTTTTGTTCTAGTTTTGTGAAAAATGCCATTGGTAGGTTGATAGGGGTTGCATTGAATCTGTAGATTGCTTTGGGTAGTATAGTCATTTTCACAATGTTGATTCTTCCAATCCAAGAATGTAGTATGTCTCTCCGTCTGTTTGTATCATCTTTAATTTCCTTCATCAGCATCTTATACTTTTTGCATTTAATGTTGTCCCAGAGGTCTCCGAGAGCCTCCTCAAGTCTTTTCATTCTTTTTTCTTTATTCTGCTCCCTGGAAGTTATTTCCACCATTTTATCTTTCAGCTCACTTATCTATTCTTCTTCCTCAGTTATTCTGTTATTGATTCCTTCAAGAGTATTTTTTTTTTTTTTTTGTGGTACGCAGGCCTCTCACTGCTGTGGCCTCTCCCGTTGCGGAGCACAGGCTCCGGACACACAGGCTCAGCGGCCATGGCTCACGGGCCCAGCCGCTCTGTGGCATGTGGGATCCTCCCGGACCGGAGCACGAACCCGCATCCCCTGCATCGGCAGGCAGACTCTCAACCACTGTGCCACCAGGGCAGCCCCATTCTAGAGTATTTTTAATTTCAGTAATTGTGTTGTTCATCACTGTTTGTTTGCTCTTTAGTTCTTCTAGGTCCTTGTTAAATGTTTCTTGTATTTTCTCCATTATGTTTACAAGATTTTGGATCATCTTTACTATCATTACTCTGAATTCTTTTTCAGGTAGGTTGCCTAGTTCATCTTCATATATTTGGTCTTGTAGGTTGTTACCTTGCTCCTTCGTCTGTAACATATATATATATATATATATATATTTTTTTTTTTTTTTAAATGGGTGTTGCTGTATTCCTTTCTTACTGGTTGTTTGGCCTGAGACACCCAGCACTGGAGTTTTCAGGCAGTTGGATAGAGCTGGGTCTTGGTGCTGGGATGAGGACCTCGGGGAGGCCTCACTCTGATTGATATTCCCTGGGGTCTGAGGTTTTTTGTTAGTCCAGCGGTTTGGACTCGGATCTTCCACCACAGCAGCTTGGGCCTGACCTCCAGCCTGGGAACCAAGATCCCGCGAGCTTTGTGGCATGATAAAAAAAAAAAAAAAAAAGCTAAAAAGGAAGAAAGAAACAAAAAGGAGCAGTACAGTATCAAAGAATAAAAAACAAAATAAAATTAGAAAGGTAAAAAGTATATTAGGAAAAATCAAATTATAATTGAAACAACTGCAACAAGGTAAAATAAAACCACAACAGAAAAAAGAAAAAAAAAGGTGGGGGGAGGGAATAAAGCCAAAGGAGAGAACAATAACAAAGTATAAAGAATAAAATAAAATTCGAAAAATAAAAGATTTATTAGGAAAAATAAAAATATAAAAGAATCAACAACAATGAATCAACAAGGTAAAACAGAACCCCAGTGTAAAAGAGGAAAAAAATAAAAGCCTTGGCTATGGGGGCGGAGTTTAAGCGGGGTGGAACTTAGGCAAGGGCAGGACCTAGGTGTGTGTGGGGTGACCTTTGAGTGTGGGGCGGGGCCTTTGCTTAGGGCCTGTGGGGGAAGGGGAGAGACAGACGTGGAAAGGAGGGCCTCTGGAGTGTGGAGTTCCGGAGTTTGGAGGTAAGGCCCTGGGTGAGGGTGTGTGGGTGGGGTTTAGGCCCAGCTTGTTGGACGGGTCTCCGAGTGTAGATGTGGGGCCCTGGGTGGGGGTGTAGGGGCGGGGCTTGGGTTCTGCGCAGCAGGCGGGAGGCTCGGAGGGCAGAGGATTAGGCCCAGGAGCCCTACAGGCTCCCCGGTGCCTAAGTGGACAGGGAAAGCGCTGGCCCCGTTCCCTTCCGTTCCTTCGTGCCCCTCCCCCACCAGCTCCCCCAGGGTCTCCCCCATTGCTGCTGCACCCCTAACCGTGGGTGGGTCCCGCTGGGTGTAGGAACTCCTTCCCTCCCCCAGCCCCCCTCAGGGTCCAGCCTTTACTTTTGCTCCCCCTTCCCTCCCTCCCCCTCCCTCAGGACCTGCGAGGCTGGAGGGGGCCTAGGTGGGCAGAGGATCAGGCCCGATCTTAGCGGGTTCCTGGGGGCCCAAGTGCACAGGGGAAACCTGGCCACGCTTCGTTTTGATCCTCTGCCCTCCCAGTGGTTCCCCAATTTCCCCCTTTGGGTGTGGGATCCCTTCCCCTCTCCCAGCCGCCCCTCAGGGGGCCAGTCCTGTCCTGCCTCCACTTCTCCTCCCCCTTCATTCCCTCCATGCCCCACATCCTACCCGGTCACTGGGGGTTCCTCCCATCCCCTTAGGTCTCCGTGGTCCCCCACTGGTGCCTGGTAGGTGCCCTAGTTGTGAGGAGACTCGAATTCCACGTCCTCCTAGTCTGCCATCTTGACTCTGCCCCACTTTATTTCTCATTTCAGTTTATGCTCAGCTGTTAGTTGACAGAGTATATCAGAAATCAGGCAGTGAGCCCAGATGACAATATAAAATTCTTCAAGTAACATTATATCAGAAATATAAAAACATCCCTCAAATTGAAAGTCCAAGAACTAAACTATCTTTCCTTTATATAAATTTAAGTGCAAAGAAATTAGAGCTCTTACTAACTTGTCATTCTGCTAAATCTCAGAAGGGTCTCACTCAAACCCTAGATAGAAACAAGCTCTTTACCATTGGCAGCTCTGGCTTCTTCTGTTGGAATGGATATCGTTTTCTGTGAGAATTATCAGCACTGTGAACTAAATATTTCGTGCTTTGCTCTTTCATGACACATGATAGTATTTCACTTTGCTGCTGCCTTTGAAATTATGCCTAATATATGACTCACATTGACCAATGGAATGTGAGTTGAAATAATGTGTTACTTCCTGATGGAAAATTTATGAGCCAGTGTGCATTTTGCTTAGTCCTTCTGCTCCAGCACTTGTGGAAGTATTGGCTTGAGATGGAACATCCAATGAGCGGGGTCCCTGATTTACTGTGATAAGCAGAATCCGCTTGTTGACTTGTAATAGGTATGTAGTGTGGATGGAAAAACAAACTGTTGTTGTCAAAACTATGTTTTGGAATTGTTTGTTACTACATAATAACCTAGTTCACCCTGACTGATACACCTTCTCAGGAATACTGAGACTGAATTCATTCAACATACAGTCTTTCAAAAGCCCCACTTTTTAAGGAGTCTAAAATCTGAATAGGTCACATATAAATACAATTATTGAGCAAAAAACTTAAAACATAGTCACATCCCTTGCCTCTTGAGTAGTTATCACAAGCAAGAGGATCCTCCTAAAACCGTTAACTTGGTGTGTTCCTGACCAGAACTTCAGGAGCGTTTGAAGGAAGGGGAGAGACAGTGGAAAGACACATGTGCAAAAAGAAAGTCATCCAAGTCTCAGCCTCTTCAGGATATCAGTCAGTCTGTGCCAGTTGCTTGGAGACCATGGCGAATGATTAGAAACTCAGGAGAATCTTCCTCAAGAGATTAATTATGGATTAACTATGGCATCAGGCCCTGTGATTACTGTATCTTGGGGGAAAATTCCTCTATGCATAATGCCTCCTGTCTCAGAGAATGGCTTTTGTAAAATTTAGAAATTTACCGAAGTGGCATGTCCAGACAGTTATTTGAGATGCCCTTCTTTCCTCTTCTGCATATTCAAACCCTCCTTACTCCCATCTGCCCTTTGAGGCTTGCGTTTCTGCCACACCAGAGTAGAACTGAATGTGAGCTCTGTAGGGCATTGCCTCTACTTTTTCAAGTGAGAGGCATTTCTAGTCCTTTACTACAGTGGCTGTTACCATGGGCTTTTGTTTTGGAATTGCCTAGACTAGGGGGTCTGCAAACTATAGCCTGGGGGCAGAATCCAATCCACTGCCTTTTTTTAAAATGGTAAAATATAGGTTTACATTTACATTTATATGAAACATAATACTAATTTATTACATTCACTGATAAATGTAATGTTTTTTCAATTTAAATGATTGAAAAAATCATATTTTGTGACATGAAAATTACATGAAAACCAGTCGTGATGTCCATATATCAAGTTTTATTGCAGTACAGTCATGCGTGTTCATTTCTGCACTGCATATGGCATCTTTCACATCCTAAGGCACAGTTGAATAGTGGCAACTGAGACGGTATGGCTTACAAAGACTAAAATACTTATTAAAGCTGGCCCTTTACAGGAAAAGTTTGCTGACTTCTAGCCTAAAGCATATGAGTTTTGCCTCTTTCAGCCGATCCCTGACTTGAAACTGTTGTTACTGTCTCTGATGTATTCCTAGGGGCTTGGTGAAAATCAAAACTTTTACAGTGGGTTCTATCTTGGACCTTGCCTTTCCTGTTTTTTGACTTTTTTTTCCTGGGCTTGACCAACTTCTGATACTTCAGAGGAACAAAAACACTTCCCTCACTACACCTTTGCCTGAAATAATGGGATATGGCCTACTGGTCCATTTTCCTCCATGGTTCCTCTAATCCTTCCAGGAAGGCTCAGCTAAGTTTAAAAAACAAAACAAAACCAAAACCTAACTTCTTAATTTGTCCCATACCCTCTCTTCATAAACAGGGCTAATACTAAAGGATCTGAGTGTCTTTTTACTTCTTTTCTTTATTTCTTTACTTTTTTTTTTCTCCTACACCAGACATCTCTTTTCCTAACATACTCTACTAGATATTTCTACTGTGACTTTTCCTCATAATGAGAGAGATGAAATCAAGGAGTTCTGGCTTTGCCTAAAGCATTAATTGTTGACATGCATCTTGTCTGCCTTCAACTTCCTAAAATGTGTAATTCTACCTAGGAGATATTCTCCCATCAGACTAGCACGTGGTTAGGCCTGGATTCAATATATTATTGTCTTGCTTGGCTTGCCCTTACCATCTCTTTCTCTCTTTGCATCTTAAAGTCCTTACTTTCTAAAATTCCCGGGCTTGTTTCCTCAGGACATAAGTAATACCTGTGTCTGTTTTTTTTAAATTAATTTTTATTGATGTATAGTTGATTTACAATGTTGTGTTAGTTTCAGGTGTACAGCAAAGGGAATCAGTTATGCATATACATATATCCATTCTTTTTTAGATTCTATTCCCATATAGGTCATTACAGAGTATTGAGTAGAGTTCCTTGTGCTATGTGTCTCTTCTTAAAATAGCTGTTTCATCTTGCCAAACTTAATAAGGTTTTAAGATCTCTGCCCTGACAGCTTCAGTTTTCCCTCTCCAATCTGTCCACATAGTCTGTAATGACCTCGTGTAGCTTTCCTTGTTTTCAGGATGGTTCCCCAATTCCTGATTGACTTTTAACAGCTTTAGTGGGGTGCTTCTGAGCAGTTTTCTGACCTGGGTTTCCTTTGAGGGGTGTACTGATTTGTTGTGGCTGCTGTAACAAAAGTACATACTACAAACTGGGTGACTTAAAACAACAGAAATGTATTGTCTCAATTCTGTAGGCCAGAGTCTGAGATCAAAGTGTCGGCAAGGCTGGTTCCTTCTGAGGTCTGTGAAGGAAGGATCTGCTCCAGGTCTCTCTGTTTGGCTTGCAGATGGCCATCTTCTCCTTGTGTCTCTTCACATCATCTTCTCCCTAAGTATGTTTGTGTCTTGTGTCCAAATACGACAGTGGTCACATTGAATAAAGTGTCCACCCTACTCCAGTGTGACCACATCTTAATTTAACAAATTAGACCTGCAAGGACCCTGCCTCCAAATAAGGTCATGTTCTGAGGTACTGGCGGTTAGGACTCCAATATATGAATTTTGATGCGGACACAATTCACTCCAAGCTTCTCTCCCATACCTTGGCCCCTCCTCTGTAAGGTTTCTTTGCACCCCAGGTATCCTCTCTTAGTATCATCTTCTCATTTTCTGGTATAATGTTTATAGACAGGTTGGAATATTTGTCCTTTCTTACTTTTTGGTGTTCTAGACTGGCTTTGAAGATTTCCTATTTTCCTTTTATATTGATTTGGCTTTTTCTCTAGGTCCTTCCCCTTCCTCCTAAAAAGAAAAAAATTGCGGTAAAATGCACAGAAGCTTTACCATCTTAACTATTTTTAAGTGTATAGTTCAGTATACACTGAACTATAAGTATAATAACACTGTTGTGTTTAAATTATATTTAACCTTTGATTTACAATTTCATTGAGTTGTTTCTCTTCCTAAAGCCAAGAAGTTGACATGTCCTCTATAGAATGCTTACATTCTTCTCTAAATTTATTATGAAAAATTTGATTTAAAGAAACGTTGAAAGAAAATGAAATAAACTCTCATATACCCACATTCAACAATATTATTTAACTGTATTTGCCATGTCTATCCATATTTATATGTGTATTTATATGCATAAGTATACATATATTTAAATATTTTTGTGTTTATGAATGTGTATATGTGTATGAAAAAATATATGGTATATAATTTTCTGTACCATCTGAAGTCAAATTATGGAAATCAGGACACTTTGGCCCCTAATATTTTAGCATATATCACATAAAAATAAGGATAATCTCTTACATAACTACAATATCATTATCACACCAAAAAAATGAACATATTTCCTAACATCATCTGATACTCAGTTCATATTCAGATATCCCTCATCTTCTCCAAACTGTCTTTTATTGTTTTTTTGGTTGTTTTTTGAGAACCATCAAGGCTCATGCATTGCATTCCAATTCTTTTTTTTTATCTATTGAAACACTTTTCACTTTTTTGTATTTGAAGCCAGAATTTCAGTCTCTAAAATATGTTATGTAATTAACAAATTATGGTGGACAAGCCAAATGATTTCAAGAGATTTACGCTCAATTCTTTCGCTCAGTTCTTTCCTTTGCCCTTGAACTGCTGAAGTTCAAAACAGTTTTGAACTAGAATAGAATAGAATAGGAATAGAACCTGGGTCTGCTGAACTATTGCTGCCTGTTAATACCCAGATGCTTTAATTAAAAGGCCAGTCCTCTGTGATCTGTGTGCACTTAACTGTCTTATATAACATCAACCCCTGGTCTACTGTCCTTTCTAATAAATACAGGGAGTAAAAATTATTCCACCAATGCATAATAACCCTGTATAATGAAGTTTTGTATGTCTTGCATGGTATGAAAATACTTTTTTTCCAGCAAATTAATGTTTGATTCAGTCACACCTGCTTAGATCTAATTCTGTCAGAAAAATCTTCTTATTAATGCTAATGGAAACTGGCTTTGTGTCTGTAAACGTCAGCCAAAGCATAATGTGTTGCAGCCTACAACAGTCAATACTCATAAAAGTACTGAGGTTAAGACCTTCTGTCTGCCTTCATCTTTCCATGTGTTATTTTGATTGCCCTAATTTAGTGTAGTATTGATCTCACAAGATTTCCTGATCATTATGGCCATATATTGGGGAGAGGGGAGTTGGAGTGATGATTATTTCTACCTTCCTCTCTTACCCCCTGAATTTAGAACTATTTGAGAAGTAGATTCAGGGGTCGTTCAGGTGATGGACATATCAGCCTTGTTGTAAAGTAGATTGGAAAATGTGGTTGAATTCACCTTTGGGCTTCCTCTCCCCAGGTTCTAGACCTTGGGTTAACCTGCCTGAGGGAGAGTTTGAGTGTTTAGAGTGACGAGCGTGCTCAGAATTTCTGCCTTACCCTCTGTGATCCCCAGCTGTGTGAGCAGACAGAGAAGAAATACATAACTTGGTACTTAAAAAATTGAAATATAATTTAAATACAGTAAAATTTATCATTTCCAGTGTATAGTTGGATGAGTTTTGACATATATATAGAATCACGTAACCACCATCACAATCAAGATGTATAGCCTTTCTATCACCCCAGGAAGTTCCCTCTATGCCTTTGCAGTCAGTCTCCCCTCCTTTCTGCTCTTACCTCCAGGCCCTGGCAATCCTGATCAGATTTCTGCCCTGACACTTTTGCTTCTAGAATGTTATATAAATGGAATTGTACAGCACGTAGCCTCCATGTTGTTGCATCTATCAGTATCACTGAGTTGTATTCCATTGCATGGATGTATCACTGTTTATCTGTTTGCCAGTTGCTGGGCATTTGGGTTGTTTCAAATTTTGGGCTATTATGAATAAAGCTGCTGTAAACATTTGTCTACAGGTGTTTTTGTGGACTTATGTTTTCATTTCTCTTGAGTAAATTCCCAACAGTGTGATTGTTGGATCATATGGTATTTGTTTAACTGTGTAAGAAATGGTGTACTGCTTTTTAAAGCATTAATGCTACCCAGTGGAGGAACAAGAACCAATGTATGTTATACTCTAAACACTCACAAGGCAGGTAAATTTTTCACTTGGGGATGAGTAAGTGAGGGGTGGGGAGAGAGAATAGAAGTATGAATTTATTGTAGTGATTTCAACCCTGGATGAACATTAGGATCTCATAGGAAGCTTTTATAAAGTCTGATGCAAGTTCTCCACTCCACCCCTTCAGGATGAATAGGTTTTTGGTGAAACATATATTTTTTTAAAGAGCCCCAGCTAATTCTAATATATAGCAAGGACTGAGAACCACTGCTATAGTGGAAGTTCCCTCGTGGAAACATGATTCCTGTGAAATGGACGTGGCCGCTTAATAACCAAGAGGCCATTTCCTTGATGAAAAAAAATCAGTAATGTGATAAAATTAGTGGTAACTTTAATGTATTACATGAAATGATATGAAACTATAACATTTGGGGCTCTAAATACATTTTAAAATTGTAACATCTTGCATGAATTAAAAAAATGTATTCAAGTAAGAGAACTATAATTTTGAATTATTTAGACCACTTTAAAATCTAATTCAAAATGTTTTGTGTTCTCATATAAAAGTCTCAGCTCTCCTACTCCTTTTCAATATTAAATATATAAAGAGACTTGTAATGATATTTTTGTTTAACTCTGCTGAGTCTCCCAGGGACATTACCTCTCTTGATTGGTTGAACACATCCCGTTAGGATAAAGATGATTCCGTTTTAAATGGCACAATTTCCTTGAGAAATTCTAATTCTAAGCTACTTGTAGACCATGATTTACAAAACAAACCATTGTTTAGTACTTTTGATCTGCTTTGATTTGAAATGAATACCTTTTAAAGCAGCTTTATATATTACTGGGCCCATTTGAAAAACTTTTTACTCTGTGTCATGTTCTTTGGGCTTAGTTCTTAGTTCAGAATGTCAGTGTCACTCTAAAAAGTGCTTATTGATTGTCAAAGTAAAGTGTTAATGATTCAGGAAAATATCTCTACTTTTCACAGATGGCTTTCTAGTTTTATTTAGAAGTAAAATAATACAGACAGGCTACTTCAGGGTGATAATTTCCTGAAGCAAAATGAAATAAATTGACAGATAATAAAGAAATGAAGAGTCTCTCTGGGCGTAGGAAACTCCGAATTGGCTGGTCTGGAAAGTTGAAATCCAAGGACAAATTAATAGATCGCATGTTTTGAAATGTCTTTCTATGGAGCATTTATAATGTAAACTGAGGATTACTTAATGATTGTTTGGAATTGTCAACGCTACAGAGAAGGGCAAAAGGAGAGGAAAGAAGAAAGGAATGTTCTTTATCATGGGTACCATAGTAGCACACTGATTAAGAAAGAAATTAACTATACAAACATTATTATAGCAACATCAATGGAACTTTAAATAAAAGAGAAAAATTCACTTACATTCCTGCTACCCCAGAATCAATCTTTTCTCATTTGTTTTAAGGATTCTTTTGTTCTGTTAATTAGGTGGAACATTGTTTATTCACCATTTCCAAACTTATAAGGCAGACAGCCCAGGTTTGTTTTGTTTTGTTTTGTTTTAGTATTGTAATATTGCCAATCTTTATGTAAGTTTAGGAAAAACTTTTGCATTATTTTCTTAGAATAAGTCCATGGAAATAAGATTTCTGAATCAAAGGACATTAACATTTTAATAGTTCTTTACTACGTTAACTCTTCTTTCAAAAATCATTATCATACCTTTTTATTCTATGCAGGTACAAGTGCACTACCTCATCTGGGTATTCTAATTTGAAATCACATTGGTATAAAGTGGTGCCTTGTTGTTATTTCAATGATTATTTCTTTGATTATTAGGTGGATTGAACATTTCCCCATATTGTGTCTACTAATTATAATTTCTATTTTTGGATGCAAACTCTTTGATTATGCCATATATTCATTTGTGTCCAGGGAGCCTTAATAGAGTTCTTATGAAATTTTCACAAGTGCATTTTAACGTAGGTATTAACCCTTTGTTTATTTAATTACTATAAATATTATTTTGTCCCTTGTATTTCTTTCCATTAAAAAAAAATTTTTAGCACAAATTTTGAATTTTTAATGATAAAATGATTGGTCCTGTCATTTGTAGTTTCTTCTACTGCTTCAAAACTTAGAAAATTATGTCAAACTTAATGTCAACCTCGTGGCTGTAGTGCATGGAGGGGAACTTAATGGTAGTGGGAGTTGAGTAAGGAAATCAAGACAGAGAGAGCTAAGGTTATACAATAGTTGTTTTTTTAAAAAAATTTTTATTGAAGCATAGTTGATTTACAACACTGTGTTAGTTTCTGCTGTACAGCAAGGTGAATCAGTTATACATAAACATATATCCACTTTTAAATTTTTAAATTAATTAATTTTTGAATTACAGTTAACCTTTATTATCTTTAAAAATGAACTTTCCACAATATTAATAAATCTCATTTTTAGCTCTGCTTTGAAGTATTGATACCAGTGAAGTAACCTTTTTCTTCTTTGAATCTTTTCTTGTAAAATTATAGTTTTCTCTTTTTCTAAAATAGGAAGTTCCTTCCAGTTCTTAATAAAGATAAAGGGAGCATTCATGGACTTGAGTAACTGCAGAGGAGCATTATGGTAAACAGATGAATTTCCACAGCTGCCAGCTGTCATTACATCTTCCACCATGGGAACGGAGCCATAGGAGCAAGCCTCATATATTCTGTAACACTCTTTGTTTACTCCTGCTGGGCACAATGTGAGATCACTCTGAAGCAGAGCATCTTGATAATTCTTAAGGCTTTCATTTGTTTCTTGAGGCTGCCACTGTTCTGTTGCTGAAACCCAACAAAGCTTATCATTCCCATCTTGTTTCAAAATGTTCATTAGTGCTTGTCTGGATGAATTTTCGTAAATGGTTCCTACGATATTACACAAGTATGGCCTTTCATATGCAGCATTGACCAATTCGCCTCCACCACAGGAAAATTCCTGTACGTTGCTACTCCTAAAGGCCATTGAAAAACATCCATGTTATTAATCCAGGGGCTGTCATATATTATGAAAAGTAGTTCCGCAGAGCCTACATTTCTTTTGAGAAATTGATTTATCCATTCATTATTACAATGTTCATTTGCAACCAAAACAACAGCAAGATGCTGGAGTTTTTGAGTTTGCAGTAAATTTTGTGCATAAAGTAACCACTGGGTGGCAAAAAAGACCTTTGCTTGTTCTCTTCCATTTAGATTGAGTACCACATTATTCTCATCAATAGAGAAGTACCTGGGGACCACAGCTGGACCAGTAATGAAGCTGTAATGTGTTCTTCCAACAACTAAATTTCCTTCTCTCCGCTGAGCAGTCACATCAGTGGGCTCAAGTAAACCTTCAAAAATATGCTCCCAAATACAAACCAATGGCAGCTTTGCCCCAGATTTGTACATGGAAGTCTTTTTTCTCTTTTGTGGACTTATTTAATTTCTGAAGTCTGTGTTTTTGCTCATTTTTTTCATCTTCTTCCCAAGGATTCCATTCTTCACTTCTCAAAGTAGATTGTTTTTTCCAGAAGTTTTCCAATTATTTCCTTCTCATCCAGAACCATTCAATGATGACTAATAAGTAGAGGGCACATTCCTTATCACTGAACTTGCACATAGGTAAAGAAGGCTGGAAAAGATGCTCTGTGTTTTAAGAAGCCTCCTATGAACACCTTCCCATGTGCACATGCCATTGCTCATCTCATCATCATTATCACCTCAGTGCCCTTCCTGTGGCTTTGATGCTGTGCCATTATCTTCAGGGCCAAGAAGTGCAGGTTACTTGGATTTGCCTTTATATAACTATTTGTGATTGAACCTTCCTTCCGTTTTCATCTGGGGTTCAGCTGATTGAGGCTGGGATTGGCTGGGCTTGGTTTTAGTCTATGGCTTGGGTCCACATCTGCTCCATATTCTCTCATCCGCTATGGTCCAGCAGTTATTGGAGTAAAGGTTCTGAGCCCCACGTCAGGCTTCCCAACCTGGGGGTCTGGCAATGGGAGGAGGAATTCCCAGAGAATCAGACTTTGAAGGCCAGTGGGATTTGATTGAAGGACTTCAACAGGACTGCTAATGTTGGAGGGTCTCCTGCAGAGGTGGGGGGTGGCTGTGGCTCACCGCGGGGACAAGGACACTGGCAGCAGAAGTTCTGGGAAGTACTCCTTAGTGGGAGCCCTCCCGGAGTCCGCCATTACATCCACTTTTTTAGATTCTTTTCCCATATAGGTCACTACAGAGAATTGAGTAGAGTTCCCTGTGCTATACAGTAGGTACTTATTAGTTATCTAATAGTTGTATTGTTAAATGGAGTGTGTGTGTGTGAGAAACATTTTCCCAGAGAGGAATTATACTGTCCTTCCTGAGAAGTATTAATACTGTTGGCATGGCTGGTACCCACAACGCCCAACTGTGCAATAAGGATGAAGAAGGGAGCGTGGCATTTTCTGAGAAATCTAGCTTCATGGAGGTAGCCACCTAGTTTATTCACATTCAGAATAATTTTGTTTTGTTTTGGTTGCTTGAGATGAATGGTTGTAAATAGAAGTCTAACTAGTGCATAGCTTTGGAAAAGAGTGAAATCTCACAATGGTGCAACTGTTGCTAAATAACTTCCTACGTGTCCCCAAAGTGGCCAGTTTCAGAAGGATTGGGGAGATCGCATCTTGCAACATGTTATAACAAAGAAGGAGGGGTTAAGAAATCACACCTCCTCATTGCTACATGCCTGTACTTACAATAACCAAAGATTTTCTGGGATGTCCTTAATTCACATATTCTTTTTTGTTGATCTAAGGTGCATCCTCCTTGTCCCATCACAGGTCCCAACTTCTGTTCAAAAAGCAGAGTCACCATAGGAATTCGGCAGCAGATCCTGAGCTGTTCTCACCCCCACTGCTCTCTTCTAACCCATTTTGCTTATTTTCATTAACAGAACAGAAAAAAACACTTTTTTTTTTTTTTTTTTTTTTGCGGTACGTGGGCCTCTCACTGTTGTGGCCTCTCCCGTTGCGGAGCACAGGCTCCGGACATGCAGGCACAGTGGCCATGGCTTACGGGCCCAGCCGCTCCGCGGCATGTGGGATCTTCCCGGACCGGGGCACGAACCCTTGTCCCCTGCATAGGCAGGCGGACTCTCAACCACTGCGCCACCAGGGAAGCCCCAGAACAAAACACTTTTATGTGCCAATTCTCAGTCTCAGAAACTCTAATGGTTCTTTTTTATACATTGCAACAAACCCAAACTTCTTTTGCCATCTTTAAAGACTCTGCCCTACTTAGGTAACTTTCTTATTCCTGCTTCCTGGATACTCATCTTTTGCTCTAGTCAAGTACCTCTGGTCTCTTTTCCTTGCAGTTACCCTGTTCATTCCCACCTGTTATCCCATTGCTTTCCTTCTGTCAATCTGTTCCGGCTGCTAGTACAGAATACGATAGACTGGGTGGCTTATTGACAATGGAAATTTATTTCTCACAGTTCTGGAGGCTGGGAAGTCCAAGATCAAGGCAGATTTGGTGTCTGGGGAGAGCCTGCTTCCTGATTCATAGATGTCCTCACATGGTGGAAGGGCAAGGGGGCTCTTTGGGGTCACTTTATAAGGGCACTAATCCCATTCCTGAAGGCTCCACCCTCATGGCCTAATCACCTCCCAAAGCCCTCACCTCCAGATACCATCATATTGGGGATTAGGTTTCAACATACAAATTTTGGGGGAACACAAACGTTCAGTCTATAGCACTTTCTTTGCGTAATGCTTTCCTCCTGGAATGCTTTCCCTCCTTTCCTCTCTTAAAACTAGACTCACTTGTCAAGCCCTAAATCAAGTCTGACATTAAACAAAACAAAGCACAGTATAGAGCTTACCCTCCCAGGGAAGTTTAGGTGCCATTGCATAGGTAAGTCTCTAGGCAGAATCTCATCCATCAAAGACTGCTCTAGCCTCTCTGAGGTGGATTGGTGGTTCTCTTTTATGTGTCTAGAGTTTTTTGTTGAGCAAGTGCACATCTGTTGGGCAGTATTCAGATTCTTAAAGGATCCTAGATAGGCCCCAGCCCCCAAATGTGATCAGTATATTGGATGTACTGGCTTTGGGTGCTCTGCCAGGAGGAAACAACTTTATTCTTTCTTACCACTGCCTTCAAATAAAACCTTTAAATAAACTACATTCCAAGCTCCTGGATGGTGGCTCAGATTTTTGTTTTTCTGGCCTTGGGGATTAGAGCAGTTTCAGTTATTAAAAATTCTAGCCCAATCAAGACTTCAATCGCATGTCTATTAAAATATTCTCCTTCCATGTCCTCCCAGAGTCTTGAAGTGGGAAGGGGGGGAGGCAATGTCTGCCTTTTCTTTCTTCCTCTTTCTACCTCTTGCATCTACTTGCTAGATGTTCTAGGTTAGGTAGCGAGGAGGGGCTAGAAGTTGAGGAACTTTTTTAAAAATAAACCTAGTTGGTGTTAGTCTGCAAAAACCCTCTGCATAGTCGACATCCAAATACTGACCATTTATCAAGTAGGGTGCTTTTGTTGGTTCTTTGGGGACACCCTGTTGGAGACCGCTGAGATTGAAACATTTCCTGACGTGGGAGAGGTAGTCTCTTGCTGCCCTCTTGTGTCATGCCCTCAATCCTACTCCAGCAGTTCACACTGTGTAACCTTTCTGCTGAGGCAGTCTGGACCCTGGTGGGCAGTGTTCTTAGATGGGGTACTTTTAAGGAGGCTCTAGCCTGGCTCTCCTCTTCAACATCCATTTAGCCCACAGGTTACCTGGCATGTTGCCTCTCTAAATCCTAGAAGTACAGTGTTCTCTCTTTGCTCTCCATCATAGATAGCTCCAGCCGGCCTCTCCCCTTTGGACTTTACTAGGTGAGAATCAGGCACCAGTCTCTGTGTTCCCCAAACACAGATCAAACCCTCTAGTGATAGGCAGAAAAATGCCCCCCACAGATGTGCATGCCTTAAGCCCTGGAACCTGTGAATATGTTACCTCACATGACAAACTGTTGCTTTTCTGGAATCTCCTCCTACATGGTTTGGGAGGGCAGTGGTGTAATTTTCTACACCATGGGACTAACAATTTTGTTGGCACTCTTTCTTGTACATAAGCTAGAGGTGGATGTCTTGGTGTGTACAGCACATTATTTAAGCACCCTCACTCTCTCAGTCACAGTGTAGAGGCAGGAAACGTCCCATTTAATATTGATGGACAAGTTTTGTAAATCTTTGTCCCTTGTTCTGTGTTTCAGTATAAGCACATATAGACCATTTCTAAGCATTTCCGTTACTCACTAGCTACCTGAATTCCTCTGCTGGACTAGGACTCCTTGCTGGAAATCCTGTTACTGAGTGTCCTCTGCATTTTGATGAACACCTCCCTCATGTTGGGCTCTGTATATTTTTGCTCTTTTTTCTGGTCTGAAATTAATTTCTGCAACCAGGTCAGTTCCTTCACTTTCTCATTCTATTTTATGCAAATTGCCAGCAGGACATCATGCCTTATGTCTATGCCTTCCAGAGCATAGGTAGAACTTCAGGTTTAGGTGGGTTGGAGGGACTCTAAAGATCAGCTCTTTCATTGCTTCTTTCCTCCCACTCCTGAATTTTGAATCATCTCTCCTCACTGTCATCCAGGATATACAAGTATGGGAGCCAGGGGGAATCGAACTACTTCCGTGTTTATTCCATTATGGAGATTTTCTTTGAGCTCCTTGAAGGCAAGGACCAAATCTTATTACCATGGCAACACCAGCCCCAACTCAGATCCTGGAGCTAAGCAGGAAGTCAGTGAATGAATGAGTGAATGAACGAATATTATTGGGCCCAAAACTGGCTTCTCTGTGGCTTATACAACATCTTCTTTGGGACGATTCAGAATGATTTATTAATTCTCTTCTCTGCAGAATGGCCTTTAACTGTATAAAGCTATTTTGTCCTAATTGAGTCTTTTCTTCTCCTATATTTTCAGTCCCCCAAAGGATATTTCTACACATCAGTTACAACCCTTTCAACTTTAGTTTTCTGATAGCCTCTTAAGGAATGTTCAGTTTTCTGGTATGAATTCAGCATGACGGTGGGCCGGAAGTGATTGTGTAACTGTTGCAAAAGGCTGTGGTTTGAATCTTTCCAAAAGTCTTATCTGAGCAGCCCAGATGCAGCACTGTGCCAATCGTCACAGCTTCTCTGTTTCTCATCGTGTAGTCTGCAGATAGCCCTGCTGAGGGCTGAGGGTTTATATGGAAGGTGTCATGGTGTGTTTTAAGTTTAACAGGATATCAAATGGAATTTTTCATGGTGTCTTGATATTTCATCTGAAACCCCAGTGCTGAGAACAGTGATAATTATCCCCAGATTTCTGAATGGTGTACTAGTGCTGCCATATGCATGCAGAAATTGTGAAAAGACAGCAAAACTGGCATCAACCTTTCATCACATACTTCCAACTCATGCAGGAGAAAGGGTTTGATTAAAGACTCTGTGGGGTAGTGGACAGTACTGTGGCATTTCCCTTTCTCTTCTTATGAGGTGACCCTTGAGAGAATTGGGGGCTCCAGTGGTACCCTGGGATTGAAATAGAGCAGGGTGGAGAATTCATGGAGAAATGGATGTGTGTTGGGAATTAGGGATATGAATGAATGGGACCTGGTGCTTGCTTCCTGCCTGATGAGTCTGGAATGCGAGAGGCTGGTCAGAACAAACAGTGATCCCTAAATGAGTGAAGAGGGCAACAGTGAGCACGTCTGCGCTACCAGAATTTCTAAGGGTGAGGACATGCGTCTTCCAGGAGTTACAATGGAAGATAGCTGGCCTTGAACCAGGAGCATTGCTGGTGGCGTGAAGGGACCCCAGCAATAAGCTGCTCTATGATATATTTCTGAGTAGGAGCTGAGCAGTTTGCAAGAAACTTCTGGGAGAAATGGGAGAGTGCATTTGCTTTGGAGGGGACTTTTCAGCCAGGTAGTCCGCAGAGTGAGCCTTTGAAAGCCCCACAAATGACCCCACTGGAGAGAGCCAGCAAATGGGCTCCTACCTCAAGACCAGGGTCTGCTGTGTTGTAACAGTACCAGCCATGAAAGAAACACTTGCTCCTTCTCCTCCCATCCCCCTCCCCCCTGCTTTGACCCTGGAGAAGCCGGAAGCAGCAGTGGGAGGGGAAGGACATGAAGGAGATGGAGGAAGGATAGACAGTACTTCCTTTCCGTGCTGTAGGCTGTAGTCACTATGCCTTAGGTTGGGGTGGAGCTGGGGTATGGTGATGGGGGACTCTGATTTGAGTATGTGTTGAAGTTTTAAACAGGATTTTTTAATGAGTTATTTATTTATTTTTTGGCTGTGAAAAGCGGCATGCGGGATCTTAGTTCCCAGACTGGGGATCAAACCCCAGCCAAGCAGTGGAAGTACAGAGTCCTCACCACTGGACTGCCAGGGAATTCCCTAGTGAGTTTTAATTCTTGAAAGTAAGTTTAAAAATCTGTGGGGTAGACCTGAGATATTGCCCAGAGGTGGGGAAGGATGATTTGACAGGACATGTTGGGAAGGAGTGATTAGAGAAAAATAAAACTATTATCTGGTGTACACCACCAACTTTAGCCCGTCTGGTAAACTGATTAAATAAATAATAATTTTAGGAAAATTACGGGAAGGCCGGGCCTGAGGGATAGGTAGGTAACAGACTATTCTCTGGAACCCTTGGTATTATGGACTCTTTGTTTTTCTGAAGTTTTAAATATTTCTGTTTAATATTTTTAAAGTTTTTATTTTGAAATGATGTTATAACGACAGAAAAGTCGCAAAAATAATACAGGGAGTTCCCAAATACTCATTCCTCAGCTTCTGCTAATGTTAACATCTTATATTGATATAACCATAGTGTAATGATCAAAACCAGGAAATTAACATTGATACAATACTATTAACTAATCTGTAGGCATTATCTGAGTTTGCCAGGTTCCCCATGAATGTTCTTTTTCTGGCCAGAATCCAAATTGCAATCCCACATTACATTTACTATCCACGGTCTCTTCCTTAGTCTTTCTTTGTATCATTAAATTTTAAGATTGGAAGAGACACTAAAGGTCCCCTAGATGAATCACCCAGTAGATTCTTGAATCCCCTCTATAAAAATCCCTGCTAATCAGTTTTTTGGTAAGAAGACACCTCTAGTGACAGTCTGTTTTAATGGGGCCCAGCTCTATAAGGAAGTTCATAACTGTGATTCTCTTTCTTAAAGCTTCCACTTATTGATTCTGGTCCTTGCCTGATCCTTGCGTTTAAAATAATCCTTCTACCTGATGGCCTTCAAATATTTGAAGACCCTTATATTTCTACTTGCCCTGAAGCCCCATCCCCCATTCCTGCCACCAAATCCTCTCTTCTTTAGGATGGCCATCTTCAGTTCCATTAACTGTTACTCATATGACATGGTTTTAAGTCATCTCACACATGGATCACTGTATCCCAGACAAGCTCCAGTTGTATATACGGGTGTAGATGTGGGTCTATTTGTCTATGTGGTGCCTGAACGGAGAAAAATCACGTATCATTCTCCACATTCTGTGTCCTATCTCAGCAGGCCAAGATTACATTAACATTTGGTTCGTTTTTTTAAAGATAAGCAGGCAGTAGTTAGACATGCTAATTAAATAGCCATTTTTAGTGAACTTCAGTGGGTGATCCAGACTCCTGTGTGAGTTGCTAAGACAAGTTTGGTATCTTTCTCAGAGATATCTTTGGGCATGGAAAGCTGGACAAGGTAAGAATGTTTTCAATACAAATTTGGATTGACAAGTTTCCAATTGAAAATCATGGTGCCTGGCTACAAGTTCCTGGTATATCTTCTCCAAAAAAGAAAAGGCAATACATTTTCAAAAACTAGAATAAACTTTTTTTTTTTTTTTGCGGTACGCGGGCCTCTCACCGTTGTGGCCTCTCCCGTTGCGGAGCACAGGCTCCAGATGCGCAGGCCCAGCGGCCATGGCTCACGGGCCCAGCCGCAACGCGGCACGTGGGATCCTCCCAGACCAGGGCCATGAACCCGTGTCCCCTGCATCGGCAGGCGGACTCTCAACCACTGCGCCACCAGGGAAACCCCTAAACTTCTAATGTATTGGCAGAATCTGGGAGAACTTTCATTTACTGAACAGCCAGTGGAAATGGATTGAGAAATGCAATGTGACCTGAAATAGAGGAAGTATTTTTGTTTAAAAATAAGAAGAGGTACAAACTATTATGTATAAAATAAGCTATAAGGATATATTGTATAACATGGGGAATATAGCCAATATTTTATAACAATTATAAATGGAATATAACCTTAAAAATTGTGAATCACTATACCATACACCTGTAATTATATAATATTGTACATCACTGTACTTCAGTAAAAGCGCAGGCCCAGCGGCCATGGCTCACGGGCCCAGCCGCAACGCGGCACGTGGGATCCTCCCAGACCAGGGCCATGAACCCGTGTCCCCTGCATCGGCAGGCGGACTCTCAACCACTGCGCCACCAGGGAAACCCCTAAACTTCTAATGTATTGGCAGAATCTGGGAGAACTTTCATTTACTGAACAGCCAGTGGAAATGGATTGAGAAATGCAATGTGACCTGAAATAGAGGAAGTATTTTTGTTTAAAAATAAGAAGAGGTACAAACTATTATGTATAAAATAAGCTATAAGGATATATTGTATAACATGGGGAATATAGCCAATATTTTATAACAATTATAAATGGAATATAACCTTAAAAATTGTGAATCACTATACCATACACCTGTAATTATATAATATTGTACATCACTGTACTTCAGTAAAAAAAAAAATTAAAATAAATTCTCAAAGGACTATTTTTCAGTCTTCTACTGCCTGTACCCTGGTTTAAAATGCAGGGTATGTTTTGACCTTACCTGTACAGTGTGGGTATTGCTGGAGGAGAGGCCTGGAGTATCCCTCTCCTCACAGTTCCCATGGGTATCTCTCTTTCCTCATACTCTCATAGTCTGTAATTTCCAGAGATGAATGGCAGGAAAGCACGAAGGGATTGGGGTTGGTGCATTTCATCTTGGAGATGAGCCCTAGTACTAGTTAAAGCTAGGACACTTTGCATCTGTTCAGAGAGTGAGAGAACCAACAATGGAGATGCAGTAACACTAGATGAATTTCTGCTTGATCCTGGGAATTGGGCCAAGGAACTGTCAACAGCTTTCTCTCCAGAAGCGGATTTCAGAGTGGAGTTATACTAGCACCTAAGTGATGCGAAGGAGAAAAGCAGTCCCTGACATTCAGGAACTAGCCCTTGGTGTCATTATAAGCTGGCCTGCGCTCAGTTAAGTTTTGATGTGCTCTGGTTGGACATAAGTAGTTTCACAGGACATCAACATCAGACAGGGCCACTCCATGACCAGGATGCTTCAAAGCCAAAACAAAGAGCACTTGGTAATTATGTCTGAACACAGACAACACATGAACATTGTCCAAGTCACAAAATACCAAGAAGCCTCTGCCAGCTAAAATGAGTAATGGCTGTTTCCTTGTCAATTATACCTTCCACCTTGCTCCATTCTGCCCTCCCTATAAATAAGACTTACTAAGACACCCAGTGATAAAATTGTTCTGGCTTTCTGACACTGCCTAATTCGCCACATCACCCAATCAAAGCCCAAATCCAAAAATAAGTTCTTTCTAAATCCTCGTACTGAATTGTCCTGTGGTTCCCCATGTCATAATTCTGTCTTACCACAACTGGTAATAAATCCAACTTGTTCAATGCGAAACTGATTGGCCTTTGGTTTGAGGGCGAAGGACAGAGAATGAGATAATACATACGTGGCAAATACCAATTAAGTGTTAATCTCTTTTCTTTCAAAGATAAGCAGACAATAAAATGAAACAAGACTTGGGGTCTAGGGAAAAAACTACTGTTGAATAAAGAAAAAAGAACAGCATCCCTAGCCTTGGTTGGGGCCCCTAGCTATACATTTCTATAACTTCCAGTTTTGTACTGTTCATCATAGAATTCTGAGGAAGCTACTATTTATTAGGAAAATTAAAATCCTAATTGGAAGTATTAAGGAGCCAAACTAATACTGTAGAAAATGGAAGTGGTAACATTGAGAGGAAACTTGAGAGGTTTTCCTAGACTGAAGAGAAGGATAATGGGAAAGCACATAGTAGACCTACAGTGATTCAATCCAAGAAGGATTTGTGTTCACAATGAAGAAACAAGAGCGATTTTAATGGAAGCAGTGCTAGTTACTGCAGACTTGCTTGCTCAAAACGCATTCCAACCCTCTAGTAGTATGCAGAGCCAAGTCCCACTCTTCCCACAGTTGCCTGCAGTTTCAAATACGATTTAGGTTCTTCCAAGATGACGCACTCAAGTGAGACTGGATTTAGAAGTGAGTCATGTGGAAGAGAAGCAGGTAGGGAGGTCAGAGGCATCCAGTTTTCTGGTGCTGATTATGACAGAGGCAACTCTGGAGGCAGCTTTCCAGTTCGGCGGTCAGCTTCCTGGTGGGGGCAGAGGTGGCAGAGTTTTGGAGCCAGTGGTGTGGCAACGGCTCTTGTCTTGGCAGGAGCCTCCTGACTCTACACTGCCCTGTGGGGGCCGGAGCAGCAGCTGTACTGGCAGCCCAGTTCTCAGACGTGCATCTGGGAGTCACTCATGGAAGGTCAGTCTAGAGCAGCACTATCCTATAGAAATGTAAGAACACACGTACATCATTTAAACTTTTCTATTAGCTGCAGTTGAAGTCCAAAGAAATAGGTGACATTAATTCTAATAATATATTTTGTTTAACCCAATATATCCAAAATTAGTATAATTTCCACATGTAGTCAATATATCACTTTTTTCGTACTGATGCGTATCTTACCTGAGACTAGCCACATTGCAAGCACTCAGCCGTCTGTGGCTCCTTTATTGGACAACACAGGTCTAGAGTCCTTTTTTTCTGTTTTCCTGGCAATTTAGTAAATAATTTAATACCTTGTAATAAATCTCTCTCTGCTTAAACTTGTGGCTTGTGTTTTCCACAGTTGAACACTGGCTGATATAGAAGCAATACTAGATAAATAAACATAAAAAGGACTCAATCTGTACCAGCAAAATGAATGAAAAGAAAACCATACTTAGACACACTGGTACAAATTCTTTGAACTGCAAAGATGAAAGAACCTCAGATGCATCCAGACAGCCTCCCTTGCCCCCTTGTAAATCTATTAAAGAAAAATATACAGATTGGCCTTAGCCTTCTTTCCTGCAAAGATAAATGGCAGAAGGAAATGGAATGATGACTATACATTTGGGGGATAGAAGGTATAGCTTGAGAATTTTATACTCAGCCAAGTTGTTTTTCAGGTGTAAACATAGCAGAATGACAGATAACGTAAGGGCTCATGAAACATACCATGCATAGAGCTCTCTTGAAAAAGTTATTCGGTGATATTTTCTTTTTCATATCAACCTTCTCCTGTTTTGCTTCTGCCTCTTTTTGTTTCATAATTTCTTGTTCTTTTTTTTTCCTGGCTACTTAAAAATTAAAAAAAATTTTTTTCTTGAGGATACTAAAATACATTTATTTAAAAAAAATTTAAAGTGTGTCATTTTAATTTTCTTTTAATAGTGATTTCATCCATTGATTGTAATAGAGTTGGTGTTCTTTCTTAACATTACTTTTCTTCCTGTGTTTTGGATTTTGGTTTGCAGGCCCTTCTTGAAAGGAAGATTTTATATCTTTATTGTTCTCTCTGCCTATTTTCTTTCTGATCCCCTGTACCCCGACTCTTGTGGTTTTGAGGTTTGTCTCCACCTGGTCCATAGGGTCCCCAGGTCTTATATTGGCTGCTTGGTGCTCCTGCCCCACAGTGATGTTGGGGATGTCACAGATACAGTCACTGAGCCCATAGACAGCTTGCCTGGCAGCCAAGTGGAAAGGCTGAGGTGTGCCCTCCTAAGCTTGCAACTGTGGACGGTATAGTACTGTAGCATTTACTATTGAAAAAATATCTGTGTATAAGTGGACCCATGTAGTTCAAATCCGTGTTGTTCAAGGGTCAACTGTATTAGTTTCAGGTGTTCATCATGATGATTTGATATTTGTGTATGTTGCAAAATGACCACCACGATGTCTAGTTAACATGGCTGTGACTTTTATTTTCTTCTGTATTTTATTTATTTAAAAAATATTTGTCTATTTATTTGGCTGCACTGGGTCTTAGTCGTGACACGTGGGATCTGGTTCCCCGACCAGGGATCGAACCTGGGCCCCCTGCATTGGGAGTGTGAAGTCTTAGCCACTGGACCACCAGGGAATTCCTCTTTTGTATTTTATCTATCAATAAAGGAGCAGAGGAGAGGACCTCAAGATATATACTTACAATGTCATCTTGGCAAGAAGTTTCTTAAAGATGTGGTCTAGATGACCAAGACATATATCAAAGTGAAAGTCATAGTATTAAAGTATTGCAGTATTTTAGTTTTAAAGAGTTGGTGGAGAGTGCCAAAATTTACCAAATAAAGTCTAATTAATTGACTAATTGTAGACACAAAATGGAATGTGTTAACATTCTTTAAAGTGAATATATATAATTTAAAAATAATAATTTTCCTAAAATATAGTGTTATTATAATAAGTGATATAATAATGGAGGTGGGTGAAAGGTAATGCTATAAAATTAATAGACATTGTAAACAAACACACATTCATTTAGAAATGGGAAAAAAAGAAGAAACAATTTAAATATTTCATAGTTTAAAGTAGACATTAAAAACTACAACTATAGACGATTTAGAAAATATGGGAAATGAGAACACATAAGGAATGAGGCCAAAATTGTGTTCAGCAAATTGATATTCTCAAGGGAGTTCATTATTCAACACGCAAGCATTCAACCTAAGAAAAACAAACTGAACCAACTTAAGGAAAGCAGTGGTAAGAATGAAATATTACGTAAACTATTAACAGAAATCTCTGACTTAGAAAACAGAAAAACTGTAGAATGAATACATTAATTTAAGAGCCAATTCACTGAAAAACCAATATCTTTGTCAAGAAAACCTTGGGAAAATAGAGACGGAAAGAGAAAAAAATTTTTTAAAGAGAAATGAGATAAAATTATAGGCATAGAAGTGGTTAAACTTTTATATTAAAAAGTTCTCTTCTGTAAGAAGAATTACTGAAGTTTATACAAATGGAACGATAGGAAGGCTGGGACTTGTTTTAAAATACAGTGCTTCTTGGCTATGAGATGAGTAAGGTCTGAGGATCTAATGTATAACATGGTGGCTATGGTTGTTAATACTGTATTGTGTAATTGAAATTTGCTAAGATTTTAGATCTTAAATGTTCTTACCAAGAAAAAAAAAGATAAATATGTGATAAGATGGATGTTTTAATTAACAAGATTGGGGGAATCCTTTCACAATGTGTATGCCTATCAAATGATCATTATGTATACTTTAGATATCTTACAATTTTATTTGTTAATTATGGCTCAGTAAAGCTGAAAAAAATATAGGGCTCCATTTAAAAAAGGTTATTGAGGAATAAGTGAAAGAATATTGGCAAAAATGTTGATTACTTTTAAGCTGGGTGGTGTATATGTGGAGATCCATTACATATTCTGTCTCGTTTTATGTGTGCATAAAAATTTCTGCAGTTAAAAGTTGAAAAATTTAAAAGAGAATGTCATGTTTGACTCTATGGTAATACATTTAGAAATCTTCCTAATGAAGTAGATGGTTTTCTGAGAAAACACATTACTAAAACTGACTCAAGAAGTAGAGAATCTGAAAGAAAAGCAACCCTGGAAGAAATTATAAAAGAATTACCTCCAAAAGAGATTCTCAGATCTGTTAATGTTATTAGTGCATTTCTTCAAGAAACACCAAATTCTTATGCTCTGTAAATTATGTCAAAATAAATGATACCATCAAATTCATTCTATAAAGTTAGCACCATCAAATTCATTCTATAAAGTTAGCGTAACCTTACCACTAGGACCTGATAAATGAACAACAAAAATATCAAACTAGAACAGTTTTATGTGCAAGTATTTATGGGACATTTCTAAATGAAATGACAAAAAAATTAAACTCAGTTGCACTCAGCTGATCAGTCTCCACTCAAGCAATTCATCAGATTAAGAAAAGTTCATCATTTCCTCTGTAAAACATACTGACTGATGACCACAGAAGGACGAACGCTCATGATCAATTTGCCCTGGTGTGTTCTTGCAGTTTTGTTCAGATAATAACGTTTCCAAACCAGTTTATGTCAGTTTATTTGTTTCTGTATTTATGCAATCTAATTAAGCATTTGTGTTACACTGATGAAATGTGACTGTGGAAAAAAAATTGTTCCTGTGAAAGCTAAATTGAATATATTGGGAGAACTCAACGCAAGTGAGGCACTAAAAAAGGATGAGACAAGTGTAAAATTTGGGAAAAATTGCTCTCCTCTCTGCTGTCTTTGCTGTGAGCTTTATCCTGAATGGATTCCCCAAGATGGCTGACAGTAGCTCCTGAGGTTATGTGCTTCACAGTTCTTGTTTAGGAATAGGAGTGTCTTTGTGTCAGTATTTAAAGCACCTTATTACACCGATTTGGGTCACATGCCCACCCTGGACCAATCGTAGGGTACGGCTTATGCTGATTGACTTGGTCAAGGTCTATACCACAGCTGGGGGTGGGGGTGGAGCCAGCTTTTCTGGACCCACTTGTATCCCCTGACAAGCATTAGGAGGGTACCGGGAAGGGGGTGAGTGTGGATACTGGGGAGATAATCAACAAATATCTTTTATATTAATGCAAATTATGTCATCAACATAGTCAATTAAAAAAAACCATGGTAATTGTAATGGAGTAAAAGACATTCTCTATAAAAATATTTGGCAGATTAAAGAGTAAAACACTAATATCCCCAAAGAAAAATGGGCAAAGTTCATAAACAGAACTGGCCGATAAGTATGTGGAAGGTGCATAATTTCAATAGTAATCAAAGAAATGAAAATAAAAGCTATTATGTCATACCACTTTTTGCTGAATCAGTTGACTAAGTATTATGCAAGGAGCAGGGTTGTCTTAAATAACCCTGTGTGCTTGCTTGGTGTTGTAGACAGAATTGCACCCCCAACAAGATTCACAGGTTGAAGCTCTAACCTTCCATGTGATTGATTTGGAGATAAGCCCTTTAAGGAGATAATTAAAATTAAATGGGAGGGCAGACAGCAGAAGCAAGAAGACTACAATCCTACAGCCTGTGGAACAAAAACCACATTCACAGAAAGATAGACAAGATGAAAAGGCAGAGGGCTATGTACCAGATGAAGGAACATGATAAAACCCCAGAATGCAAGAAATGTTTAACAAAGACCTAGAAGAATTAAAGAATAAACAAACAGAGATGAACAATACAATAACTGAAATGAAAACTACACTAGAAGGAATCAATAGCAGAAGAACTGAGGCAGAAGAACGGATAAGTGACCTGGAAAACAGAATGGTGGAATTCACTCTTGTGGAACAGAATAAAGAAAAAAGAACGAAAAGAAATGACAACGGCCTAGGAGACCTCTGGGACAACATTATACACAACAACATTTGCATTATAGGGGTCCCAGAAGGAGAAGAGAGAGAGAAAGGACCAGAGAAAATATTTCAAGAGATTATAGTCGAAAACTTCCCTAACATGGGAAAGGAAATAGCCACCCAAGTCCAGGAAGCGCAGAGAGTCCCATACAGGATAAACCCAAAGACAAACACGCTGAGACACATAGTAATCAAACTGGCAAAAATGAAAGGCAAAGAAAAATTATTGAAAGCAGCAAGGGAAAAATGACAAATAATATACAAGGGAACTCCTATAAGGTTAACAGCTGATTTCTCAGCAGAAACTCTACAAGCCAGAAGGGAGTGGCATGATATACTTAAAGTGATGAAAGGGAAGAACCTACAACCAAGATTACTCTACCTGGCAAGGATCTCATTCAGATTCAATGGAGAAATCAAAAGCTTTACAGACAAGCAAAAGCTAACAGAATTCAGCACCACCAAACCAGCCCTACAACAAATGCTAAAGGAACTGCTCTAAGTGGTTAACACAAGAGAAGAAAAGGACCTATAAAAAGAAACCCAGAACAATTAAGAAAATGGTAATACGAACATACATATCGATAATTATCTTAAACGTGAATGGATTAAATGCTCCAACCAAAAGACACAGGCTTGCTGTATGGATACAAAAACAAGACCCATCTATA
>NC_041219.1:31688365-31696979 GCF_002837175.3 Physeter macrocephalus | reverse complement strand
AAAAAGATATTCCATGCAAATGGAAATCAAAAGAAAGCTGGAGTAGCAATACTCATACCAGATAAAATAGACTTTAAAATAAAGAATGTTACAAGAGACAAGGAAGGACACTACATAATGATCAAGGGATCAATCCAAGAAGAAGATATGACAATTATAAATATATATGCACCCTTTTATAGCTGCTAACAGCTATAAAAGAGGAAATCGACAGTAACACAATAATAGTGGGGGACTTTAACACCTCACTTACACCAATGGACAGATCATCCAAAATGAAAATAAATAAGGAAACAGAAGCTTTAAATGACACAATAAACCAGATAGATTTAATTGATATTTTTAGGACATTCCATCTAGAAACAGATTACACTTTCTTCTCAAGTGCACACAGAACATTCTCCAGGATAGATCACATCTTGGGTCACAAATCAAGCCACAGTAAATTTAAGAAAATTGAAATCACATCAAGCATCTTTTCTGACCACAACGCTATGGGATTAGAAATGAATTATAGGGAAAAAAAAGTAAAAAACACAGACACATGGAGGCTAAACAATACGTTACTAAATAACAAAGAGATCACTGAGGAAATCAAAAAATACCTAGAGACAAATGACAATAAAAACATGGCGATCCAAACAAAACATATGGGATGCAGCAAAAGCAGTTCTAAGAGGGAAGTTTATAGCTATACAAGCCTACCTCAAGAAACAAGAAAAATCTCAAATAAACAATCTAACCTTACACCTAAAGAAACTAGAGAAAGAAGAACAAACAAGACCCAAAGTTAGCAGAAGGAAAGAAATCATAAAGATTAGAGCAGAAATAAATGAAATAGAACTAAAGAAAACAAAAGCAAAGATCAATAAAACTAAAAAAAAAAAAAAGGTTAAATGAGGTCATAAGTGAGAGGCCCTAACAATAAGATTGTTCCTTGTAGGAAGAGGAGGAGATACCAGGAGTGCATGTGTACAAAGAAAGCCCACGCAAGGACACAGTGATGAGAAGGAAGCCGAGGAGAGAGACCTCAGGAGAAACGAAACCTGCCAACACCTTGATCTTGGACTTCCAGCCTGCAGAATTGTGAGAAATACATTTCTGTTGTTTAAACCACTCCAGACTGTGGCAGCCCTAGTGAACTATTAAGTTGCCTGGGCCAGAGGCTAACTAGGGCTCAGGGCCTTGCTCTTCCCTCAGTTGGAGGGGCAGTCCCCAAGGTCACCTTCTTGAGGAACTTAGGCTTCCTCCCCCTACCAAGGGAGGGACTGAACTGAAACATCCTTGGGGCTCCAGAGTCTCCAGGTGCTGGGTAGCTGGCGTTCCAAGACAATTCCTGTAAATAGCTGTCACCCCCAAACCAGATTGCTTGGCATGCTGGTAAGGCTGCCCTCTCATGCTTGTCGTATAAGAAAGAATAGGGCGTGGGTCCAGCAGACCCTGGCATGCCTCTTTATGGGCTGATGGAGTGACCGTGGGTCCTTGTCACGCTGACCCTGGCCTTGAAATCTTCTTTATCCAATTAAGCTTATTCCTTAGCCCATGTCATGGGATGTTGTGAAATTTCACCCAAAGCCTAGTGCATTACATTGGGAGACCCAGAAGAGAACATATGACACAAAAGAGAGATTTAAGAAATGATATACTCAGTGGTGATGAGGTACAGGTAATGGACATTCTCATCTTGTCTGTTAGCCTAAGACTATTTACAACCCTTTGCAGAACCAATTTAAGATGTGTTTAAAGATTCCTCAGTATATCAATTTTTAAGAATTATGGGAATATACTTATTAAGTAGTGAATTCATCGCTATGCATCAAGATACCAGGGAAATTTAACAAAAGTATATAGTGTTGAACAGAAAGTAGTTTAGCTGTAGCATTAGAGTGAAAAATGCATAAAATTCTATTTTCTTCCACCGGAGACTTTATACCTATGTTGTTATTGATAATTTTCCAGATAAGTTGATAAGTTTCTAGAGAACAACAGAAAAACTGCCACTTCCTGATCACAATTTCAATGGTAATCTTTAAAAAAAAAAAAAAATAAGCAAATAAATTTATTAAAAAAAAGAAAAATCACACAGGCAGAGACAGACCCCACTAGAACCTTCTTCACTAACCATTCTTCCGGGTTCACTAATTTGATGTTGTTTTATTTTCTGTGACATTAAATTCAAGTTTTTATTTAACCATCAATTTTGTTTTACTCTCTCTTAAAAAAAATTATATTAAAGGTAGTGTAGCCTTCTACATTCTTAGGCGAGTAGCCCAGGTATCAGGTAGCCAGATAGATCTTGTGTTTTGGTACTCATTTCTTGACAGTGCTCTGTACATCAGTTGCAAAGGATTCCTTAAAATGAAATCTGGGATTTCTGCCATGGTTCTTTGTTACCAAGTACATTCTGAGGAACATACATTAATAGATGATTAATCCTTTTGGTTTATAATGGGAAGGCATAGAGAACTACCATAAGAAAGAATTGTTTCTACCATTAATTCCACTTAATCCTTACCCACCTGCATCACTGGATATTAAATATTATAGATTTAATAAAGATTTCAAAAGCTTTGACAGTTTACTTCCAGTTTATCTGTTGTCAGAGCTTTTGAAATCCAATCTCCACAATTATTGATTACCACTGGCGGATCAGTGTCACAACCCTGTAATATTTGTTTAGTCTAATCCCTCCTTCACTAATTAGAAACACTAAAAGATCACAGAATTTCCCTTCCTGGCCCTTCCCTCAGTGGTGGTATTTGTAAAAAATAAAACCAAAACCGAACAAACAAAAACCCACTGAATACCCAAGAGCCAACTAAACCCCCCATGGCACTCACCAGTGCTCAGGTGACAAAGCCTGGGGTAGGGGGTGGGGAGCTTGGGGGTAATGTTAAACTGACACTGTAAACAAGGACACTGTGCAGAATGCTACTTTCCTACGTGAACAATGAGTGACAACTTCATCTGAAACAAAACAACTCACCAGTCTTCTACTAACCAACTTCTTTTCCTTGATCTTAAAACCAAGTCTTATTTACGGAGTGCCTCCCAAGTTCAAGGCGCAGTAGTGAGCATGATGCCTCTGTCATCTAATGATAACAAAGTACTTTGCAACTAGGCTTTCTGATGTACCAGACAAATGGAAAGAGAAGACGGCCACACCGGAGACCAAAAAGGGAGGTGGGAGTGGGGGAATCAACTTTTAAAATTCGTCACATTTGTCAATGGCAATTTTTAAAATATACCTCTGTGCCCGCCACCCTGCTTTGAGGGCTAAAGCTGCAACCGGAACATTTAATGTGAACATTTAATGTTAAATTTGACATTTAACATTCAGACGAACAGTGAGGCCATCTTGTGGCCACTTAGAGAAGTTTCCGCTTTCTGACACCCAGCGCTGTTTGCGTTCCTACACTTGCACCCCCTCATGCTGAGGCGGGACCTTGAAACTGAGGCTGCTGCACAGTGGTGAGGACTTTTGGTATCTCCTGAACGAAATCTTCTGGAATGAGTCCAAGATTCAACCATCAAACTTAAATTCCATTGTTTGTGGGCTGGTGTGTGTTGTAGAGGATTTCATGCTATGTGGTTAATGTGTATGCACATGTCCTGACTGTCACCTGTTTACAGCTAGGCTCATCTGTCAATCATCCTGTTGAAAGGGAAAGTTCCTAAAACAATAAATTTCTGCTGGAAACATATAACAATGGGGTACTGTGAACAGAAGCAGGGCCAGGTTGGAAGGACAGCACAGAGAAACACATTTCTGGACTTTCCTAGTCCCAGTCCTTTATGAATTATTTGTAAACGATATAGCTAGTTCTCAGAAAACATATTAAGCCCTGTGTGGGTGAAATAAATATTATTACGATGTAAAGAACAGGTGGGTCATATTTTCTAAAAATCTCTCTTGCCCTGGACAAAGGCCTACTAGAATTCTGACTTGAGTTGTAAGAAGCAAATTCATCTTTGCTTAGCAAAGATTTGCAAATACTTGGAACAATCACTTTGATGATTTTACCTCTCTGTGTTGTGAATTCACAACTCCTCCTTGACTCTACGTCACCAATAACTCTTCGTTATTTATAAATGTAATCTCTTTTCAATCATCCTTAATTATGAGAGATGTAATTTCCCTTTCCAATTCTCAAGTACTTTTATTTTCCTGTTTCTTTTTTCCCCTCTAAAACAGAATGTAAAATTTCCTTATAGATTAGAAAAACAAAAAACACAAAGCAAATTTTGAGGGAAAAGTGTTTTTCCCTCCTTTCAATCACTTAAGCTCTTTTGGGCTATCTTTGTGAGATGGAATACCAGATACTGCCTTGAATAACTGTGTGAATTATGAAACGAATGCAGATCTGTTCTCTGGCTGCTTTGAGCTTGTGCAGGGAGATCAAAGGAACCAGAAGAAAAAAACGAAGACCAAAGAGAATTGGAATGCTCAGTGAATCTCTGTCTGAAGAATATACTGCAAACTTTAGAAAGCTTCCCTGTGATATTAACAGCCTATGCTTGTCCAGCGATTTCCAGTTTCTAAAGTACTTTTATGTCCATTAGCTCAGGACTACCCTAAATAGAAGGGCAGTACAGGCATTATTGTTTTCTTGTTACAAAGGAAAGCACATACTTGAAGAGACTGAGTGCATAGCATGGGGCTGCTCACCTTGTGAGCATGGGAACCGGTATTTGAACCTGGATCTGCTGTCTCCACACTTAGCCTCTTTCTGCCTCATCACAAATTCCACTGGCTTTGGTTACCCTGGAAAGGTAGCCTGTGTTCATACACATTCTGCTAGTAGAGCGTGCATTCCTGGGTCTCCTCCAGCCCCACACCCTGCATCTGCATACGGCAAATGCTTTTTCCATGGAAGAGCTCCAGACGGGGAAATATTTTGGAATCAGTCTGAGTTAAATACCAGACCCTATTTGTAATTTCTGCTTAGGCCTAAGCACTTAAAGGATTCCAAAGGGCAGCAGTTGTGAGTCCATTTGACATCCCTTCTTGGGGTAGTGGAGAAGGGGATGGCAAGTCAAAGGAAGTTAGAATTATCCAGTCCCAGCTGAGCCCAGCTGCCAGGGCCTAAGCCGAATTGATAGAAGAAAATCCAGCAGAGTTCTGAATCAGATTTCAGTGGTTCCATCTCGAATAGGATTTTCTCATGGGTCTGGCAAGAGCCACGCTGGATTTTAAGTGAAATTAAGCTGTGGACTCTGGGGGATAACACAGGAAATTACAAATGACAGCTGCTTGTCTCAATAGCCACATCTTGTCAAGAGGCCCCATCCAGGGCCTCTGTTATTCGAGGAATGGGGATGCATTGGAATCCAGTTTTGAGCCCCTGGGGAAAGTTGTTTTAGAGTAGAGTGGAGACTCAGAAGGTTGGTTCTATTTCTTTAGTAGGCATGTGATCTCGAATCAGGCACACAGCTTCTCCAAGCCTCGGTTTGTTAATCTGTAAACAGGAAAGTAATAATACTGGCCTATCAGGTTTTTTGTTTTTGTTTTCTGGTGAAAGGCATTTTATTTTTTATTTTTATTTTTTATTTTAATTTTTTAATTTTTTTTTTTTTGTGGTATGCGGGCCTCCCTCTGCTGCGGCCTCTCCCGTTGCGGAGCACAGGCTCCGGACGCGCAGGCCCAGCGGCCATGGCTCACGGGCCCAGCCGCTCCGCGGCATGTGGGATCCTCCCAGACCGGGGCGCGAACCCGGTTCCCCTGCATCGGCAGGCGGACGCGCAACCACTGCGCCACCAGGGAAGCCCCGAAAGGCATTTTATAATCTGTAAAGTGTTCTAGAAATGCAGGGCTTGTTATTATTATTGTCATTACTTACAGGTCATTACTTGCGGGAGAAGGGAATAGAGATGCATAAGAAATAAATGGAGTTTTGAAGAAGAAAAGGAACAGCGGTAATATAATTAAAATCAATTTTTAAGTGTTTACAGGCATCTGGAACCATAGTAAGAGCTATAAAAATAAGGTTCCCGAGATGTAATTGGTAATCCGAGGCCGTTGCATGAAATGGCTCAGAGCTGATGGGGTAGAGGTGGAAGTTAGGGGAGGAATGAGGTGTAACATCAATGCATCACCTATGATGTGTGAGGCATTTTTGAAGATGCCATTATCTCCTTAAGCCTCCGTAAGAAGTATGTACCAACCTCATTTTAGAGAGGAGGAAACGGAGACTCAGAGGCCTTGAGCAAAGTGCTCAAGGCCCCGTGGCCAGTGAATGAAAGAGCTGGGACTTTGCCTCCCAAGCACATCCTCACGTGCAGACAAATTAGCCAGTCAATAGGGTGTAAACTAGGTAATTCACAGGACATGCTCTCAAAAGGGGTGAGGCCCGAGAAACGAGAAAGCAGCCCTGAGAGCTAGGGTGACCAGTGCATCCCGATTTGCCTGTGACTGTCTCCATCTTAGCACTGAAAATCCTGTGTCCCATCCCCTCAGTCTGGGGCCTCCTCAGTCCCAGGCAAACTGGGACAGTTGGTCACCCTATAGCTGACAGGGGATGTGCCCTTGGTGAACATAAGCAATTTCTTGGGATAGCAACATCAGATGGGACTTTCATGGATGTGATGGAACAAGACAAAAACGAGTCTACTCTGAAATTATGTCTGAGCAAGAATAAAAAAAGACACCATGCAACTGCAAAAATGACCAAATACCCCCCTCTCCTGGCTAACAAGAGGGACTACTGTTTCTTCTTCAGTGACAACTCTAGCCCTGCTTCTTTCTTCCTGCCTATTGAAGAAAAATTAAGATAATCACGAAATTTAGCTACTTTCTCACAGCTCCCAATTCACTTCCTTGAGTCCTGCGGATCAGCTAACACAGGCCCGACTCCTAGAGCAAGCCCTTCCTGAACACTTTCTTTCTCTTTTTTTTTTCTTCTTTTTCTTTCTTTTTTTGTCTGCATTGGGTCTTCGTTGCTGTGCATGGGCTTTCTCTAGTTGCAGAGAGCGGGGGCTACTCTTCGTTGCGGTGCGTGGGCTTCTCACTGCAGTGGCTTCTCTTGTTGCGGAGCACGGGCTCTAGGCGCACGGGCTTGAGTAGTTGCAGCACACGGGCTCAGTAGTTGTGGCTCGTGGGCTCTAGAGTGCAGGCTCAGTAATTCTGGCACACAGGCTTAGTTGCTCCGTGGCATGTGGGATATTCCCGGACCAGGGCTCGAACCTGTGTCCCCTGCGTTGGCAGGCAGATTCTTAACCACTGCGTCACCAGGGAAGTCCCCCTGATACCCTCTTTCTGAGATGCTTCATGTTTCCTCATGATGTCAGGTGGCCTCATAGCAGGGTGCAGCACCAACTCTATTTGACCTCAGGTGTGTTCCTGGATGGTCTTTGACTAGGGGACATTGACAGGACTTATACAAGGTCAGTGTATTAAGGGGGGCCACCTTTCACTTGTGGTATTGTAATTCTCTCTCTCTGGGCCATCTCTACATCTAGACCAGATGTTTTTCAAAACAGAATCACTTACTAAATATGGTAACTAGCGTGTATGGAGGACTTCCACTTGCCAGGCACCATGCTAGGGTCTCTCCAAGGACTGACCCATTTAAGGCTCACCCACACTTTCTGAAGCAGGTGCCATAATTTTCATTTCACAGATGCCGAAGAGGAGGCTGAATGAAACTATGTCCATTGCCCGGAGTTAGTAAGTGGCAGAGCCAAGATTCAGAACCATTGAGTTTGACACTAGAGCCCTGCTGGCACCCACAAAACATTCAACGTTTGGGGAATAGATCAATAACCAACTTGTCTTCAGTCAGAGGTCTTGGCATGATAATAATACGAAGGTTTCCTGCCCTGAGCCATACACTGTTTTGAACACTTTCCATGTGTTAACTTATTTGACCCTTAAACAACGCCAAAGAGTTGGTACCTCCATTTTACAGTTAAGGATGAGGCTCCAGGAGGTATACAATACATTTATATAGAGTTTAGCGTGAACAAGATCTTTTCACATTTGCATTTTCTAAGCCCTGTGAAGTACTGAATTTCATTAATCTAAGATGCTAGTTATCATAAGATGCACCATTATTTTATGTGCCACTGAGAAAAAAAAGCTGCCAGTTACAATTTGTAAGATGTCCTCGAATGTACCCAGTTTTTGGAGGTGCTAAAATGCAAGGAAAAAGACATTTTAGAATTGATGAAATGGAGTAGGTATTTTTATCCCCATTGTTTAGATGCAGAACCTGGGGCTCAGAAATGAGTATATTTCTCAAGGTCATAAAAGTAGCAAGAGAGGGACTTGAATCCAGGTCCAAAAAATATGCTTTCTTCAGTGCTATTCTAAACATTATGGGAGTCTTTGACTCCTGAGTTTAAAGGAGGGCTGAAGAAGTGTGTCTGACTCTAGGGCGTCCCTGAGACAGAAGACTTTTTGGGCCAGGGAACACTTTTTGTGAAGTTTATATCACATTTTGTGGGTGGCCATGTCTGCATCTAAATGCAGGGTGAGCTTTTCTTTGCTTTTTTTTTTTTTTTTTTGTGGTATGCGGGCCACCCTCTGTTGTGGCCTCTCCCGTTGCGGTGCACAGTCTCCGGACGCGCAGGCTCAGCGGCCATGGCTCACGGGCCCAGCCGCTCCGCGGCCTGT
>NC_041219.1:31683486-31688248 GCF_002837175.3 Physeter macrocephalus | reverse complement strand
CCTGTGGGATCCTCCCAGACCGGGGCGCGAACCCGGTTCCCCTGCATCGGCAGCCGGACGCGCAACCACTGCGCCACCAGGGAAGCCCCTTTTCTTTGCTTTTAAACTTGGCTGAGACTTTAGGTTCCTGTGGGTCCTTAGGCCAAAGAGTTTGCATGAATGAGCTCACCATGCCTGGGTGATGCTTCTCTTTTCCAAGCCCCAGAGATTCTCTGTAGAACTCTCTCTGTCTCTCTCCCTGGGCTTCCCCAGTTGTGGTTTAGGTCTGGGACTGTCAACTTGCTTTAAGTTATCATGGGTCAGAGATCTCGCAAGGAGTCTAACTCCATATTTGATACTCCACTTTTGACAGCTTTTAAGCCTTACGTCTTCTTCTCACTCTCTGCCCCACGTCTGAGCAAGCTGATAAGAAAGCCACGGTGGTCTCTCCTTTGGTCCTGGTGGGAGATTTAAAGGATGCTAGCCCCAGCCAGCATGTGGGTACCCTCACTCTGACCCTACACTCTGTCTACACCCTATAACCCTACCCAGCTTCCTTTCTTTGTGTTCCCAAGCCATTTTGGACCTGATTGGGAGGTCTGCCCCGATCTCCCCAGAAAAGCCTCAATTATGTACATCATAGCCTTTTCATAGCCTTTTGGTATATGTGTGACATTCTCCGTCTTGACATCCAAACTAAATTTTGAGTGGGGATCCCTCCCACTTCTGTAGAGAGGCTGCAACAGACCCCTCAGAACAACTCAGCAGAGCCACGTCATCTAAAAACCTATTTAAATTTTTTTAACAGAGAAAAATGTTAGTCAGTTCTACCTAGATATTTTTAAAATGAAGAGAGGTTATGCTCACCAGCTTCTGTGTTTAATTGAGAGTCTATAGATGCTTCTCCATGGTAGTTTGCTAAGAGAGCTGGCAGGAAGGGCTGGCTGTGTGCAGCTCAGCCATCATCTTACGTGGGCCAGGTCATGTGAAGATTAAGGCAGGTGATGGAAGACACTCCAGGCTGCCAGCCCAAATAGACAAGGCTAAGGGAATCTGGGGGGCTTTAAAAGGTTCTTCTGGAGCAAATGAGAAATGGAATGGATAAATCAGACAGAAAAATGAAAAAGGAGTGAAAAAGACCAGTGAATTATACAGAGAGAGAGAGAAAGATTATGAAATTAGAGGAAAAATAAAAAGGGAAATTAGAAATAAAAAGAATGAAGAATGAAAAACTAAAACTAATGAATTGCCGGAGAGGCCTTGTACATTAAGAAATGGGAGGAGAAATGAAAAAGGAATAATTGGACAAGGAAAAGACAGTAAACAAGATAAACAATAATACAAGAAAATGATGTTCCCATCTTATGTAGGCTTTTAATCAAGAACCACAAAGTTTTACCACATGAGGGTTGAAATACATCCATTTCTGGGGGGTGGAATGAACAGGGTAAACTAGTTGCTGTTTGGACACAATTTGCAAAGTAATTACAAGGTCTAACAGTGCTGTTCCCAAGACTGAATCATTAATCACCATTTCTGATGATGCTGAAACTGTAATGAGAAAACCCATACCAATGTTTCCCAGGTCAATTTCAAGCTCTGTTATAAGAGGTATGGAGAGAAATCCATGGCATATTATTTTCCTGACTCTGAGTCTACATTTCAAACAGCACAGTGTGAAAATATAAAGACAGTGCCCTTTTAAAGGTCAATAGTGATTTCCATTACAATCCATGATTTATCATTCAGCCCAGAAGATTTATTCCAGGCTGGGATGTAACACAAGAGTTTGCTCTACACAAGGGAGAAGCAAAGCAGAAAAAAAATTTCCTAGTAGTTTTAAGGGCCTTTCCCCCCATGTACTTTTTCCCCTTCGAGCTCAAAAGGCAGGCACCAGACCAAATCTTCAAACATTTATATTTGGGGCCTTCTCTCTGTTTTGTGATAAATTCTCTCCAACCCCTCCGCAAAGATCTGCTCCCAGTAGCCTGAGAGGTCTGGGGAAAATGCCTTTCGGAGTTTCTCCTTTTTGTCATCTTGAAGAAGTATTCTTGAAGAGTGTTAAAGAGTCTCTTCCTCGCTTTCTACCTGCCTTCCTCTACCTGGCTTTCCCAGCCGGGGAACACTGCTTCCAGAGAATTCCTCAGGCCCTTTAGCCATCCAGAAAAAGAATGACTTCAATACAGGGCATCTCGAATATTTAAGAAAGGGCTATCCTAGGTGGCTTCTGCCCTCAAAGGCAAGGTTCTTACCTACGCTGGCAGCTCAGTGGCTGGGAGCGTTTTGGATCAAATCATGTAGCAGACTGGCTGGGAGGCTGTAGAACAAAAGCCATGAAACCAAAGCTGGATTGACAACAGGTGATAGTATTATTTTGTAAGGTTTTTTCCCTCTTAGTTATATTACCACCCAGTAGTATTGTGGGTCCCCAAACTGATGGAAAATAACTAAATTAACTAGGATGCCTGGGCCTCTTGTTATTTTGTTGACTTGAGAGTGATGCTGTCTGCTCTCTCTTCTAACCGTTAACATTGACCTGGTTGACTTAATGCACGTGACCAAATTCATAATCTTGGCAGAGAGCATCTGAAAACAGGTGTATTTGGAGTCAAGGCTAGTTGGGGGGTGGGAGAAGGGAGGCTTCTCCGTTTCTAGTGTCTTCCTCCATGGGAGCGACTGGGAGCCCCATCTGTTTATTGGCCTGTTTCCTGACTCTCTCTGCCTGCAGGGGGCAGAGGGCTGCCCGGAGCAGTGAGTGGACCAAGAAGCTGTGCATTGGGGCCACACCCTTCCACCCTTGCTCTTGGGAATTAACTGTCCACGGGGAACTTGTGTTCTCTTCTGTAATTCTCTACCATGATTTCCCCCATTTTAAAAATTGTGGTAAAATGCACAAAACATAAAATTTATCATCTTAAATGTACAGGTCAGTGATCTGAAACATATTCATGCACAACCGTCACCACCATCCATCTCCAGAGCTCTTTTATCTTGTAAAACTGAAACTCCACACCTGTTAAACAATAACTCCCCATTCCCCTTCCTCCCCAGCCTCTGGCAACCACCATTTTACTTTCTTTTTCTATGGTTTTGACTATTCTAGGAACCTCATGTAAGTGGACTTGTACAGAATTTGTCATTTTAAAAAATTCTTTTCTCCCCAGCTTTATTGAGAAATAATTGACATCACTGTATAAGTTTAAGGCGTGCAGCATGATTTTTTTTTTAACATCGTTATTGGAGTATAATTGCTTTATAATGGTGTGTTAGTTTCTGCTTTATAACAAAGTGAATCAGCTATACATATACATATATCCCCATATCTCCTCCCTCTTGTGTCTCCCTCCCACCCTCCCTATCCCACCCCTCTAGGTGGTCACAAAGCACCGAGCTGATCTCCCTGTGCTCTGCGGCTGCTTCCCACTAGCTATCTATTTTACATTTGGTAGTGTATATAAGTCCATGTCACTCTCTCACTTCATCCCAGCTTACCCTTCCCCCTCCCTGTGTCCTCAAGTCCATTCTCTACGTCTGCATCTTTATTCCTATCCTGCCCCTAGGTTTAAAAATGGTCTGAAGAACCATTTTTAAAATTTTTTTAGATTCCATATATATGTGTTAGCATACGGTATTTATTTTTCTCTTTCTGACTTACTTCACTCTGTATGACGGTCTCTAGGTCCATCCACCTCACTACAAATGACTCAATTTCGTTCCTCTTTATGGCTGAGTAATATTCCATTGTATATATATATGCCACATCTTTTTTAGCCATTCATCTGTCGATGGACACTGAGGTTGCTTCCATGTCCTGGCTGTTGTAAATAGACCTGCAATGAACATTGTGGTACACAGCATGATCGTTTGATTTACATATATTATGAAATAATTACCACAAGAGATTCAGCTAACATCCATCTTCTCATATAGATACAATAAAAAGGAAAGAAAGAAAAAAAGAGAAAAAATAGTTTTTCCTTTTGATGAGAATTCACAGGATTTACATTCTTAATGATTTTCCTATATATCATTCAGCAGTGTTAGCTATAGTCATCATGTTTATGTTACATCCCTAATACTTATTTATTTTATGAATGGGAGTTTGTACCTTTTGACCACTTCCCTCTACCCCACCAACCCCTGCCTCTGGTATCTACAAGTCTGATCTCTTTTTTTTAAAATGAGTTTGCATTTTTGTGTCTTGTTTTAAATTCCACGTATAAGTGATCATACAGTATTTGTCTTTGTCTGACTAATTTCACTGAACACAGTGCCCTCAAGGTCCATCCACACTATTGCAAATGGTAGGATTTCCTCATTTTTTATGGCTGATGGTAGGATTTCCTCATTTTATTCCATTGTATGTAATAGTATTTGTGTTTTTGTCACTGTCTTATTTCCCTCAGCACAATGTCCTCAAGACTCATCCATGTTGTAGCCTATGACATAATTTTTTAAGGGACGCTTTCCCTACCCCCAAGCAGAGACTGCCCAGAGATTAGGGGTTGACTTTATATGATTCTGAGGTTTAGTACCATGGGGTCATTTGCCAATTTTTAAAATTTTGATTTTGTCAGCTTCTTTGTTTTAATTCTCAACTGGCTCAGAAAGGGCCCTATTTATTGGGCCCTCTTTAGGTCCCAACAAAGCTGAAATTATGACTCTTCTTAATCATCTTGAAAGCTTAATAACTTTATAGAATGCAGAAATTCTTTTTTTTTTTTTTTTTTTTTGTGGTATGCGGGCCTCCCTCTGCTGTGGCCTCTCCCGTTGCGGAGCACAG
>NC_041219.1:31655950-31683471 GCF_002837175.3 Physeter macrocephalus | reverse complement strand
CAGCGGCCATGGCTCACGGGCCCAGCCGCTCCGCGGCATGTGGGATCCTCCCAGACCGGGGCGCGAACCCGGTTCCCCTGCATCGGCAGGCGGACGCGCAACCACTGCGCCACCAGGGAAGCCCCAGAAGTTCTATATGATAGTTTGTTCCATACTTTCTGGCTTCACTCATTTCCTGAACAAATAAAAAAGAAAATCTACTGTGTTTCAGGAGCTATGCCTCAGCAATGAGCAACGCAGACAGATCCTTGCCATCAAGAACTTTTAGTGGAAGAAAAATAGTAACAAAAGGAAACTTATGAATTGTGATTATTTCTAGGATGGAAAGAAATAAAGGGCAAGAAAGAATAAGAGAGGCAGAGGGTGGCTAGATGGAGTGGATTTGGTTAAAGGCAGCTCTCACCCTTTCATGTTCAACCATTAATTAAAATTGCCCATGATGTTTGAATGGAGGCAAAACCAGTAGTTAGTAAACTTGACATATGTTATGATAATTTTTAGTCTCCCTATAACTTACACGTTTTTCCTAGATTTATTACATATTGTCGTGCATTCATTTCTTGTCAGTGCATTTCTAATATCAGGAAATCTGAAAGAGGCTAAGGATATAGGGATGAACAAGACATTCTTGCGGCCCCAAGGAAACACCTCCCACGTTGAGAGAGCCAGGGACATAAATAAGTAACTATAATATGGTGTGATAAGCTGGGGGAAGATCATGAAAACACAGAGTAGGGGGTGATCACCTCGAGATATGGAAGTTGGGGAAGTTCAGGCAGAGCCGGTATGAGTATCTGCAGAGGCACAAAGCAGTGAAAAGCATGGCTCGTGTTTTCAGGGCAGCAGGAGTGACGTGTGCTAAGGAGAGAGAGTGGTTAACGTACTGAGGTTCTGAAAAAGCCAGCGCATTTCCAGCATTCCTTGGAAACACAGGCCTGATAGCTTCACCTTTTGCTTTGAAACTGTCTTTAAACCTTAGCTTAATTACTATTACCATTGTAAAGGTAAGCAGACCAAACCTCAGACAGGTCAAGTGACTTGTGCAGGTCATGTGGTTGGTAAGGAGCAGAGCCAGATTAGAATGATCATGAACATAAAATAGATTTTATTGGTATTGGTTAGAATTTATGGAAAGTTGGAGTTTAGTTTTTTTAACAAAACCTATTCCACAAGATACACTGTCCTCTTTTGGGCAAAATTTCTGCTTAATACCCTGAAAAGTATATAAAATTCCACAAGAATTTAGTGGTGGTTGTGGATCTATCCATACTCTTGGACTTGAGTGGTGGCAGTGGGGGAGCAGTTCATTTAATTCTTAGCTGAAACATGACAGACACAATTTAAGCGTGAAAAAGAGTGAGATTTAAAAACAAGGAAATAAAAGTCAGTTTAATTCATATTTTGTTTGGCCTGAGTGTAAACAATTTCTTGCTTAAGCTCTTGTTGGATACAGTAAAAAGATATTTTTCTAAAATGTCCAAAGCAGTGTTTAGTGAATTGGTCTTGGTATGTGTTTAAGAGGATAATTAGAGAAAAGGATGGGTTTAAAAGTGACTTATGCACTATCTCCACTAATTATTTTTAATAAGGAGTGATTCACCATGCAGAGTGCTATTTTTTTCCTTCCCTTTGCATGTCCAAAGCAGAAGCAATGCTATGTGTGTGCTGAGGCATATCAAAGCTAGGCTGAACCTTCCTTACCAGGTCTGGTGGTTTGATGTTAGTTCAAAGGAAACCTCCAATCCCGAAGACTTTTAAATTTCTTTCTGCAAAATAAATTAAACGCAAAAAGCCAATATAAAACTCTCTATGCCTCTGAATGTGAGGGATAGAGCCAGGTTGTTTCTCTCCAAAGTGTTCTTTGGAAATGTGTGTTTTTCTTGCGCATAGCATACACATATGTGGTAATCAAAATATGAGTCAGTCTTGGAAAGATGGATCAAGAGTCTAGGGGCTTCTGTTGAAGGCAGCTCTGCTCACCTTCCCTGTGGCTGGCCTAGGGCAGGGCCCAGGAATGCTGAATGCGTGAATGCGATGTGGTAATTTACTCTTCACACTGAGGTTGTCTGCAGCACACATGTAAGCATGTCACTTCCTCTCCCCAAATAAAGAAAAACATCCTTCATTTGCCCTGTAAGTCCCATGGGGTCTGGCTCCTTCCTCCCTTTCCAGCCCCATCTGGTACCATCCTCCTTGTGTTCCTACAGCTCCTCCTACCGCAAAGCCTTTGCCAAGCTGTTCCCTTCCTCATGAAACATACTTTCTCACACTCTTTGCATCGGACAACTGCTTTTACCCTTTAGATCTCAGCTCTCATCACTGCTTTAGGCAAACCTTCTCTGATGTGCTTGCATAGCTCAAACCTATTACTTGCTCCCATGCGATTCTGCACCTCTGATATTGTGATATAATAATAAATATATATTTGGTCTTCATCCCCAGGTCCTGGCACACAGCTCCTACTCCTAAAGCCCTTGGAATGTCTGTGTGATAGAGCTATAAGGGGCGTTTTTTGTTATCCATAATAAAACCCTTTCAACCATACCTAAGTTTATGCTAATAAGGTGACTCTTAGAGGAAGTGGGGAGGCTAGTTGCCAGAAGGACCAACTATGTGATTTGAGGTTTGGAACTTTCAGCCCCACCCCCTGACCTCAACGGAGGAGAGATGAGCTGGAGGTTGTGCTCAATCAACAATGGCCAGTGATTTAATTTACCCTGAGTGCAGATTCATCTTTCTGGGATGGGCACATATGAACCTAGTCTGCAGAGAGTAATCAATGAAACCAGAAAGACATCCTCTTAATCTCCACCAAGAACTATAAATGTCAAGGGAACTGGCCACTTGACTCTTAAGTGTGTCCTGACCAAGAGTATTCTTTCCCTAAAGGCATGTTATATGGGAAGGCAAATAAGAGTTTGCTTGGTAAATCTGGAATCAGCACTAGGGTGGTAAGTATACCTAATGACGTGCATCTGCTTCATGCCCTTGCACATAAGAGAAATGCTTGCTCTAGGGCTCTCTTGGGCAGTGTCTAATCTGCCTCAGTGGTCCCCCTTATCCATTCTTCTGTGGTTGATCAATCCCACTTCTGATTAACAGTGTTTTGGATGTGTCAATAAAGGGATGGCAAGTATATGCTGTCCTTGCCATCAATCCCCTCCTCTTTGCATGGAAGATATTACTAATTGTTCATGGCCTTCTTTCCCACTGGGCTCAGATGAAGCCTCAGAAGTCCTCCTCTACACAGCACTCCAGGGACCACAGTCAACTGACTGGAATTGGCATGTAAGATATAAATGATTTCTCTCCCAGAGAAAGTCAGACAAATCAAGTCTGGTTAGAGTCTATATTTTCTCACTATCACTTGCATACTTCATTCTCAGAGGGCCATTCCAAATTCTTGGTGGGGAGTGTGGCCTCATGACTGTCTTTCCTGTACCACCTGCACGACATATTTACATTTTTACTAGGACCTTCAATGTCTTCATTCATTCACTCCTTCCTTCCACAAATATCTGTTGGGAGTTATTGTACGTAGTGCCAGGCTCTGGGTCTCTCCAGGAACTGTTCTCATGAGATTTAGAGTTGGCTGGATTAAACCTGCCAGTGGTTCTAAAGAGAGAAATTTGAAATAGATCCATGGCAGAGTCAATGCTGGATTCCAGTCTTCCCCCAGAGGCATGCACCTGTAGGGTATAGCTTATCCTTAGGGACACTGGTGCCCAAACCAAGACAGCCTGATTCCTTTTAGAGTATAGATTTTATTTTCTCCTTGGGTTTGTGTTCCTGTGGGCCCACGCTTATCTACGAATTCATGCAGTGATGCCTGGAATACCCCGCTTTTAACAAAGGGTTGCTCATGTGTCCCCTTGTCTTCCAATGGCAACTGTGGCAACAAAGTGTTTAAATATTCTCCCAATACCCCCAAGAAATGCCTGTTACACTGTAATAAGAAAGGGAGGCAGTGATTCCACTCCAGAAGTAAAAACATGGTGGGACAAACAAAAAGAGGTGTGTTAGGAGGAAGCAGGTAACCGAGGAAGAGCGCCCGCAGGAAGGGAAGGAGCACTGAGCGGGTCGTGAAAAGCGGGGCAGGCGAGCGCTGCCGAGCCCCTCTGTGCGCTTCCACCGTGGTGCACCGCACTGTCCCCGCTAATGGGTCGGGAAGGTTCCTGCCCAGCCAGCTCCTCCTGCCATCTGCTCGGGGCTCCCACTGCGCAGCTCCTGCTTCCAGCACGAGCTCTAATTCTGGGGAGAGGCTTCTTCTGTGTCCTGTGGCGCTTTCCTGGCCACAGGTGACACGGGGCTCAGACACTTGCAGCTGGGGGCCTGTCTGCCAGTTTCCCTCCCTTCACTGCCTCCTTGAAAACACCTCCTTGAAAAGGATGGGTGTTTAGAAGTGGTCTACATTCATGTCGAGAAGGGAAGTAAAAGTGAGAGGAGAAAGGAAGAAAAGAACAGCAGAAGAGGCATTACCGCTTAACCTGAAGGGCTTGGATCACGGGTCAGACCTGGGTTCAGATTTCTGACTTTGCCATTTTAAACTCTGGGTGGCTAGGCAAGCCTCAGTTTCTTCCTCTATCAGATGGACGTGATTATCGTACTGCTAACATAGGGTTGTTGTAAATGAGGCAAGGTAAATAAAATCCTTGGGAAAGAAGCTGGGATGCAGAAATTACTCAAAAATTGTGAGGACGGCAACCATGGTGCCCAGCTGAAGCTTTTGCTCTTGTTGATGGTGATGCTGGTGACCATCTCTCTGGGCTCCAGCTTTGTTATCTGAGTGAGTTGAACCAGGTGGCCTATGACATCTCTTCTGAGAGTCTATTTTTCATGATTAAGAGAAAAGAGAAGTAATAGGCTTAATAGTGAAAGACAAGCACAACTGACATTTGTAGAGCTCATCAAATTTGCAAATCATTTTTTATGTGTGTGTGTGTGTGTGTGTGTGTGTGTGTGGTACGCGGGCCTCTCACTGGCTGTGGCCTCTCCCGTTGCAGAGCGCAGGCTCCGGACGCGCAGGCTCAGCGACCATGGCTCACGGGCCTAGCCGCTCCGCGGAACGTGGGATCTTCCCGGACCGGGGCACGAACCCGTGTCCGCTGCATCGGCAGGCGGACTCTCAACCACTGCGCCACCAGGGAAGCCCGCAAATCATTTTTATATAACTTTTCATCAGAACCTCTTAGCATATCTGTGAATAGGGATAATTATCCCAATTTACAGATAAGGAAACTGAGGTTCCGAAAGTCAGATGATCCATTCAAGGCCATTAGGTTAGCAAATGGCAGGATTGAGGCTCATCTTTCCAACACAACACTGTGCTGCATTTAGTACTCCCTAAACCGCATTCACATTTGTACCACTATGTCTCTGCTCATGCCTTTTCCTCTGCCTAGAATGTTCTCCCCATCAAAACGTCTCCTCCTTTATTCTGTCAGTCCCTTTTCAGTCCTTCTAGAGCTTGTACTGTGAACATGGCACTATCACGGCATTTGTCCCCATACGACTGTTTCCTGCATTGGTGCCTGAGCTTGGTGCCTAGAATATCCCGCTTTTAACAAAGGGATAGTCATGTGTCCCCTTGTCTTCCAAAGGCAACTGTGGCAACAAAGGTGTTTAAATATTCTCCCAACACCCCAAGAAATGCCTGTTACACTGTAATAAGAAAGGGAAGCTCTTTAAGATAGAAGCCAGTTTTTATTATCCTTGTATTCCTAGAACCTATCACATCATCTAACACATAGTAGGTTCTCAATAAATTTTCAACCAATGAATAAGTATAAGTGATTCCCACTAGCCTGGCTGGGGAAAGAGACATATTTGATGCAGTATAAAAATATTGGAGAAGCAATCACTTTTACAGTGGCCCATATGGATCATCATTTGTTTTTTACAAAATAAGACCAAAGTCTGGAATTTGTATAACACTTATTGAAACCCATTAAAAATTACAATATACCTTCTTGGAAATTTTGATTGGTCGGCATTTTCAAGGTGGCATTCAGAACCGAAATTACATTTAAAGGGCTCAATTTGATGAACATCATTCAATTCCGGGTATACCACAGACAGACACCAACACAAAGTGATATGTTGTGAGTGATGCTTTCACTAGAGACCTTACTTCTTTAGGGCCTGTTTTTCTTTCTTTCTCATCCTGGGCTCATGGGTCATTTATTTTATCCCCCAAAGGTTCAATCTGATGGTTGTTTTAGACGACTTTGATAGGATTTTAAATGTCATGGCTCTGTGTAGGAGGAGGTGATTCAAGGTTAATGAGAGCCCAGACGGCACAGAGTGTAAATCTGGCCCTTTGGATTGACAGCCGTGGGTGACAGAGACTGAAGGTTCCTGTGCACAGTAGATGCAGTTTGACCTTTACCTAGGGAAGAGAATGAGCTAATTCTGAGCCAGGTGGAGCGCTGCTGGGGTGAAAGTTGCAGGAAGATCAATTTGAGAGCTAGAAGGTACATTGAGGGGGTTCTCTCATATATATATATATATATATATATATATATATATATATATATATGTATATATATATGTTTGTGTATATGTATGTGTGTACGTGTGTGTATGGTATATATATCTGTGTATGTACATATGTATGTATGTATGTGTGTGTGTACCCATTCCTATCCCCTTCTATGCTTAAGGCAGCAGATTTGCAGAGATACACCTACTATGGACTGAATGTTTGTCTTCCTCCAAAATTCATATGTTGACCCCCTTCCCCCTCAATGTGATGGTATTTGGAGGTAGGGCTTTTGGGAGGTGATTAGATTTGGATGGGGCCATTAGGGGCCCCCATGAAGGAATCAGTGCCCTAATAAGAAGAGACACCAGAGAGCTTGCTCCCTCCCTCTCTCTTAGCCATGAGAAGACACAGTGAGAAGAGGGCCATCTGCAAACCAGGAAGCAGCCTCTCACCAGACACTGAATCGGAGGGCACTTTGATCTTGGACTTCCCAGCCTCCAGAACTGGGAAGAACATAAATGTCTGTTGTTTAAGCTGCTCAGTCTATGGTATTTTGCTACGATAGCCTGAGTGGACTGAAACAATACTCAAGGAGGTTTGTGAAGCCCATGAAAGTGTGTGCAAAATGTAGTGCACACGTGTGTAATTTTCACCATATTCTCAAAAGAGGTCCCTTAATGGTGGCTTGTTTCTTCCCCACTCCTCATTTTCTGTTGAGGAGAAGGAAGGAATTTTCATTCTACTCCCCAGCAGGATAGAAGATGGGAAGACCAGTTCTGCCTTTATTTTGTCAGCAATCTGGCTCACTCCTCCCCTGGAGCACCTTCCATGTTTGGGGAGTCTGAGTGTGCTCCTTCAGAGCCTCCTGGGCCACTATCTCATTGGAATCTGCCTGCTGCAGAGGCAGGGCCAGCTTCATAGGTGTGTAACTTATGCAGTTGCACAGGCCCCTGTGCTCAGAAGGGCCCTGTGCTTAGGTTAATGTTCTACTTTTGTCATTTTGAAATTTTTAACAATTTTTAAATAAGGGGCCCTGCATTTTCATTTTGCACTGGTCCTTGCAAATTATGTAGCTGGTCCTGGAGAGAAGGCACATTCTCACTGGCTCTCCATTAAGGAGAAGGCTCTGACCTTGCAAGGGGAGACCTGTAGTTATAGAGGGTAAATTTCAACTTAGAAGGCATATTTTAGGAACAGGAAGTCCGTTTGGCCACAGACCAAGGCTCATTCTCCAACCAGCTTCATGGGCATGTTTGGCTTTTTAGGGGCAGCGCTGCGCGGTGGTTACAAGTTGGGCCCTGGCACCACTGCCGGATACCAATCCTGGTTCTGCCACTTACTAGTGACATGACCATGGCCAAATGATTCAACCTCATGTCTCTTAGTTTCCCATCCTGTAATACTATCAAATGACTTAACATGTCTAAGTACTTATGGTTCCTAGAACACAGTATGTATTACTAATAATTGCTATTATACTTTGATCTCCATGATGCTGGTACCTTACCTCTCACTTGATTTGGAATTTGAAAGGGGAAGACAGGGCATTATTCACTGGATTCTCTAAAACTCATATCTCAAAAAAAGGTTAAGAGCCACTGATACATTTTTGAAGGAGGGTCGGTCCCTGCCCTCAAGGAACTTGTAAATTCATAGCTTGAAAACTGACACTGTAAGGTAATTTGGGAAAAGAGCTTTATAAGGATTAAAAACTAAACCCTCTAGGATCAGCTGGAGACAGATAAACCCCTCTCATTTTAAAAAGAAGGCTTTTTTTTATCATCGTCTTTGTGACATTCTCCAAGGGCAGCATGGATGGGTATCTTCCCTTTCCCAGACAGTAGCCACAAGCATGTATCTGAGACGATGATGTATTTATAAAAAATTTGGTTTTCAATGTAATAAATCAGGTCCAGTGTAGTATTTGGGTAGAACTGTGAGCCTGTGACTGGTTTGATAATTCTCTAGAATCATCTTGATTGTTCTCTGAACTCCAAAGGGGGATGATTATTTATTCTTTCTCACCATTCCTGAGCTCAAGAAGCTTACGGGCTAGTGAAGCAACCAAAATGGCCAGTGAGTATGCAGAGTGTACTAGGGAGTAGAGGGACTGCCTTATTCAGTGTGGGTGGCTGTAAGAAATTACTGCAGACTGGGTGGCTTAAACAACAATTTATTTCTCACAGTTCCAGAGGCTGGAAGTCCGAGATCAGGGTGCCAGTGTGGTCAGGTTCTGGTGAGGACCCTCTTCTGGGTTTACAGATAGCTGTCTCCTGGCAGTGTCCCCACGGTTTACTGTTTCCTAGCGAGCTCTCTGGCCTCTAAGGACGCTAATCTCATTCATGAAGGCTCCACCCTCACCACCTAATCACCTTGCAAAGACCCCACCTCCTAACACCATCACATTAGGATCAGGGTTTCAACATACGCATTTTGGAGGGGCACAAACATTCAGCCCATTGCAGGAGGGGAGAAGGTACTTTGGCAGCCTAAGGGGCCAGCTGGAAAAGCTTCACAGAGAGGGTTAGCTGTGAACTCCCTGAAGTAAGAGTAGAGTTTTCACAGTAGACAGAGGGGTGTGTGTGTGTGTGTGTGTGTGTGTGTGTGTGTGTGATGACTCTTTTAAGAAAAGAAAAATGAATGTAAAAATATTAATGCACAGAAATAGCCTGCTCTCTTGGTGATAGTGTCAATTTTGGACTCATTTGTGCTCTAAATGAAAATCCTAATTTAAATACTATTCCCAGCAAAGACTCCCCTGCTCCTCCTTTCTCCCTAGAATGTCTTTATGTTTCTTTAAAAATCATCCTCATTTGTGATTCATACCTGGTTTAACAAAATTTCTCCCTGGGATTTCATCATTGGTAAATAGTTTCCTAGATAACCATGATGGGATAAAGATTTGAAAAGCTTCAGGTAGCTTTTCAAGGGCTCTTTCTAAAAGTGTAGGTGCCACAGGGAGAAGTGAGAAGGAAGGGTTATATTGGAACAATGGCTGGGGTTTTATGAACTACTCCTGAACCCATGAAAGCCCAGTATATTTTAGACCAAAGGGAAACATCCACCCTGCAATTTGTATCAAGAAAAAGGAGAGAGTTTTATCAGAAAAGATCTCGAAAAGTCAGGCTTTAGTGAGTACCTTAGCTCCAATGGTGATCAGATGTGGTCTACCAGGACTACAGTATAAATCCTGTTTCTGATACCTTACAAATAAATATTCAGTAAACAAGTACAGAAATCTTCATATACAAAATATGAACTCAAATCCTTAATAAACAAGGCCAATATGGAAGTAACAGTTTCCTAACTGCCAACATCGGTCTCAGGATCCCCTTCCTTGATGTCCAACTGCACCTTGAACACTTTCCTCCCATTCTATTCCCACTCTAATGTGCTATTTCCACATTGTATAGTGATGGTGGGTTTAAAGCCTCTGTCCCCTTTGGGCTGTGAACATCCAGAGGTGGCTTTTGATCCCATGTGCCTAGCACCATACCCATCACATAACAGATAAGGGAGGGAGGGAGGAAAAGAGGGAAGGAAAGAAGAAAGGAAGAAGGGAGGAAGGAAGGCACGCTTACTGTAGCATTGATGCAAATTTCAAAATACTCATTTCTTCTGTTTTGACACAGACCTGTGTCCCCCTGAGCAGAGCTTCTGCCATCATCCTGAGGCTTTTGAGCCCTAGGGGTAATTTGGTTCAAAACATTTATGAGAATTTGCCAGGCATTAGGGGGTCCAAGGACTCCAAGGCACAGTTTGCTTTGTGCTTCTAAGTCTTGACAATTTCCCTTATGGCCACTGGGTGGCAGTGTGTCCCATGAAATGGTCATGTTTGTGGGGCTGGTGTGTGGCTCCTCCCCAGGCCTAAGGCTCAGCGATTGTTGCTCCTCACTTGGATTTGTTTAATGCACACTTCCAGATTGAATCGACAGCTCGTATTATAGCCATGTGTGTGCAGTATATGTGCTTAATTATACTGTGGAATTAAATTCAAAAGGGTGAGAATGTGGTTACACGTGTACATTTCCAAAGCCGGCTTCAGTTTGCAGCTTTTGCCTGGGGCTCAGGCAGGGATGATGCAACTGCAGGGGAAGCTGAGGGAAGCCTCAAACCCAATGGCAGGTGGCATCCGTTGGGAGCGAAGGCAACTGCAGGTTTTGCATCCTAGGCCACTGATAGCCATGGCCCTGAGGTCCCTTCCCTTACCCGCTTGCTGCCCCAGGTTCAGATGCTCAGCCTCTGTTCTCTTCCTCCTGCTCCCAGCTGGGCTGCCTCATGAGAACTGGCCCTGGAGGGGGCCAGCACCTGGCCCCAGACCTTCTTCTCCCCATCTCCCAGCATTACCTACTTATCCCTACCCATGCACAGAGCACTGCAAACTTTTCTCTACTATGTGGAATATCAATGACTTTAAATGACATTTATTAGACAGGACTTTAATGTCCAGGGATGTCTGTAATGGTGAGGTTTCAGGCACTGGAAAGGTCAATGAGAATGCTCACCAGAATGGAAAATCCTCAAGGTTATCTCCACAGCATCCCTAGCAACTGGGTGTTCCATTGGTGTTGAATACCTCCAGTGAAGGAGAACTCACTGCATTACAAGCAGATCCTTTCCTTCCTGATAGTTTTAATTATTAAATTTTTCTCATTTTCTTTGAGCTGAAATCTGGCCTCCCGTAGGTTTCAACCAGTGGCCCTCATTTTCCCCCGGGGATATCTAGGCCAGATTTATGGATCTTTTAAATTGCACATTTTGGTCTGGTGGATATGAGACAGAGTCAGAGATTCTGGATCTCTAACAAGCTCCCAGGTGATACCAACCCTGCTGGTTCAAGGGCCATACTGTGAATAGCAAGGGAGTAGAGGAAAAACCTCACTTGGGCTTTGAAATTATCCGTGGGTTCAAAATCTAGCATCATTCTCTAGCTCTGAGACCTTAGAAAAGTTACTCAAGTTCCAACCGTAAAATGGGGATAATAAAGCCTAAATGAATAATACCTAATTCATTTATCATGAGACTTAAATGAAATTATGAGTTTGTATCAGCTAGGAATGCTTTCAGTTGCAAGAAAAAGAAACCTAATATTGGCTTAAACTACTGGAGTTAATTTTTCTTGCATAACAAGAAATCTGGTGGTAAGTGGCTGCTGGCATTTGTTTAGCTGCTTCATGATGCAAACAAGTATCCAAACTCTTTATATTTTCTTCACTACCATCCTCAGCATATTGGCTTTTCATCCTCATGCTTATTGTATGGTCACATGAAGGCGGCCACAAATCCAAGCGTGATATGTGCACTCAAGAAAAGGAGAGAAGGGGAAGTTTCGGTAATGGCCAAGTCTGACTCTTTTAGTAGGAAAGCAAAACACTTTCTAGAAGCCCCCTAGCAGAGTTTTCCTTATGATTCATTGGTCAGAGCCGGGTCACATGACCACTCTTAGTTTTTTTTGTTTGTTTGTTTGTTTTTTAATTAATTAATTTTCTTCGCTGGGTCTTAGCTGCGGCACGTGGGATCTTTAGTTGCAGCGTGTGGGCTCTTTTTTTTTAGTTGTGGTATGCGGGATCTAGTTCCCTGACCAGGGATCAAACACGGGCCCCTTGCATTGGGAGCGTGGAGTCTTAACCGCTGGACCACGAGGGGAAGTCCCACCACTCTTAGTTTTAAGGGACCCTGGCATAACAAATTACTGGCAAAAAGGAATAGGATTGTTATGGTTCATTACCTTGGGCTGGTCACACTGCTACTCTGAACAAAATTGCAGTTTTGTTGGTAAGTGTCTTAGTCTAGTATGGGCTGCTATAAAAAAGTACCATAGACTGGGTGGCTTAAGCAACAAATATTTATTTCTTTCAGTTCTGGGGGCTGGGAAGTCCAAGATCAAGGAACCAGCAGATCTGATGACTGGTGAAGGCCTACTTCTGGGTTCATAGATGGCTGTCTTCTTGCTGTGTCCTCACATGGTGGAAGGAGGGCAAGGGAGCTCTCTGGGGTCCCTTTTATAAGGGACTGATCCTATGCATGAGGGTTCCATCCTGGTGACCTGATCACCTTCCAAAGGTTCTACCTCCTAATACCATCACATTGAGGATTAGGATTTCAATATATGAATTTTGGGGGACCCAGGTGTTCAGTCCATTGCAGCAAGGATGAAATGGGAGATAAACATCAGGTAGATAACTGTGTGGTTTTTTTTTTTTTTTTTTTTGCTGTACACAGGCCTCTCACTGTCGTGGCCTCTCCCGTTGCAGAGCACAGGCTCCAGACGCGCAGGCTCAGCGGCCATGGCTCACGGGCCCAGCCGATCCGTGGCATGTGGGATCTTCCCAGACCGGGGCACGAACCCGTGTCCCCTGCCTCGGCAGGTGGACTCTCAACAACTGCGCCACCAGGGAAGCCCCAGCTGTGTGGTTTTTAAAGCATATTTACAAATTCATGGACACTCCTCCGTTTAAGAAGTGGGATATACATCCCTTCCCCTCAAGCCTCATCTGTAACCAGTGGAATATGGGCAGATGTGATACTGTGTGACTTCTGAGGCTGGGTCGTAAAAAGTCATGAATCTTCTACCTTGTTTCCTGGAACACCTGCACCTGGAGCCTTGAGATACCTTGTAAGAAGTCGGACTCCCCTGAGGCTGCCATGCTGTGAGGAAGCCAAGTCACACAGAGAGGGGCCACATGTAGGTACTTTGGTCGGCAGTCGTGTTCTTCCAATTAATCCATCCCAGGTCCCAACAGGTGAGTGAATGAGGCTTCAGGTGGTTCCAGCACCTCCCCCCGGCCCCCCACTGTTGGGTCTTCCAAACCAAGGCCCCAGCATTATGTAATAAGACAAGCCTGTCTGAATTCCTGACCCATAGAATTTGTGAGCATAATTCAATGGTTATTATTATTATTTTAAACAAATTTTTAATTTTATTTTTGGCTGCGTTGGGTCTTCATTGTTGCACGTGGGCTTTCTCTAGTTGCGGCGAGCGGGGGCTACTCTTCGTGTGGTGCACGGGCTTCTCATTGCAGTGGCTTCTCTTATTGTAGAGCACGGGCTCTAGGCGCGCGGGCTTCAGTAGTTTTGGCTCGCAGGCTCAGTAGCTGTGGCTTGCGGGCTCTAGAGCGCAGGCTCAGTAGTTGTGGCATGCAGGCTTAGTTGCTCTGCGGCATGTGGGATCTTCCCGGACCAGGGCTCGAAGCCGTGTCCCCTGCGTTGGCAGGCGGATTCTTACCCACTGTGCCACCAGGGAAGTCCCTGGTTATTGTTTTAAACTACTAAATTTTGGAGATAACTCTTTGCGTAGTAATAGTACCTGGATTAGAAACTAATAGAATTTGCCATGGAGTGTTTCCCACAGGGCCTGGCAGAGTAGCTGCTCAAAATTATGCTACTTATTAGAACTTCTCTTTACTCTCTCCAAAGCTGTTTACTTCTTTGGCACCAAAGATTCGACTAAACAAGCCGTGATAAGGATCTTAATTATTTTCCAATGTTTTTTCCCTTGAGTTGATTTCATTTGCCTTCACCAGCCTGCTTGCTTTCCTCTGAGTGTGTCTCTGGTGACTCTTTTTTGAGGTCTGGCTTCCAAAACAAATGATAGTAACTGTTGAGATTTATAGAATGATTTTTATGTGCCAAGCCCTTTGATAAGCACATTACTTTATGAGGTTAGGTACTCATATTATACCCATTTTAAAGTTGAGGAAACTGAGGCACAGAGGGGATAAATACTTGCCCAAATTTGCAGGGTTAGTAAGTGGTAGAAGCCAAACCATCTAGTGTAGCTGTTCTTCATCGTGGAAACCAATATGTTGTCTGTGTTAGGACTATTGCAGTAGGAACATGGGCCAGAGAGTGCTTTTGAGATTCTGTGGGGTTTGGGGGAAGAGACATATTGCATGTATGAACAGCTCAGTAAAAACCATGCTGGGAGAAGAGGAAGTCATCTGGAAGATTTTTCAGGTCTCCAAGTTCCCACCTTCTCTGGCTCCTGGTATTTGTCCCTTCAGCATCACTTCTGGAAATACCGTTCCTGCTGTTCACACTCACTCCTGACTCTTGTTCTGCCCAGCTGAACACCAGCAAACATTTACTAAGTCCGCCTTGGCTCCCTTTGGGGGGGTGGGTTTCTAACTTGCCTTCTTGAGGAGATCTTCCTTTCCCTTCCCACTTATCGCCCCATCAGGACCTCCTCTGCGCTAGGTTTCAACACCACACTGGCCTTTTGTCCATGGACTGTTTGTACTGGCCACAGAATATCCCTTCCCTCTACCTCCCCCCGTTCTGTGTTCATTGCCCAGCCCATTCATTGCCAACTGCTGCCATTCAGATGCTCGATGATGGGCTGCCACTCTCTTCCTGATCACCCCAAATGACCTGGACACCAGCCCTACTCGTCTCTGTTTCTGGGGCAAAACAGACTAAACTGATCTTAGTAAATTCCTCAGGGGTCCTGGTTATCACTACTTCCTTTTCCAAGTGCTCATAATTTATAACCATATTAGATAATTTTGACTGAGACTGACAGCAAAAATCACTGAAATACTTTCTTTTAAAGAACTGGAATAACACATACCTGTCTTCAGTCTTCTGTCAGTAACAATAAGAAGTTTCCTTCTCCCAACCACTCCCTACCTACTTGCCAGAGCCAGTCACTTCAAATTTGAAAGCTTCTTTTGGTCTTCACTGCTCTTATTTCTAAATAATGAAGTTACTATTTTTTCCTTAATTTAAAAGTTGTGAACATTTTAGATCTACTTTCTGTTAGAATTCTCATGCCTCTTATTTTCTCTTCTATTCATATTTTTATATGACAATTTTTAGTTTATTCAATAACCAATTTTAACATTACTTTGACTAGGAACAGATTACTGAGCCAATTAGGGTACTATGATTACATTATGAAAATTTCAAGCAAATGGTTATATAAAAAAAATACCATGAACATCCAGATACCTATTATCTTACTTAGTCGTAACCTAACATTTTGCCACATTTGTTTCAGGCATAAAAAAAGCATTATAGATACAACTGAAAACCCTTTGGGTTTCTCTTCTTAATCTCATTCTTGTTCTTCTCCTTACTTATTTCCTTAGAGTAACCATGATCCTGAAGTTGCTGTTTGTCATTCTGTGAATTATTTTTTTTACTTATATTATATATGCAAATATTCCTAAATGATATGTAGTATTGCTATGTTTTAAAATTCAGTGTAAATGGCATAATACTTTATTTAGCCTTTTGTACCTACTTTTCCCCTCAATATTTGCTTTTTAGATTTATCCATGTTGATAAATGTAACTCTGGCTTTTAAAACTAATGTATGGTATTTCATTGCATGGCTGTAATGCACTGTATTAATCTGTTTTCCCAGTGATAAACAAAATTTCTTTTCTATCCATTTTTTGCCATTATAAACAGTGCTGCAAAGAACATTCTCATAATTGTTTTCTTGTGCAAATGTGGAAGAGTTTCTCTAAATATGATGAATTTTGGTATATAAGCATTGGCAATTTTACAAGGTATTGTCAAATTGTTCTCCAAAATGGTTGAAATAATTAAATACCCACCAGCACTTTATGAGGGCTTTCCTGGAATTGTCAGACTTTATTAATATTTTTTCAATATCATGGACATAAAATGGCATCTAAGTGTGATTTCAATTTGCATTTCCCTTTCACCTGTAAGGCTGAAATCTTTTCATAAGGTTATTGGCCAGTCTTTGTGGAGTAAATGTTGTCTCACCTTCATTTGCTCAGATTTCAATGTACCTATTGTTAATTTTTTTAAAGCAGATGTTCTGACATATCTGCCAAAGCCTGTTCATGATATTTTCCATACCAGCTAAGATGCTTTGGCCTCAAGTAATAGAGCACCCAACGAACAGTAGCTTAAATAACAAAGACATGTTATTATCTCACGTAACAAGAATCAGGCAGTAGTTGGCTCCAGAGTAGGTTTAGACCTGGCTCTCCTTGTCTTTTTCCTCTGCCATCCTCAGCATGTTGGCCTTATCTCTTGGGTGGTCCTGAGACCACTGCTGCAGCTCCAAGAGTCATGTCCTTATACCACACAGGGAGGAGCAGGAAGGAAGATGGCAGGAGACAAAACTGGGCCTTTGCCTTTGGTTGCTCTCTTTTACCAGAGAACAAATTCTTAGAATCCCTCTGAAGTCTTGCACTTATATCTCATAGGCCAGAACTGGTCACATGTCTGTATTAGATAAATTGTTGGCCTTTGGGAATGGGATGTCATGGTTGGTGTTTAAGCCAATCCCAGTTCATCCCGGGAGCTGGGCAGACTGCATCCCAAACAAAATCTAGCTGCATAGACAAATGAGAAATGGCTGTTGTGCAGGCTGCCAAAGTGCTCCCTTTCCCCAAATCAGCAGGTCATCTACAGCTCCTATTTTTTGTCTCCTGGACACCTCCCTCTTTAGTCCTCTATCCAGATGGTTCCTTCCAAGGCCTGCTTCACAGCTTTCCCCTTTGAGCTTCCCTTTAGTATTCTTCTCTGTTGGGTCCCTTTCCTGAATGCCATGTTTTCCTCTCATTTTTTTCTGTCTCTTTTTGCAGAAGCCCAACCTGTCAGTAACTTCCTAAAAAATAATGCATAGGAGACACATGCTCTGAACCTTGTTGGTGTGAAATTGTCAATATTCCATACTCACATTTGATTCATCATTTGGTTGGTATAGAATGCTAAGTTTCAAATAATCTCCACTCAGAATTTTGGAGGCCTTGCTCCATTATTTTTTTATTCCCAATGTCTAGAAGTGCAAAGGTATCCTGACTACTGGTCCTTTGATGAAAACTCTCCTTCTCTTCTCAAAGGCTCTGCAGATCTCCTTTTTATCCCTGGCCTTCTGGAATTCCACACAGCTGTAGCATGGCATTGGGCACTCAGAAAGCTCCTTCAGGCAGACTTCTGTTCTGAAGTCCTGAGAAATGTTCTTGTTTTATACTTCTGATGTTCCCTTCCCTCCATTTGCTGAATTCCTGGAATTCCTGTTGGTTGCATGACAGACTTTCTGAATTAACCCCCCTAGTATTCTTATCATTTTTTTGGCCTAGTTTTCTTCTCTTAATTTTTTTGTTTTCTTTTCTGTGAGGTTTTTGGGTTTGATTGTCCAAACTCCTTATTAAGGTTTTTTTTTTTTTTTTTTTTTTTTTTTTTTGTGGTACGCGGGCCTCTCACTGTTGTGGTCTCTCCCGTTGCGGAGCACAGGCTCTGGACGCACAGGCTCAGTGGCCATGGCTCACGGGCCCAGCCGCTCTGCGGCATGTGGGATCTTCCCGGACCGGGGCACAAACCCGTGTCCCCTGCATCGGCAGGCGGATTCTCAACCACTGTGCCACCAGGGAAGCCCATTTATTAAGTTTTTTATTTGCTTTCATATTTTTAATATCTAGGGACCTTTTCTTTCTTTTCTTTTCTTTTTTTTAAAATTTGAAGTCTTTCTTTTCCTCTCTAATCTCATGCCCCTTCCTCCCTCCCATGATATAACAACTATAAGGAATTTGGTGAATTTCTTTCCAGTTCTTGTTGTGTACATCTGCTTTGTGTATATGTGTCCATAAACAGTATTATTTCTTAAATGTTCATAAATGACATCAGATTGTATTTAACATTCTTCAACTTATTGTCTTTAACTCACAGGTATTTGGGATTGACTCTTGCTATTACACTTTGATTTAACTGATTCATTTTAGTGCATGATATTCTAGTAATTATAGACTACACTAGACTAATTTTTCATATATTTACTAAGAACTCTTTCTTGTTCTTTAATAAATTCTCTTTCATAGTATCACATTTTATGTATAAAATATCACTCTGATGTTATACTTTTTTGAGATTTTCTTCTGTTTCCTGGATTTTCTGTTGTCTCTAGGTTCATTTTCTTCTGTCTTGCTTTTAGTTTGCTTAGTGTCTCTCATGGTGGAATCTTTGCTCCTATTATGAGGATTCCTTGTCTATTTGTCCACATTAAAGAAGCAGGCACTGAAAAGATCACTTGGAAGCTCTGAGTGCGTGGGCTGGGCTTGTAGATGTGGGAGACTTTATGTAGGATGATTGGAGCCTAGGGTAACATTTTGGTGGGATGTCGTCAAAATCAAAATATGTAAGCCTTTATTTTAGGACCATTTCCAATTTGGTCTTGATAGGATCTAACAGTAGGTCTCTGTAACATCAGGTTTATACAGCATTAACTTATTCATATTTCTTAAGATTCCGAACTTCCTTAGGCCTCAGTTTCCTTGCCTGTAATCAGATGGAGTTGGGCTAGGTGACCTCAAAGGACTCATTCCACTCTGTAGTTTTATAATATGATTCAGGATAGAGATTAGTTAAGAGACGGAAGCATATTAGAAGGAATCAACTACGCTAAAATATAAAAATCCTTTGAAGCCGTCAGGAGATAGGCTCCTAAAAATCTAATAAAATTTTTGACTCACTGGGGACGTGACTCAATGGGAGATAATTAGAAATAAACTTGGGAGGGAGGACTCAAGAACGGCTAATATTTAGTGGCAATGCCTTAATTAATTTCACCTGTGCCCTTGGGAGGTTGAAGTCACTAGGCTTTGCAGTCTACCTCTTGGAGCTGAATTGCACATGTAAGCTGGACGTTGCTGATTGAATGGGGCATTATAGATCCAGAGAGAAGGAAGGAGTATTAGATTTTAATTTATAATAACCCATCCAAGACCCTGGGTCTTAGGCTGACAGATCCCTACACAAAGGTCAACATCTTGTAGGATTTCTAAAATTAGATTCTTGTTTACTCCTCAAATGAAGCTGTGTTCTTCCCCCCTGGTGTTGTATGAGGGTAAGGGGACTCTCAAAAGGTGATAGGGAAACATTACTTGGAGATTTCACGTCTCTGCAGAGAAATTTTTATTAGGGTCTGATGTGTATGTGTGTATTAAAATTAAAACTAAGTCTTAGTTTAAACTCTTTTTGCTTACTTAGACTGTAAATTCCTGCAAAATTGGTGCTTCTGTCCTCACGGTTTTATGTATCTCTCATACAATGTGTGCAGTTGGTGTTTATTACACATTTGAGTAAATGAATATATTGAGATGAAAACATGCCCTGGGAAACTGCTTCCTTTTCATCCACCTCTAACTCAGGTTGAAAATCTATAGGTCACCAAGTTCAGCATGTTTTAAGCAGGCTGAGGATTGGAAATGGGGCTTGTTTAAAAGTTAAAAGTACATTCAACTCGATTTGATGGAATTCCAATGTCACAAAATACCTTGAGGAATAACGTCTCAGCCAATACTCCTTACTTCAGCAGCATGACTTGTCCTGCAGTCACCTCAATATCATATTGCTGAGCTGAAATAAAGCTAACCTGTCATAATGGTATTTACCCAGAGCGCAGGGGAGAGTGATGCCGGGGGAGACATTTAGGGGAGATTTCCTGGATTTACGATATTGATTTTTGGTCTTTGTATGAGGAAGAAATTAACATCCCTCCTCCTGGAAATATATTCTCTGTAATGAGCCTGGTTAACTTCATGAAATACAGCTTACGAAGTTAGTGTTTGCCAAGAAGGGGGACTGGGTTGGATTCAGAGCGGGGGTGGGCAATCTCACTCAGAGATAGGGCTCTGTCAGACTGCAGACAAGAAAGGAGAAGATTTAGGCTGTCTTTGGTTTTGGCAAAGCTAATGAAAGACAAGCTTTAGTTGGGGAAACTTATTTAAGAAAGATTGGAGGGGAGAGAGGATTTCCATAGTAGCACAGACTTGGGGGCCACTTTTTATGTTTTTGTTCTGAAAAAGGCCATTCATTCATTTCAACAAACATTTACCAAAGGCTAGGCTCATTACTAAGGATGTAAGGAATTGCTTTTAGGGAGCTAAGACACCAGAAAAGAAAACAACCCAAACCAGTCTCATAGCAGTTGAAAATGGAGACTTTTAACTCTTGGGGAAATTCAGACTCTCCCCTGAGCATTATAAAATGGGAAACTTCATTTTGGCAAAGCCTAATGTCTAGGTATCATCTTTACATCTTCTCCAGCACCTTACACAGCATCTGGCCTGAACTTTGTTTATTTTATTTTATTTTTTAAAAAATTTATTTATTTATTTATTTATTTATTTCTGGCTGCCTTGGGTCTTCGTTGCTGCGTGCGGACTTTCTCTAGTTGTGGCGAGCGGGGGCTACTCTTCGTTGTGGTGCACGGGCTTCTCATTGCGGTGACTTCTCTTGTTGCGGAGCACGGGCTCTAGTCGTGTGGGCTTCAGTAGTTGTGGCTCGCGGGCTCTGGAGCACAGGCTCGGTAGTTGTGGTGCACGGGCTTAGTTGCTCTGTGGCATGTGGGATCTTCCTGGACCAGGGATCGAACCTGTGTCCCCTGCATTGGCAGGTGGATTCTCAACCACTGCGCCACCAGGGAAGTCCCTGGCCTGAACTTTGTAATCAGTCCTCCTAAAAGTACGCCTTTCATCATTTCTCCCTTTCTTAGGGATCTACAGTGACTTCCTGTGTTGCTTGCTGAACTCAAGATCAAAAGCCTATGCCTGAGTTTTAAGGCTTCTCATAATTTAGCTTATCTTCCTAATGTATATTCCATATATTCCATAAAGGAATAGCCCCCCAGGGGGCCCTCTTTACTTCTGAGATTGCCCTCAGACAGCTGGTACTCTGACTGAATCTTCAGCTTGTTAAAAATGTTGGTAGATAGAGACCATGCACTTCATCCCTGTGGCAATGGGCACATGGATGGGGGTTTGGTTGGGTCTGCAACAGAGGTATGAGCTCTGGGAGCCTGCTGGGAGGGCTTCCTCTTCTCCCCTGCTCTCGCTCTCTCTCTCTCTCTCGCTCTCTCTCGCTCTCGCTCTCTCTCTCTCTCTCTCTCTCTCTCTCTCTCTCTCTCTCTCTCTCTCGGTTGGTTAACCTTTGAGGTTACTTGCAAAAAGAAGTGGTGACTTAAGACACCGCTCCTGAGCCTGGGAAGCGGTGGTGGGAGGGAGGGGAGGTGGGTTGGCGTTCCAGTCGCTTCCAGCCCCTGGCCTGATGACCACAGGGACTTAACGGGCAGCCCAGTGAAGCTGACGACGTTTTTAGCATAAGAATTACACAGAATTTCTGTCTTGAACTCTTCAAAACTGGTGGGGACACTGACTGCTGGGCACCTGAGGTGAATCATGGAGATAGAAGGCCCTGGCATTTTCCAGTTTGGCCTGGACGGTGCGAACTGACAGCACCAGCCCCCATCAGTGCCTGCTCCTGGGACTCTAGCACCTGCGGGGCCTGGTGTTTTCCCATGCGCTCCCTCTCCTCCGCGCTCCCCTGGTCCTTCCTGAGCTGCCTCTGTCTCTCTGGGTCCTCCTGTCCCTCCACCTCTCCCACAGCTCGTCACTGGAAGCCACGAACGTCCTCTGTGGTGACGGACGCCTGGACGGTTGTCACTAGAGACCGTGCAGTTCATCCGTGTGGCAGTGAGCGCTTGGACGGGGGTTTGGTTGGGTCTGCGACAGAGGCGTGAGCCCTGGGAGGCCGCTGGGAGGGCTTCCTTTTCTCCACTCCCAGCAGCAGACCCAGGCTGTGGGGACAGAGAGGCCTGAGCTGGGCAGTGGGTATCGGTCTTTTTAGAGGCTGGAGCAGGGTCCAAGGGGAGGATGGGTTGCAGGGCTGACTGTGATTCCCAAAACAGCCTGGGTAGCCACTTAAGTCTGCAGAGCTGCCTCTGTCAAAACGTTTGTGTGAGGCATTTTATGCTAGTTTTTGTTTGTTTTTAAAATAAGAGCTAGAAGGAAATCATCCCGAATTCTGTCATCCCAAGGAAAGGCGAGGGGAAATTTGAAGTTTTGCACGTGCTCTTTTTTTAAAAAAAATATTTATTTATTTATTTGGCTGCACTGGGTCTTAGTTGCCGCATGTGGGATCTTCATTGCTGCGTGTGGGATCTTTTAGTTGTGGCATGCAGGATCTAGTTCCCTGACCATGGATCGAACCCAGGCCCCCTGCATTGGGAATGGGGAGTCTTAACCACTGGACCACCAGAGAAGTCCCTGAACACACTCTTGAGAGTAACTAACCCACCATCTACCTGCCGTTGCTGGCCGGTCCAGGGAAGAGCTGGCTCAGAGGCTGGGCAGTAGGCGATTGGGGGGCGTGCCCCGCAGAGTCCACCTGTGCTGTTGCCGCCAGTGTGTGATAGCCACTTGGGCTGTGATTCTAAGCTCTGTCCAGTGTGGAACACAGGGAAAGAAGAGCCTTAGGAACCGCTGAAGTCACTTGTTGCTCTTCACTGCTTTAAGGAAGTAGGGGAACAACAGCCTCCTGACAAAGGATGCAGGGCTCCTCCCAGCGTCATCCAGAGAGGCCAGTTTTTGTGAAAGATGCTTCACCGCTCAATTGATAACGTTCAGCACTCCCCTCCTTGCCTCCGCCCTCCTTCATCCCCTGAATCTTTACTCTGAAATCCCTCCTTGAAGGGCTGCCCACTGGACGGAGCTCCCTGTGTACTTACCTGCTCTTGTCCCCCTTCCCCTGCGAGCGCCTGGCTGCTGTCCCCGGACCAAGCCATGCTGACCGAGCTCCCTTCTGCTCTGGCCGCTCCTGCGGGGGCCGCACACTACACTTAGAAATATGGCCAGACCCCTCACACCTAATTCCAGTGCACATTGTTTGTCAAAAGGAAAAAAGGCTTTCTCATTTTGAAATTCACCAGGACAGTCCTGGAGGCCGTTAACAAACTCTCATGATGTGTCCTTCAGGTGAACCTGCCATCAGAGTGACAGTACTTCCTGTCTGAGAAAAAATAAAAACGAAAGGGTCACCTGTTCTCCAGCCCTTTTCTCACCTGTATTTTCCCACCCCTACCCCCCCGCCCCAAAACCCAGAAAACACTAAAAAAAATGTTGGTAGATAGCCGCTGCCTTGAAGAGCACCCCTACAGGCCAGCCCCAGGCTTACCTTTGTCTGGGACCCACCCACCCTTCCACAACCCAGGAGCAAAAGGGTTAACGCAGGCAGGGAGCACCAGCCTCCAACCATCTGCTCTGTGTGGTCTGAGCCCAGTTGCACAGCTGGCGAAATGTTTGGCATCCACCCTGTGCAGCCCGGTGGGACCCACTCTGCACTCTTTCCACCCTCTGTGTTTGCTCTTCTTCTTCTTTGCCTGTTCATATTCTTGCCATTTTTAAAGACCCAACACAGCAAACTCCATCTGTGCATTTAACAACTATTTATTGAGGGGCTGCCATGAACACAATGGTGCAAGACAGACATCGTTAGGCCCTCACAAAGCCTGGAGTCCACAGTGGGGAGAGAGACATTCATCTAATAATCATCCAAATCAGTGTAAATTGTATGATGTGGGCCATGCAGAGGGCGTATGGTAGGAGGTTGGTGTGGTGGAGTCTGTGGGAGCCTGCACCTGGGCACCTGACTGGGCCTCTGTACCCAGGACCTGGACTTGACCTGGGTTGGGAAAGGGAAGGGGAGGTCAGGGATGCCTTCCCTGTGGTCCTGGCCTTTGGGCTGAGGTCTGGAGTACGAGTGGACATTAAGTAGGCATATAGGAGGGAAGCACAGTGTGTTTGAGGAACTGACAGTAGCCAGTGTTTGGCTTGCAAGTCTCATTTTTTTCATGGACTCTCCTAGGATTTCCCAGAATTATATCCTTATATCCTCCTGTTGCTTCATTAACGAAGAGATTAATGGTTTCAGTAAGCTTTCATGTAGCACCGAGTGTGCGCTGTGAAGGGTGCTGGGAATACAAAGCTTGCTACAAACTCCAGCACTGCTTTTTCACTGTCTGCTTTCTCTTGTGTAGTGCTCAGCCCACCTTTAGGTATTGTTCATTGCTTGCTCTCCCTTCCCTGTATCTCCTCAGAGGCTGTAAGTTATATCCTGAAGCGATCGTCCGTCCTCTTTATCAGAGTATCCCCAGCCCTGGAACAGAGCCTGACCTGTATAGTAGGTGCTCAGTATATATTTGTTGAATAAATACTTGTGTTGAATGAACTCCTGATGAGACATGGTTGTGACCTTGTTGTGTATTGGTTTGTATGATTTCAAATCAACTCGTTTATGACTTAAGTGAAGGTGTTTTGATCTAAGGGTGAATCTGTTTACATCGAGGAAGATGTGCCAGGATGATGTCATCAACATTAGTTGTAGCTCGGCTAGGGAGAGGCGTTGCTTGATTTGAGCCAGAAATCTAGCAGCTGATGGACAGAGGTTTGCAAAATAGAATCCATCATGATAAAACAAAGTCCTATGAAATTTCCAGGAGAAAGTACTTTAAGAGATAATAATAATGATAATGACAATAATAATAATAATAATAATAATAATAATAATAATGCAGCTTAACTCAATTCTCTCAATGCTCTGTTGCTTTCCCAGTGAATTCCTAACTTTACAATACAGAGTTCAAAGGTATTTAGCATACCAGGTAAGCACCATATATATTTGATTTTTTGACATTTGAGAAGCAGAGGAGATAGACAGAATCTCTGGCCACTTCGCATTTCAGCTTACTGGGTCACTGCCTGAACTCTCACATACAGAGGTGACATGAAAAGCTGGTGTTTTATTATTACCTCTCTTTATGGCTTATTGCCTCCATTAAAGAAAAATGGGTCTGAGATGGGTTCCTTCAACCCTGGCTCTGAAGAGGCTAGCCTGAACCCCAGGGGAGGGCTAGGGGTCATTTTACACCCCGTGAGCCCCATGCAGGAAGTTCTTAGGGGGGAAAACTCGTTAACCATGGAATGGAATTCTATTTGGAGCTTTCCAGGTCTGTAATAATCTCTCCAGTGATCTCACCCAGACTCACAAGTCTGCTGGCTGTGCACTGGCTGGTTTGGCTTTCTCGTGTGTGTTTTAGACGATGGCTTCGAGGAAGACAAGAGGGCGTGGTTCAAGGGAAGCAGTGAGCCCCAAGGAGACTCTGCCAATTACTGCACCTGTCAGTGTTCAACAACAGATCAAATGAATTCAGAGACCCAAACAGTCTGCAGAAAACTGAACACAATTATCTAAGAAATTAAGTTATACAGTTGCCATGACCTTTAATCAATCATCCAACCGTTAATGTTAATTTTGTGATCTAAAAATCATAGTTCTATTTGCATTTTAATGGCTGCTAAATGAGTGTCATCAGGAAGAAATAATGGCAGGGTGGCCTTTTGCTACAAATTCTTGCTTCCTAATGGTGATGCAGAAAGCGAGGAAAACGGTGTTTGGAAAAGGTTTTGTTTCGCCTTCTAACAGATGTATGGAGCTGCCCTTCTCAAATGAAAAAACAAGCAGTTCCCCACAAATACCACCACCTGTTGTTATAAATAAATCCAACCTGTAAAATGGCACGTACTCTTAATGGCAAAATCATTATGGGCATCCTACCCCCCTCCCGCCAACCCTTCATTATAGCCTCTTAACACCTTGTTTCTCAGTCACGTACCTTTTTAAGCTTTCCACCGGCCATCAGGCCCCATCCCTATCCAAGAGAGATGGCCTGTGGATTTGTGGCTAAAAATAAAAAGTTACCAACCTCGGGGAGAATGATCACACATCCCTTTGCACAGTTTAAGCGCTAGAAACTGGCTACGTGCCACTCCATATTTAGGGTTCTCTTAAAATCTTAATCCAGACATCCAGTGGTGTATTTCACAGCTAATGAACCTAACCTTCAAGTAGGAGCATAAAATCCTAATTAAATCAGGGCATCGGTGAAGTTATTGGCAAGCTGTTTATAATTCGGTAGAATCTTGTTTCTATGAGTAGTTATACGAAAATTATAAAGCATTAGAACTGGAATGTTGTATCCTTTAATTATCTCCTTATCTATCTCCAAACTCCTTTAATCTACAGACTGTGACACTCCATATATAAATATTGATTGTTTAGCAGGCCCAGGATATTATACTTACTAAAATATTGTGTTTCTCACCTGAAACTCAGCTTCTTGCCTCCACTCTCTTGGGAGAAGTTTCATATGAACTATTTCTTCTGATGAAAGAGGTCTTGAACTTATAAATTTGGGAAAAAAGCTTAAAAAATAAAGTGCTTCAGATATTTTCTGAGTACAGGAAATTCAAATAGGGGAGGGAGGAGAAAATATTAGAGATGAATGCTAACTTATTTTTTTCTTCCAAGGAAAGTGGGTAGGGGGATGTTCCTGCAAAGACTGCAGCACTCCATATTTCATAGAAGATTTATTAGCAGTGATGGAGGGAGATTGCTGAGAGGAACCCTGATAAATGCCTTGCCTTTTTTCGCTGCTTTAAAATTATGGGTTCTGTCCATAAAGTACTGATTAATTCATATTCATTCAATGACATACCCTCTTTTTCTCCCCCAAGCAAAGATTGTAAGCATTTTACTTCAACAAATAAAGAACTCTGGGTGGGATGCATACTAATTCATTTAGCTCTAGAACTCGCACTACAATTTATGCAGCTAATCACAGCAAAGCAGGAAAGATTCTTTTCTTTTCCTGTGACAAGTCCTGCCTACCTTTCAGCATTTTTTCCCCAAAGGTATTATTAATCTCTAAACATCACGAAATTGAAGACTTATCTAAGACCCTTTAAAACAGTGTGGCATCATACATAGCAACTCCCAAAGAGAGAAGTTGCTTTGCTTTTCTAAAAGACTGACTGTAGCAATTGGAGTCTTTTTTCCTTGCTTAAGGAATCCGGATAAAGTAACTGGTGCCTGTTCTAAACTTCCAGAGGAAATTGGTTGGATTTTAAACACAGTATTTATTTTGGAATACTGGGTGGTTCAGGCCTAGAAAAATGGCAAAGTCCTTGGAGGGAAGAGAATAGACGTTGGGCAGCAGATGAAGAGCCAGCAGTGGCTGTTCGCTCAGGAGTTTACCTGGGAGAGACACAGCTATGGCAGTGGGATGGATGGGACTTCCTGCTGCATAAGGTGGTCTGACAAATTACTTTTATCCACTTCTCAGAGAATCAGCCAGTATTTTTCAAATTTAATGAATTTTTTTTTTTTTTTTTTTTTTTTCTGTGGTATGCGGGCCTCCCCTTGCTGCGGCCTCTCCCGTTGC
>NC_041219.1:31493550-31655930 GCF_002837175.3 Physeter macrocephalus | reverse complement strand
CGCGCAGGCCCAGCGGCCATGGCTCACGGGCCCAGCCGCTCCGCGGCACGTGGGATCCTCCCAGACCGGGGCGCAAACCCGGTTCCCCTGAATCGGCAGGCGGACGCGCAACCACTGCGCCACCAGGGAAGCCCTGAATTTTTAAATTATAAGAGTAATGTACTCCTATTGAAAATATTGGAAAATGTAGATAAGTACTAGCAGAAGAATTATTTCGCAAGCACTGTGCTAGACACCATCCTGGATTAGTAAGGAGATTTCCATGAAAGAAGGTCCCTTAAATCTGGTTGGGGAACAATGGGCTGTAACCTCCATGAGGGTAAGTATCAGGTCTGTCTTGATCACTTGGCCCAGTCCTTGGCACTCTAGATGCTCACTATGTATTGGTTGAAGGAATAAAATTGTAAACAAACAGTAAAAACAGTGCATGTCCAAATTTGATTTTGGATAATTTTGATTGAGAGAACTAGAAGTATTGGTGTTAGTAGCTGTCTAGACTTTTGAGTAATTTCCAAGTAGTTTTGTTAAGGATCTAGTTTAAATAGATAGAAAATGACCAGACGTCAAGTTGCGGTGGAGAGGGGGAGTGCTATTTTCCATTGAAAATAAGACTACTTGGGGAATGCTTCTCCATGCCAACTATGGAACTAAGTTTAACCTACCTCTCTTATAGCAACTCTCAGAAGTATGCATTTTTATCTTCATTTTATAATTTGGTTCAGAAAGTGTAAGTAATTGTTCAAGACCTTAGTTAGTAAGTGGCACACCTGGAATTCAAACTCTCCTTTGTGTAACTCCAACACTGTGTTCATAACCACCATGCTTTACTGCCTGGAGTCTGGGTCAGCCAACGACAGGGGCCAAATACTGGAGCATATCCAGGGTTTGCTCATAGGGATGTTTAGAAGATCCACTGTGGGGAGCTAAGTCCAGGGGAAGAATATGTGGGATTCCTGAACTTTTAATCCAGGGTCTACTGAGGATCCAAGATCTGGGAAATACATTTGCCCGAGACTCACACAGCTTTGAAGAAGCTGAGTTCTGATCAGATTGGCAGTGAGCACTGGGGAGGCCAGGGATCAGCGGTCAGGGAGCTGGTAACTGGCATTGAGAGACACAGGAAGCCTAGCCATTGGGGGCTGACACGTAAGACTCTGTGTTTGGCTACTGGGAAGGTTGGGGCTTTCCAGTTGAAAACTTGAGACGCCACATGGGGGACTCAGCCGCTGGGAGAAACAGAATGAATCATGATTGACTCCGCAAGGCACCCTGCTGCCATGGAGGCCATCCCATTTGTCTTATTTGGAGACAAACTTAGTACCGGTGCCTGGAATAGAACTAAAAGGGAATCAAGTTGACTCAGTTACCAGGGTTGGATGGTGTGATTCAGTGAGGGTGTAGACTACCCCATGTTTGTCTGACCTTAGGGAATAGTCACATCTAATATATGGGACTCAGGTTCATTTTTACCAAAGTTAATTGATACGTGGGATATTTCATGCTTTCTCCTTTAACAATAAGGAGCACTAATAGTTGTTGTGCATCTGATATATGTCAGGAACAGTGCATAGCCCTTTGCATCTCATTTAATCCTCACAGCAATTTTGGGTGGTAAGCACTGTTATCATCATCTTTACAAAGAAATGAAATGAAGGCTTGGAAGGGTTAAGTAATTCAGGTAAGGTCACATATCTAGGAAGTGTGGAGCAGGGCTGAATGGCTGGGGAAGCCATTAAAATACTGAAAAATGTTTATTCTAGTAGTAAGTAGTCATCACAAGCTCTTCTGAGTGTCCACAGACCCCTGGCCTGCTCTGTGGTCAGCCAACTAGGGAGGGGTTTGTACAGTAGGAGGTCTCTGGGGCCAGCATCTGCTCTCACTGGGTGATTTCCCTGCTCTGCACTGGATGTACATCAATCGGTGGAGGTAGTTTTCATGGCGCACATGCCACCTGGCAGATTAGGGCTCAGCACCCTAACAGCCCTCTAAGAGAATACGAATCACCCTGAGCGTTCAGATGCGTAAGCTCTTGCCTGTGTTCCTTCATCAACAGTTGCTCCAGGGGCGGGGCCCATACTGTTTCCTGTCATTCACCCAACTTCTTTTCTCAGTGTTTTGGGCTTTTCCTTTTGTAAAGGTATCGATCCTATTAAAAGCCACTTATATTTCCTGCCATTGCTTTCTGTGGGGCAGGTGGTAATGCACTCCAAGAATGTTGAATTATTTCCGTGCAGTTTAATGAAAGGAGCCAGGATCTAAAGGTAGCTGACTTGAGTTCAAATCTTGACTCCATCATTTATTATCTCTGTGTGACCTTGCATAGGCTACCAAACCTCTTTGCATCTCTTCATTTGTAAAATGATGGTAATTCTGTCCATCCCTCCTAGAGTCCTACCATCCATTTAAATCTTTTTACCAGAGAAAGACATAAATTAATATCACAATGGATATAGGCTACTGCACAATGTACTTGTCTAGTCCCTGAGGGGATTGAAAAATTGTCAGACCAGGTTATTAATAGTTTTCAAGGTAGAATCCACATCAAATGCTGCACTATTCTCTGCCTCCAAAGAGTGGACGTGGGTTTTCTGTCTTATTTGTTGTGATGGGTTTGTTTACTGGAGCTCTTCTTTTAGAACTGTCTAGAACTTTTCCAATTTAAGTGATTCTGAAGTGACATTTCCAAAACTAGCCTAAGGCTTTTCTCTACTCTCACTAGCCTCACCTCACAGCCCCATGAAAGCACACTCAGGCTTCATTACATTTACCAGGATAGACTCAAGTAAATACTACTGTAGATAAACCAGCCCATAAAATTAACCATGGGTGAGCAGATTGTCTCTTAATGCACTCTTTAAAGGGCATGCTCTTTAAGGGGAGAAACCAACCAGGGAATGGATTTGGAGATAATTTGTGAGTTGCAGGTGTGACCTGATAAGGCACTAAAAAGCTCAACATTATGATTGTAAAAATGCAGTATGCCCATCTATCATCAGTGTAGCCTACATAAGCAAAGTCATTTATTAGAGCAGGATAAATAGCTTATTATTTGTTGGGAGTAAAAATGGATAGGTACAAAAATAGTAATATGGTAAAATTTGTGAGTACTTGTATGCATTATTTCTTTTAGTCGTTAAAGCTATGCTGTGTGATAGGTATTACTGGTCCTCTTTTAAAAACAAGGAAATTAACCCTCAAAGGGTTTTACTAATTTATTTGTTTCCATAGCTAGGAGTCAGAGTAGTTCTCAATGCCCAGGAGACATTTAGCAATGTCTGGAGACATTTTTGGTTGTCACAAGTGAGAGGAAATGCTACTGATGGGCAGAGGCTGGGGATGCTGCTAAGTATCCTATATGCACAGGACAGCCCCACACATCAAAGTATTATATGGCACAAGATGTTAGTGGTGCTGAGGCTGAGAAACCCTGAGTTGGAGGGAGTGGCAGTGAACCCTGGTTTTTCGGATTCCCAATTCAATGCTTATTTCTCTACAAGATTTTAAAGATAACAGTGTAGTAGAACTGTCATTGATCATACGTTTCTCTAGGACGATGTTCCTCTGGTACCTGGTAGTTTCAGCTGATATTATTTTGATTATTACCGACCCTCCCGAGCTGATCCCCAGCAAGGACCCTTCTGTCCAGTGTCACTTACACCAATAGGAGACTGAATGTGGTTCAGAAAGTAGAGTTCTTTGATTAAAGAACCGTGAGGTACAAGCTTACGCTGTAGAGTACATGCTCTCCCTGACAGGCTGTGGGAGGGGCTGCTTTATAGAGTTTTTTTTTTTTTTTTTTTTTGGCCTCGCCTGGCGGAACGCTGGATCTTAGTTCCCCGAACCCGTGCCGCCTGCAGTGGAAGTGCGGAGTCTTAGCCACTGGACTGCCGGGGAAGTCCCGATATAGGATTCTTGTCATGGGGAAGGGGGTGGAGTTCTGGGTGGGGGCGCTGGCGGGCGCTCCCGTGCTGCTCAGGCTCAGGACTGCAGGGCTGAGGCAGAGCCTTTGCACACGTCCCGCCGCCGCCGCCGCCGCCATCTTGGGTCGTGTGGGCCCCGTGCTTCCGCACACGCCTTGCGAGCCGAGGCGTCGGCTCGGCCCATTGGCACTGGGAGCTCTGGTCTGAAGGCCGGAGGCGGGGCTGGGGGTGGGGAACGCCGCTGCGCGCACCGCCCAGTGAGCCAGTGAAACCAGACTAGGCGCAGAGGAAAGGAAAAGGTTAGACTATTTTATGACCCAGATTCTGTTTTTATTTCCCAGGAATTGTTAATGGGCTTTGCCGGTGACAGTTGGTCCTTGTGTCCATTCTCATGGGCTCCTGAGGAGCAGGTTGTCAACTGTTTTGAGTCACACCCCTGGGTGTCACGTGACCATGTTTGGCAGTATCTAATCTGCAGGTGATAGAGGATCTCCTTATATGTAGCAAAGTTGAGGAGAAAAATGAACCGGAGATTTTTTTTAAGAAAGGCTCTCCTTTGTCCTACCCATGTAAATAATAATAATGCCCCACCACATGTATTTAGGGCTTTACAATTTTCAAAGCACTTCTGTATTCCTTCAACATATTGAGGAGAAAGTAAGTGCCATGTTCTGTTCTAGTTCTGAGCATACAGTAGAGCCCGAAACAAAGTCTCTTGACCTCTTGTAGCTTATGTACGAGGGGCAGGGGACACAGGCCATAGGAAACAAATAAGTACGGAATATGCTGGAGAGAGGTACGCACTGTGGAAAAGGATAAAGCAGAGTAAGCGTAACAGGGAGTGCGGGGGTGGGGATGTTGCCGTGTCGCGTGGTGGGCGGGGAAGGTCAATGACGAAGGAGGGTATCTTTGCAGAGATGTGACGGGTGGAAGAGAGTGAGTCATGTGGATATCAGGGAGAGGAGAGTTCCCGGCAGAGAGAACAGCAAATGCTCTGGGACTGGTATGTGCTTGACAAGTTCAAGGAATGGCAAGGTGTCTGGCGTGGCTGGAGCTGAGTGAGCCGCGGGGGGAAGGGGAAGAATGGGTCTCAGAGGTGGCAGCAGGGTGACCTTGTAAGCCATTGAAGAAGGACTTCAGGCTTGACTTTGATTGAGATGGGGAGCCACTGAAGGGCTTTGAGCAGAGAGGTGACATGATCAGATACAATTATAAGAGATCAGTCTGGCTACTATGTTGAGGCTAAACTACAGGGCCTTAGGTTTGAAGCCAGGAAATCAGTTCCAGGGCTGTTGCAATAATCCAGAAAAGAAGCAAGTGTTGGCACCAGAGATGTAGCATTGGAGGTGATGAAATCAATCTGATTCTGGGTGTCTTTTGAAGGTTGAGCCAACAGGATTTGCATCACAAATGGGTTGTGAGAGAAAGAGAGGGAAAAGAGATGGCTCCAAGGATTTTGGCCTGAGAAACATCCCCATTTGAGATGGGGGAAGCTATAAGAGAAGCAGGTTTGAGGTGAAAGATCAGGAGTGCTGGTTTTAACATATTAAGTGTAAGGTGCTTATTAGGAATCTGAGTGGAGACTTAATGTCATATATCAAGTAGCGTATAACATATCCAATGTTGTATCTCTCTTTGACCAAAGGCCAGTGTTTAATTAACATGCCCAGGGCTGCAATGTGATGAAACTGGGATGAAATCACACTCTGTCTGATTCTAAGACCAATGTCCTTCTACTGAGGGAGAACTCTAGATATAAATAAAGTATAAAGAAAGAAGCCTCTAATAGCACCAATTCCTAAAAACTGTCTTTAAACTGTGTTTCTTTATGATCTTCCCTAAAAAGCAAGGAATGGCCACATTTGGACAGAGGCACAGAGCACATTAAAATAAGTTGACCTCCTGGTGTGGGCCTTGGAATTATTATCAAAGTCATAAAAGGAGCAGGGCAAAAAAGCCCAAATAACTCAGATTCTGCCTACTTCAAATATCACAACTTTTTAAAAGCTCTCTTTTTCTTTATGCATCGATAGAATTAACAAAAAATGAAGTCTTACTCTTTGTACTGTTTGGTTTATTTTTTTCCCTAAGTTTTTATTATAAAAAATTCAAACATACAGAATTGTTCAGTAAGCATCCATATATCTACCTCCTAGCTTCTGCATTTAATATTTTCCTATATTTCCTTTTTCACATATCTGTCCATCCATCCCTCTATCCAAATGTCAGTCCGTCTTACTTTTTTGATGAATGCCATGGTCAGCTGCACCCATCAGTACACTTTCCGCCTAAAGACTTCAGCATGCATATCATGAACCAAGTTTCGTATTAAACCCTTTATTTTTTTACACTTGTGCCCCATTGGTTTTCAGTGGCTCTCTTGTAAACGGCATGTAGTAGAATTTTGAATTTGGGTCTAACCTAAGAGTACATCTTCTAAAGAGGAGCCTATCACCCCATCACATTGACTGGGATTGTGGATTGTCAGTTCTTACTTCTGTCTTCTTATTTTATGTCTTTCTTTGTGTATGCCTCCTTGACATTTCCCCTTTTATGCTTTTATAATCTTTAGGCATTTATTCAAGTTTTCTTTGGTCTTTTCCATCTAGTAAACATGTTCTACTTTTTTTTTTCCAACCAGTAGTTACCTTTGAATTAAAACAAATATTGAGTCTAAATTTCTCTATTCATGTCGAGAATGAAACAGCATCCATTGCCTCCTCTCTTGTGAGAGGGGATCATTGAAGCTCCTTTGCTTTCCTTGGCTACTGAACCATTTCAAAGTTTCAGCCCAGGAAATCATAGACTCAGAGCATGTCAGGCTCTCATTTTTCAAGAGGGGAAAATTGAGACCCAGAGGGGGAAAAAGACTTTCTCCTTCTGAAAAGCCCCAGCTTCTGAATGGAAGAATCAGAGAGCTGGCTTGAACACAGGGCGTTTAGTCCACCTCTACCTTTAGCTCAGACAACACTCAAACAACACTTAACAGCTCCTAGACAGTTGAGAAAAGACACTAGTTTTAAAGGATTAAAGAAAATGGATTTCTCAATTCATTGTAGAAATTTAAAAGCCTTCTAGGAAATCCTTCCATCTCTACAATAAAAATTTTTAGCCTACATTCTATTAATCTTTATGTCCGCAGTGGAAAAGCCTTTTGCTTAATAATATCCCCTCAAATATTTGAAGACTATTCTTAAGTCTCTCCATAGTCTCCTTTTCTTAAGAATAAATAATCCAAATTCCTTTAAAATTTTCTCATAAATTCTTCTTCCCATTCTTTTATAATCTTTATAACTTTCCATGAGCTTCCTTCAATGTTTCTGTCTTGCTTCTAAGTTGTGAAGCCAGGAAAGGACAGAGTGTTCTGATACTGATTATTGAGTTCATGCCAAACTGTGAGTTCCTTGAAGGCAGGGTTATTTCTTATTCAACTTTGTACCCCTGGATTAGGGGTCAGCAACCCCCCCCCTTTTTTTTTTCCCTAAAAAGAGCCAGATAGCAATATTTTAGTCATTGCAGGCCAAGAGGCAGTGTCCTATATTCTTTGAACAGCTGTTGTCTCTGAAAGGCTAATACTCTTTTTTATGTTTTATATTACAGAAATGTGAAAATCATTCTTAGCTCAAGGGCCATGCGAAAACAAGTGGTATGGCAGATTTGGCTTGTGGGCTCTAGTTTGTTGACTCTTGCTCTAGATCCTAGCACAATGCATGGCACGTAGTAGGCATTCAGTAAAGTTTGTTGAATAAAAGAATGTATGAATCTATGAAGATTATTTCATAATTTCTGTCTTTTATATTCTTATTTAACATTTCTCTTACATTGCTGGCTCAGTGAACTTGTCCACTAAGACCTTTAGATCTTCCTCAGCCATACACACTCATGGCCAGCACTTTCACATGCTGTTTGTACTTGTGTAGTTTTACTGTTTTCCCCTTAATCTGAGATGCAGTAGGGGCCCTCTGTTAACCTTCATCTGCTGGTGGCTTTGGATCTCATCTTTAATTTAGTGAGGTCGTTTTGAACTTTTGTTTTTCCAGTGTGTTCAGCAGCTGCCCTAGTTGCAAATTATCTGTGAACTTAACGAGCAACCACAGGCAATAGACAAAACCAAAATGCCAGGCTCAGTTCAACCACCCCAGCTGAGGCCCCCAGCTCTATCTATTTCCATTCTTATGTCTCCTACCTGCCCTGAAGGGGTTGGGAAACTCACTTCTACTTATTGTCCTGGAATAAATTGGAAGGAATCAGACAGGCACACAGAGAAGGCTGGCACTAATGGCAAAAGGAAAAACCCTTCCTTTTTTTCTCCTTTTTGGGCCGGTAGAGAACACGAGTCACAGGCTGAGAGAGTGTGAAGTTCTGTATTAGTTAGAAGAATTTCCATTCTGAGCCGAATTTGTTTTTTGTTGTTTTTAAAAAAATTTTATTTTGGCTGTGTTGGGTCTTTTTTGCTGTGCGCGGGCTTTCTCTAGTTGCGGCGAGCGGGGGCTACTCTTTGTTGCGGTGCGTGGGCTTCTCATTGCGGTGGCTTCTCTTGTTGCAGAGCACGGGCCCTAGAGCGCGTGGGCTTCAGTAGTTGTAGCACATGGGCTCAGTAGTTGTGGCTCGCGGACTCCAGAGCACAGGCTCAGCGGCCATGGCGCACGGGCTCAGTTGCTCTGCGGCATGTGGGATCCTCCCAGACCAGGGCCTGAACCCGTGTCCCTTGCATCGGCAGGCGGATTCCCAACCACTGCGCCACCAGGGAAGCCCCAGAAGGGCTTTTAGATTTAGCCAGATGTGAAGTCAAGCCTGATGGAAAACATGGGCAGGGAGTGCTCCTTTTCCTCCAAGCTCCTGACTACTAAGTGGTTATAGCTTTCAGTTGGAGGGAGATGGGAAAAGCTCTACTCTGGTTCCCTAAGGGTGATATGAGTTGCCTGTGGACCGTTTTATCCAGTCTTCTCTTTCCCTCTCCTCCCGTACTCTCTGTGTTGCTAAAATTGTTGTGCTTGTTACCGTTTAAAACATCCAGGAAAGCTGCATTTATTTACAATGACTTCCTTCTTAAACAGCTGGGAGAAGTTGCAAAATAGCCAACTCAGTGGTGGATCAATCTTTAACATTTCTTTCAAATGTTGAAGTAAAGAAAATGATGACAATTTTAAGGCTCTATTAGGTAGAAATGATCTATGAGGGATGGCGGACGGCTGAAGGTCACAAATCAGGCAGCTGCCTCTGGCTCAGTGATTCAGAAGAAATGTGGAAGGCAATGGGAAGTGTATTCCTGAGTTTTATGAGAGTCCAAGTTTGGGAATTTATCAACATGCCTGGGATTTCCTGTAATGAGCCTCTTTACTCCTTTCATAAAGCAAACCATTGTCTGATTAGAGCTGGCTGGCCTTCCTTAGATACAGAAATTAATTCATTTTGATTTTAGGGGGAAAAATATCACACTTGTGTGACTCACTTGATAACAGCCTCATTTGCATGTGGGGATCACGCTTATTCCCCACCAGGTTAAAAGAATAATGTCAATGACATTGAATTTGCATATTTTCTATCATTAATATTTGGAGAGCTTCTTTCAAGGTGTTTTAGATTCTGGGTATACACTCTCTTTTTCTATTTTTGTTAGAGGACTTTTTTAACCTGTGTGTCAGGATAGGCTTGGTCATGCTGCGGTAGCAAAACCACTTCCAAATCTCAGTGGCTTAAAACGAGGGTTTATTTCATTCTCGTGCTACATGTCCATCTTGTCCAGCATGAGCTGTGCTCCACGATATTTTCTTTCAGGGACCCCCACTGTTGAGAGCATGGGTTCTCAAACTTTTTCTGTAAAGGGCCAGGTGGTAAATATTTTGGGTTTTGCAGGCCATATAGTCTCTGTTGCAGCTGCTCAGCACTGCTGTTGTAGCACGCAAACAGCCATAGCCTATACGTAAAAGGATGGGCATGGCTGTGCTCTGATAAAACTTTATTTATAAAAATTTGCAGTGGCCTGGATTCAGGCTGTGGGCTGTAGTTTGCCCACCCTGTGGTGGAGAGGAGAAGGAAAGGCGGTGAACCTTGCACCAGTTCTTTAAGGCTTAGCTTCCACTCACACTTGATTGGCCACAGCAAGCCACATGGCCACATCTAACTTCATGGAGGTACAGAAAGTGCAGTCCTCATCCCTGTCCAGAAAGAGAACTGAAAATGTTGGTGAACAGCACCAGTGATCACATACCCCTTCCCTATTCTTTTTAGAGAAACCAATATTTCCTCAAGTTCTAGACTAACACTTCAAAAAGCATCCTTTAAATGCAGTCTAACTCAGTTGTTTTGGTGGAGCTAAACAAATTTAGTAGATGAGCAAGATCTAATTTCCAGGAGTCATTCTAAGCATTAAGTACGTGACATTTTTTCTTTAAGCCCATCAAGTTTCTGTTTGAATCCCTGCACCAATCTGAAGTGAGATTAAATTCATCCATCCAACTCATTGTCAGGTATTTAGACTTCTGGATCCAGGCAGTGATCACATCCTTTCCTTTTCTTTTCTTTTCTCTCCTTCTTTTTCCCTTTATAGACATGGAAGTCCACGGCTCTCACCTTTCACTGGGATAGAACTGGGCCTGGGTCTTCCTGACCACCGTGGGCACCCCTCTTTGCGTCCCCAAGAGAGACCAGCAATTCCCACTATGTGAGGTCTCCGGAGCCTCTCCTGTCTTTTAGCATTCGTGTCCTTGTTGCTAAGCTTTGCAAATCAGGAAGGTAGATGTCACTTCATCCAGGAGAGGGCACTGTTCCCAAAGTCTAGAAGACAATTCCTTCTGGTGGAGGCGCAAATTAAGGATTAATGAAACCCATATTCAAACGCTGAAACTATAGCACCTATTATAAAATGTAAACCAAACACCACTCTAGGAATGTATTCTATAAAAAGGGAATAAATGCAATTTATTAACAACTTGTACATTCCAGAAGGTACAAACTGCCTTGTTAAATCATCCAAACATTTTTAGTGGCTGTTCTTCTTTTCTTACAATACAGACTTAGGCTTTTTGAACCAAAGCCTGCCCTGGTGTTGGCTGCTTAGAGGAGGTCCTTGGGATCTTGGAGGCCAAGGCTGAGAGAGACAGGAAGTTTAGGTCCTGTTGCAAAAGGAATAATTGGCCTCTTTCAGGCATCTTCTCCCCATAGGAAAGTGAATAACACTTCTGAGAAACTTAATGCAAAATGTGGGAAGCAAATATAACTAAGACAACTTGGTGGTTATAAACTTTTTTGTTCCACACTCTCAGTTCATTTGTACCTAAGCCTCTATTTCTTTCTTTTTTAAAAAAATATTGTTTATTTGGTTGCACTGGGTCTTAGTTGCAGCAGGAGCGCTCCTTAGTTCTGGCATGCGAACTCTCAGTTGCGGCATGCATGTGGGATCTAGTTCCCTGACCAGGGGTCGAACCCAGGCCCCCTGCATTGGGAGCGCAGAGTCCCATCCACTGTGCCACCAGGGAGATCTGTAAGCCTCTATTTCTCTGGTGTGTTCTTAGTAGAACCATCCAGGACTTTTTTTTTTTTTTTTTTTTTTTTTTTGCTGCAAATTTCTACTTAGCTGCTAAATCTCCCTTGATTCTGACTGTGACCATCAGGTTACTAACTCTCTCTGCCTCAGTTTTCTTGTCTGTAAAATAGGCATAATTATACTGCCTACCTCAGGAGATATCACAAGATTTCTACTATCTTGTGTTCTTTTGTTTCTTCTCACGAGTTTGCGACTGTTTTAACGTCCCTGTACTTTGTTTCCCCATATTGTTGCCATGTAACTCTCTGGAGTTAGTTTACTCTCAGGTAAATTAGTATCAATAATAAGATAGAAAACATAGATATTAAAGGCAACTCTCTGGTGGTATTCTTCTCTGAGGGTGGGGGGATTCATATCCCTTTCCCAATTAATCTTTTTGTGACCATATACAGCATCCAATGTATTCTTTACATCCTATTAAACCTCTCTATAGGGTTTTCCCTGGAATGGTGTCCTTTGGAATTTCATCCCCTTTATCTGGTTAAGTTCCTAGATTAGGTTAGGTAAAAAAGGATAATGATAATGTTCATAATGTTAATAGCAGCTCATATCAATTGGCTACCCTCCATGTTCCAGGCACTATGCCAAGCACTTTATATGCCCTATGTCATTTGATCCTCATGAAACTCTTGTGCAGTATCTCCATTTTGCAGATGAGGAAACTGAGGGTTAAGGAAGTCAAGCAACTTGGTGTAAGTCATACAACTAGAAAGTGGCTGTGGACCTGGGCCCGCTCACAGTATATTGACGTCAGTCCTGTGCTGGATTGTTCTAAAATGTGTTTCCCCAGTGAGAGATGGAATATACAAACAGACAAAGGCCAGACCATATATAAAAATCAAACTCTGACCCACAGTCTACAGCATCCAGCCCAGGAAACCAACCCATTGTCAACAGTAACCAGCCCAGGACACCAGCCTGCTGTCTATCAGTCACACTTGCAGGAAGTCGGATCACTATCACTAGCAAGTGGTCCGGGAAGCCAAACAATAGCCTCTGGAACAATTGGCCTCACATGGCCAAGCTTAATAACTGACAGTGTCCCTAATTTTTGTCCCCACTTCTAACTTAGGACCAATTAGAGACAGCCAAATATACACCCATAACCAATCACACAGGTTGCTCCTCTTCTGATTAGGCTGCCCGCAGCTTCCGCATGCCAACAGCTTCCAATCAGGGCATCCCTGAAGCCTTCTCATTTTTCCACTGTAAAGCTTTCCCACTCTTTTGCCTGCCTTTGGGTCTGCCAAATGTAAGCGATAGTGGCCGACTCCCTTGCTATAGCAAGCTCTGAATAAACAGGCTTTGCTTCTTCTCATCTGATCGGTCTTCATTTATTTCCACGTTGGTTACCATGTATTTTCTCTGGGCTATGCTAATTCTTTTTCATGTTCCACACCAATCTGCTTTCCATGCTGATTTAAACAGGTTCACGTGTGTGTGTGTTTTTTTTTGAGTTGGCATTGCAACTGCAGAGAATTCTCAGTTTGTCTGTCTGAAATTGCTCACTGTGCAGACTTAAAGCACTATGACTTCATCAGTTGATCAATTGTATTTCTATCGCTTTAGCTATTTCTGTTCCAATTTGCTACTGAACTGACCTGTCCTCCAGTTCTCTCAAGTGTCCACTTGGCTCATTGCATAATGTCTTCATCTTTGCTGCTGGACAGAGGATTTTTAAACAGTTGACAGGTGTTTTTGAAAAAGAAAACCTTAGTCCTGAGCATTCCAGGTCTCGCCCACTTCTCAGAAATCTGCCTTGTGGCGGCTTCCTCAATCACATGACCTATGTCTGTCCTTCTCACTCTGCCAGAAGCTGGCCCAGGGATTAGAAACGGTCCACAGCTGCTCACTCTGGGATTTTTCTGTCCAGCTAGTTCACGTGTCTTCTAATACCACTAGGTGAAAAATGAAAGTGGTGTAAATCTGGGTGGGTAGCATCTCAGCTAGAAAGTGTGGATTTAGTCCTAGATTGTCTTATTTGTTAGGGTACCGGCGCTTCATTCTGGGCTGTACTGGTTCTATAGCATGGGCCACTTCATGAACACTTATTAAGTGTCAGGAATTGTGTTAGGGACTAAGGAAACAAAGATGTATGAGACGCTGGTCCCCAGGTAGAGAGATGCTGAACACATAAAAGACAGGAGACAATGCAGGGTCTTACATTCTGAGTGTGGGATTAGCTACTCCTCTGTGTTGGCACCAGCAACAGCGGGTCTCGGGCAGTCCTAGAACTTGTCTCAGTGTAGTGAAACTGAAGGCACGGCACCATTTACCCCACTGGACTGTGATTCCTTGAGGACAGGGGCCGATTCTGGCACACCTGCTGTGTTGTCAACACCTCAGCTGGTACCTGGTTCCCTGCAGGCAGGTGAAGAGTATGAGCTATTTGGTCAAAGAGAAGCAAGTTCAAGACCCAGCTCTTCTACATAGTGATTACTGGAATTGGGGCATGTTACTGCGCCTTTCTAAGGTCCTGTGTTTTCATCCATAAAATGGGGATAATAATAATTATAGCAATTCTTTCTACCTCATAGATCATTTCCACATCATTGGCACATATGAAACACTCAATAAATATCTTCTGCTACAATTATGAATTCAACTGCCTTGAAAGTCCCGGTGATATGATGATACTCCAGAGTGGAGAGGAAGGAGGGATTGCTGGAGTAATCCTGAAAGTTGGGAGTTTTTCTGGGGTGGAAGCCAAACGAATCCATCCCAACGTTACGTGGCACTAGAGCCAGCGAACACTACGTGGTACTTCCGAACAGCACACGGTAAAATAAAGCATCCAGTTAATAACCGGGGTATGAAGAATATGAATTCATGACTTAAAACAAAGGCTGAAACGTTTGAGAATTTCTGTTCCACATTGCAGGTGTTGGTAATTACCTTTCCACAGATGCACTGCAGAATCCTGATTTATTAACTGGTGCTTCAGAGAAAAGGTCTTGGTTATGGGGAGAGTTGAATAGGGGTTGCTGATAAATTCTAAGGAAGAAAAGAATTTAGCTAAATACATTTCATAGGGGAGAAAACTAGGAGAGGCTCTAAGCTTAAAATACTCCCATTTCACATATCAATGCTGTGAATCTTAATTTCCCCAAATGAGGATAATACCTTGTTGGGAGAATTAAATGAGATAACAAATGTGAAAGCACCAACACAATGCCTAATATCTCTTGAATACTAGAAGTAGTTGAATATTATTTTCCTTTTTTTGTTCTCCTTGTGACAGAAAAAGTAACATTTGGAAAATGTATGGTATACCAGAGTAGTTATCCCAAGATGGGAAATGAACGCATAAAAATAAAAATAAAAATTATTGTTTTACTCGGGAATAGTGTGGCTGAGTTTGCTGATTATCCTTTAAATCCATTCTCCTTTTCTCCTGCTGTAATAGAATCCCTTGTTAGATGGGCCCATGGCTGTTTGGAATAATGACTTCATTTTCCAGCCTCTTTTGTGGGAAGTGTGGCCAAGGATGATGGGCCACGAGGGGGAAGTGGGGTGTGCCATCTACCGTATGTGTTCTTAAAGAGAGATTGTGTGCTCCCTTCCTTCTCTTCCTCCTCTGCTGCCTGGGATGTTGATGTGATGGCTGGAACTGCATAGGGCAGTCATCTGGGCTCCAAGGTGTGGGCCCCATTAAAGGATGGAGGAGATTGGGTCCTTTATGACTGTGGAGCTGCCAACTCAGCACTGGACTGCCGATGCTTATTGGAGACAGAATACACTTCTGTCTTTTCAAAGCCACTGTTGTTTGGGCTTTTGGTCACTTGCAGCAAAAGCTAATCCTAATAATTATTTCATCATTGATACGGTCACTGAAAGACATGGCTTTAAAGGGACCTGAATATTTTAGGAGACAAAGTCTAGGCCCAAAAGGAATATGAATTCCTCACAAGAACTTATTAAAAAATTCCATCCCATCAAAATAAGTAAGGAAAACAACCAAGCCTATTGGTTTCCAGTACAAGGCTGGCCAAGCCAAAGCTTTGATTTCACATTTTCACCAATGAAGAAGACATAGATAGTGTCAGTGTGCACAAGTTACTGATTTCTGAACTTCTGCATCATTTTGGACCATGGCAGTCTAGAATTGCTAAGAATCCTGATGAGAGTAATCATACACTAATAAGACTTCTCTTTAGACTAGATTTTGGGATCATTTGTGGTAGCACAAGAATAATACATATATATATTGATGTTTGTACTAAAACATGCATTTTAAAAATTAAAAAAATGCTTTACCCACAGCATAATCCTATCACTTTGCATTTGCATCTTATTACTGAGAGTTTAGTAATTATTAATGATTTGATAAAATTCAAGAGAAATTGATGTAAGGACTCTCCCCTCCCCTAATCTCCAGAATGATAATTTCCCCCTATTTATCTGCTGTCCACAGTGCATTGCTGGCTCACCTCTTAGGGAGTGAACCCATCTTAATTGTAGTACCAGATATCAGGAGGTGTTAGTTAATCTGGAGGCCAAGGTCAGTTGAAGTTATTTTGTTACATGAGTCTTCCCTTCATGGGTAGCTCTTAGCTAATTTGTGGCTTAAGTGTCTCTTTAAAAAATATCGTTTTTTAATTAAAATTTTAAAAATTAAGGTATAATTGACATATAACATTATATTAGATTTAGGTATACAACATAATGACTTGATATTTGTATCCATTGTGAAACGATTGTCACAATAAGTCTAGTTAACAGTCATCACCGTAAGTAGTTACAATTTTTTTTCTTGTGATGAGAACTTTTAAGACCTACCCGCTTAGCAGCTTTCACATATGCAATACGGCATTATTAACTATAGTCACCATGCTGTATATTATATCCCCATGACTTACGGAGGTCATAACTTTTGACCCCATTTCACCCACCCCCCCACCAGTCCCTGCCTCTGGTAATTAGCAATCTGTTCTGTGTATCTATGAGCTCAGTTTTTTTTTTTTAAGACTCCACATGTAATATCATATGGTATTTGTCTTTCTTTGTTTGACTTATTTCACTTAGCATAATGCCCTCAAGGTCCGTCCATGTTGTTGCAAATGGCAAGATTCTCTTATTTCTTTTTCATGGCTGAAAAATATTCCACTATGTGTATATACCACATTTTATTTATCCTTTCATTCATTGATGGATGCATAGGTTGTTTCTGAAGCATCTTTTAATAAGGAGATCCATAGAAGTTATTCAAGCAACTGATGGGGTTAGCTTTGTTTCCCACTTCTCTTGTGAATACTTTCTTTCCCTAATACTCCAGCTGCTCGTAGTTTAAAATGACTTTCACCAGCTGTAGCTGGTACAGCTCAACTGGCCCTTAAACAGTATTTTATATTTTAAAGTTTACATTAATGACTTTCTTTTGTTTCATTATAGCCAATTCAGTGTCCTTCACATAGTAGGCATTTAATAAATGCTCGTTTATTTATTATCCAGTGGCTTTGTTGGCTCAGAATGGGTATTGGTGTGGGCTGGGCTTAGCTGTAGTCATATCTTAAGTATACATGGATCCTAATTTTGGAGTGAATTTTTTGAATTTTGAACGGTTGACTTACCACAAATGTGACTTGCAAATAATCACTTACCAACTCAGTAAGGCAAATGGTTAATAACAGCTTGGTTAGTAAATTCTTGTGTTTTTTTTTTTTTTAAAGAAAAATGTATATCGAACAGGATTAAATTAATCATACTTCTAAATACAAGGTAAATTATCATCGCTGTTTCATGCAAGGCTCCTGTTGTTTGTCTGAATTTATTCCTTTTTATCCCATTCCCATTCCATTCCCTATAGACAGTAATTCTAATGTGTTTCATATGTATTTCTTCTTTGTATGTGTTTCTAAAAAGTGTAATAGTAAATAACACCTGTATAGAACTTACTGTGTGCCAGGTTCTCTTCTAAGCCCTTTACGTGTTATTATCGAATTCTCATAACAGCCTTATGAGTTAAGAACCTTTATTAACACCATTTAATAGAAGAAAGAACTGAGGCACAGAGATGGTAAGTAACTTGCCTGAGGTCACTCAGCGACTAAGGAAAGAGGTTAGGATTTGAACCTAGGCAGCTGAGGTCTTAAATCATGCTCTTAATTACCAGCCATACCACTGGAATGTGTACTATGCTTTGTGTATGTGCATTTTTAATTTATGTAAATGGTGTTGTGTAAATGGCACAGCTATAAATCGCAGTTTGTTTCGTCTTTCACTCAGCACATTGCCTTTATGAAGAACCCATGTTTCTTTGTCCAGTTATGATCCATTCCTATGATGGCTGTACCCCAGGGTGAACATCTATCACCTATTGCCTTTCTACTGTCCCAGTGATGATACTGCAGTTTCCTGCCTCTACAAATAATGCTGCAATGAACATCCTCCCTCCGGACCTATGGGAGAATCTCTTTGGGGTATAAACAATGATTTTCCTTTATGTACTAAATGTGTGCCTCCTATGAAATAGGAGCTGGTAAATTTAGAGCCCTTTTCTGAAAAAGTTACTCATGTCAGTGCAATCATGTCTCAGGCAATGTTCCAGATGTAGGATCACCTCAAGGTGGAACATAGATAATCATTTATATGAAATCACAATCTCTTTATTTACTAAATAATCACTTTGTAAATGTTTATTCATGCCACTCACATGCTAGTAAGTATTGGAGGGGTGACACAAGCATGGCTGAGACATCCTTGGTTCCAACATAGTGAAGCAATTAAGCATATGGACTTGGATTTGCAGTGACATGGGTGCAGAGACCACCTCCATTACCTGTACCTGTGTGAACTTGTGTGCAAGTTTTTTAAACCCTCCAAGGTCAATTTTATCATGTTTAAAGTAGTGATAATAGTAGGTTGTTGTGGGGATTAAATTCTTCATGTTTAAAATGGGGATAATTGTTGTTTGTTGTGAGGTTTAAATGAGATAATGTATGTAGAGGGCCTAGCACAGAGTCTGGCTGTAAATAAGTGCTCATAAAGATGGAATAATCCCTGTCCTCAAGAAGCTCCCAGCCTAGCTGGTGGAGGAGTCAGATGTTGACTCAAATATTCACAATGCAGTGTATAAGGACTGTGACAGCAGCAGGTACAAAGTGGGGTGGGAGCACAGAGGTGAGGACTTTGAAGAAAATATTAATAATTACCATGTCTACCTTGTCTTCCGTATCTACCTTGTTTAAAACACTTCCATATGTTATTTAATTGTATTCTTGCCTTCTAAGGTGGTTATCACTCTTTCCACTTAATAGAAGTAGAAACTTCTATTAAGGCTCAAGGACACTTGTCACTCCAAGTCACTTGGCCAGTTGTGGTGCAGAAAAGATTTGAATCTCTCTCTGGCTGACACCAAAGCCTGTATTTGTCTCAGCGACACTGAAGAGGAGCTGGCATTTGGTCTGGATTTTTAAGGATGAGCAGGCAACTCTAGGTGGACAGAGTATGCAAACATTTTTCTTGGTACCTGGACCTCTTAGTACCTTTGGGGTCTTTCCAGAGAACCATAATTTTTATACATTCATCGACATCACATATGTTTATGCAGAATTTACTCAGGCTGGATGCTAGAAATGCAAAGACTAAGAGATAAGGTCCTTGTCTTCCAGGGGTTATAATGTCATCAGACAGATTGGCTGTGTCCATATACACCACCCATAACGAGATGGGTAATGATACAAGGTTGCTAAATTACATTTCAGGAAAATGATGCTGGTATCCAGTGAGCCCAGAGGAGGGAGCGATCACTGAGGGCTCAGTGGTCAGAGGCAGCACTGAAGAGTAGGTGGGGCTCAATTGTGCATTGAAACAAAGAGGGTATTGTGTTGGGCACTTGGATTAGGCCTGGCAGTGTCATGTCTTATGCAAGAGTTGCACTTAAAAGAGGGGCGTATAAACATAAATTCATGGAAAGTTAGATTTTACTCTTAAAACTCCCTTAAATAGACAAGAAAGTGTAGGCTCTTGTACTGACTCTGTGGTGTGCATGCACCTTCTGTCTTCAGGCTCAGCACAATCACTTTTCCCTGCAGAGTTAGCACAGATTGCTATTTCTTTGGACCACAGAGCCTCTTCCACCCCTCAAATTTCTATAGTTGGCTTGTGTTTGGGATGGTGTTGAACAAAAAATAGCAATGCTTTAACCACTAGAGTCAAATTGTTGAGGCAAGATGCTTGTAATATTGAGAATGAGGCAACTGAAGGTTGGTGCAGGACAAGGAGGCGGTCCTTTGCCTCTGTGGCCGGCTCTTTGGTGTCTCTAAGCTCCATCTCAATTTCCTGGAGGACAGAGAAGGACAGAGAAGTGACTGCATCTACATTTCTGATGCCCAAGCTAAGTTGATACAAAAGCGAGGTTGAGGTGCTGGTGTTCGGTTTGAGAAGGAAGAATAGTCAGCAGTGGAGTGAACTTCACTCAAAAGGAGACACAATCTGTGTATATCTGATGTGCCATACAGTGGAATGGAGGAATGACTAGGGTTGTGGAAAGATTGTGTAAGGCTGAATTCTCCTAAGTTTAACTTATCTAAGATGTGACATTCATGTAAAAGTGGAAAGATGGGGGCTTCCCTGGTGACGCAGTGGTTGAGAATCTGCCTGCCAATGCAGGGGACATGGGTTCGAGCCCTTGTCTGGGAAGATCCCACATGCCGCGGAGCAACTAGGCCTGTGAGCCACAACTACTGAGCCTGCGCGTCTGGAGCCTGTGCTCCGCCACAAGCGAGGCCGCGATAGTGAGAGGCCCGCGCACCGCGATGAAGAGTGGCCCCCGCTTGCCGCAACTAGAGAAAGCCCTCGCACAGAAACGAAGATCCAACACAGCCAAAAACAAATAAATAAATAAATAAATAAAGAATGCAACACAATTCTTTAAAAAAAAAAAAAAAAGATGGGAATTCATGTGGGTATGTAGGTCTGGGTTTGCTGGAAGAAGAGGATTTGGGGAGAAATAGAGATACATTTGGAAAGGGACCAGATGGTGAAGGACTGTGATGTGTGGGATACATGAAGGTGTCCTGGTGAACCACTGATCTGCTCCCCTATGGAGACTCCACAGTTCTTCACACACTCTTGGTTGACCTGGATGCTTAAGCCTGGCAGGTTAAGAGAACAAAATCTTTGGAGTCATAAGCAAAATTATTTTCTTTCTCCTGTTTTATTTATTTATTTATTTGCCTAGTTCCATAAAGTAGGAACTTCCACCTTGTGGAAGAATGGAAAACTTGTGAAGAAAGCCTCTGTCCTTTTTTCCATCCCCTTCCCTGGCTGGGAAGAGGGTCATGATGTATGAAATTTCAGTCCTTCTGGACCATAAACTCAGCAGGGAGGTTCTGCCCTTTGGAAGGAAACCTGGGATTCTGGCTGGCAAGTCAGTTCTGTCAGAGGTCAAGGCAAGTTCTCCAAGGCAGCCTTTTTTGGAAATAAATCTGATCATTTCAGATCTGCTGATCTAGGTCTATCTAGCTCCTCAGTGGGTTCAGAACCCATCAGGGAAGAGGTATGATTAATTATTATCATCCCTTAAATCCTAACATCCACAGCAAGGTAAAAAAATCCTAATTTTGAGATTCTTTGGAATTTTTTTCTTCTTCTTCAAAGACATTTACCAAAAAAAAAAACCAAAAAACAAACATTTACCAAACCGAGTGACCATTGTGAGCTTGGCCCTTAGGTTAAGTGGTTTGTCTTTTCTTTTGAATAAAAATGGTTGGCCCCATACACAGTGTCTAGGGCCACAGGCAGCCCAATTGGCCCCATACGGCCACAAATAAAAGACACTTTTATATAATGAGCACACGAATCCCAGGGGCTGTAAAGGACTCTGCAGATCATATGTACATATACATGGACATGTGAGTGCACATTCATGTGTTCACACACCCACTACATGCACTGTATGTATATATATATATATATATATATTTTTTTTTTTAATTTTAAAAAATTTTTTTCCTGTCTTAATCCTGGGGTCCATATATATGGGACTGTACAAAGCACACACACACACACACACACACACACACACACACACAGAGCAAACCTCTGGACCCATGCAAAAACACACACCCAGTCCCTGGGCAGCTCAGCCTTTGTGTATAAGCCCCTACTACTGTGCACCACTCCCTCACCCCCAGGAAGCACTCCAACAAAGAAGCACCTACACCCAAGCCAGACATCTTTATTTTTTTTTGCCTTTGATTAAGTCTCACATTAAGTGTGCCATTAAGATGGCACACCAAAGGGCACAACATTAGTGTCATTAAAGTGAACATTCCACAAGGATTGTTGCCCAAACTGAGATGCTTCTGATGTTTTTATTTTCACTGAATCTTTGAGGCCAGCAGACAGGAAAAAATGACTGTGGCCCGGGCTTGAGGAGGCCAGCTTCACCTGAGAGGCAAGCTGGTCAGGCTACTCTAATTTCCTTAAGAAAAGGTATGGGAGCTGTGTGTGTAATCAATAAACAGGGCTCACAGGCTGAAATACAGATACCATACTTGACGTAATATTAATATAATTACGGGGAGAAAGTCGACTTTCAAAAGTGCAGAAACACAGCTAAATTTTTTTCCCTTCATAATATATCTGCTTTTTACAATAGTGGATTTCCATGATTTTCCCTTCAAACACCCACACATGCATGCACATGTACCTGCACACACACACACGGATATTTCTGCTTCAGTTCTTTTTAAAGTCAGATCTAGTACGAATTGTTTGTTACTAAAAGAATCCTTTGCATGTATATATTTGGTGAATTTGGAGCTTTCCAGACCAAGTGCTTTGCTAAAAATGGCCACAGCTCATAGATGAGACACGACACTCCTGTTAATGTCATTAGCAAGCAGAACAGGAGCATCTACAAAGCTCAGAGTGAAGAAATGATACCCTGGGGGAACTACATGAGGCCAAATAAATGTGAGGTGGTTGACTGTTTTCATCACCACCTCTACAGCAGGCTGGTGCCCATTTGTAAGGGGCTGCCTTGTGCCGACAGGGAGGGGGCAATCAGACAACTCTGAGGCAGTTTCCGTTGTCCTCAAAGACACATCATCTCCAGGAACAAAGCCCCGGGTCACACTGTTTGTCCTGAAGAAACTCTTGATAAATTTTTCTTTTTAAAAAATCCCCTCTTCTTTGATTAGCTGTACTAAAAGCTTTTCCTTCTAAATATATGTCCTTATACATCAAAAGCCTGAGATGAAAAATTCATTATCATGTGCAAAGAATAGTGTCTCTTTGTGACTTGTTATCTGTCGAACTGGATGTTATGAAGTCTCTTTGAGGGCTCTGATAGCAACTAGAATACACGGCCTCTTATGGCAAACATGTTCGAAGGCGTAATTGTGGGGTGTAGGCTGGGGTGACCAGCACATTCTCCCGGACTGACCGGATAGCCACTGGGTTGTGTGTATGAAGGAAGCTTCCTCTGCTTTATCCTGTTTCAGTGGAAATGACACTGATATCAAGTGCCAAACTGTTCCTAGGGTGGATTCTAGAAACCTCTATCCTTGTAATCTGGACTGGATTTACAAACAGCTGTCTTCTGTTGTTTGACGTTCTAAAATCAAAATTGTGGATAGGGCCATAAAAACAACAGCGTAGCGTTAGATGGGGGACAATCTCCAAACACTTGAAGTGACTGAGTATGAGTTTCTAATTACAATGAGCTGCAGCATATTTGAATTCTTGAAAAGCTTTTAAATTGTGGTAAATTTTGTTTTGAAGAAAACTAAGTAGTTGAAAGACAGTGATCCTGATTAAAAAACTTATTTGAGTTAAAAGTTATAATTCTGAGGGAGGAATGGGGAACTATTTTTTCGTGGGTGCAAGGTTTCAGTTTTGCAAGATGGAAAGAGTTCTGGAAATGAGTGGTGGTGATGGTTTTTCAGTATGAATGTGCTTAATGCCAGTGAACTGGACATTTAAAAAGATTAAGATGCTAAATTTGATGTTGTGTATATTTCACCGCAATTAAAAAAATAAAAACTATAAAATAATTCCTTGATAAGTGCTGGTGATAGAATAGATATAGGTTTTCTGTGTGTGCTGCATTGAAAATCTTGACCCCTAAATATCATGCTTCTTTTATCTTACAGTAACAGTTTGATCAGATTCTCTAAAATTGGCTTATTAATGTTGCTCTGTGGATAAACTACTGAATATAAGCTTGTGCAATTGCTAATGTGATCTTTTGTTTTAACCTGATGTAAACTGTGGTACTCTAACCAAATCTTTAGAGATTTAGTTATGCAGGGAAATATTCTTAACCTCTCTCATTTTAAGTCAGCTGATTTGCTACTCATTTATCTTTAAAAATAAAACCTTTGGCTTTTTTTAGTTTCTTTCACTATGTTAGTCAGTTACATGTCACAATACTGTCTCTCTTCATGAAACACTTTAAGCTACACATTTTATGTGTTGACTTTTCAAAGAGAATTTTTTTGCCAATTGACAGGCTTTTGGGAGGAGAGGGAATCACCATTGAGATGAAGCCAGGAGCTCTGGTTTTGATTTCCAGCTTTGTGAATTACTGGCTTATTTCTTAGAGTCTCTTTCCTTATGTGTAAAATGGAAGCAATAACTACCCTACCTGTAGGGCTGTTGAGAAGTTCAAAGGACATAGTAATAAGAGCTACAATTTATTTAGTGCCTACTATAGGTTAAGCACTGTTCTAATTAATTTATGGATATCAACTAAATTAGTTAACCCTCCCAATAACATTGTGGAACTATTGCCATGTCCATTTTCCAGATGAGGAACCAAAGCACAGAGAGATATGGAAAGTATCCAAGGTCACAAAGCCAGTCCATGATAGAGCTTGAATCTGAACTCAGGCAGTCTGATTGCTGAGGCTGTTCTTAATCACGATACTATCCTGCCTCTATACAGAGGTTAAAATGCAATGCAAACTACTTTAAAGCATTATATAAAGTGAAATGAGTGAGCAGAGTTGACTTTTTCTAGGTTTACTTTCCAAGCAGAATGTTACAAATGCTGGTTCTGTGTTCATTTGATCCCCTCAGCAAATCTCCTTTCAGTTCAGAAGCCCCAGTTTACCAAGGATGTAAACAATGTGGAACATCTTCATAGCATTTATTATTCTTGCAATATAAATAATTATCTGTGTAATTATATGTTTGATAGGTTTGCTTCTATACTATAAACTCCATGAGACCAGGGACAACGTACAGAGCCTGTTATCCCTGATCTTCTCCCAAACTAGCACAATGCTCAGAACAACTAGGTGTTTAATAATAATGAGAGCTAATATTTATTGAGAGTTTATCACATGCCTGGCACAGAGCGCTTTATATAATATCAACTCATTTAATGCTCACAACAACCGCATGAGGAGGGTAATATGATTACCACCTCCATTTCACAGATGAAGGAACTGAGGCTCAGAGCACTTAAGTTAGTGTCCAAGGTCATGCAGTAGTAAATTGTAGAGTCTGGATTGCAACCAGGCTGTCAGACTCCAGAGCCTGTACCCTGTTTCAGTTCCTGATATATTAGAGTAGCTAAAATCTGAATCCTTTTGAATATGGAATTGGAACTGGGAATAAAGCACTGCTGTAAAAACCCTAACAATATGTGATCTTGGCTTCCTGGGCAGGTGTTGAGAGTTGGACAGCAGAAATAAAGAGACTGCAGTCTAGGAAGCTGGTGACCCTTCTAATGATATATGTGGTGAAACATTTAGTAAACTATTGCCTGCGACAACCTTGGAAGTGAGACCATGTGTCTCCCGAGCATGTTCCTCTAGGGGAAATGGTTGAAAAAGGTCAGAATATTGAAGTGTGTTGGCTGCTTCTTGACATTTTTAGCAAATTCTATAAGAAAGAAATCTGGGGACTTTCTTGGTGTTCCAGTGGTTAAGGCTCTACTCTCCCAGTGAAGAGGTCCTGGGTTCGATCCCTGGTCAGGGAACTAGATCCTGCATGCCGCGACTAAGAGCCCACATGCTGCAACTAAAAAAAGAAAAGAAAAAGATCCTGCATTCAACAATAAAGATCCTGTGTGCTGCAACTAAGACCCAGCACAGCCAAATAAATAAATAAATAAATATTTAAAAAAAAAAAAAAAAGAAGAAATCTGGCCTGTTTGTAAGCAAAGATGAAAGGTAATTAAGCTGTGTGAAGGGAGGCCTTGCCTTCTCTGCCTGTGGCCTGTAGCCTAAATTGACTGAGGGTCAGGTCACGTGAGGCCCTTCAGGACTGAAACAGCCAATTGCTTCTGTGCTCCAAAGAGCAGAAAAGATGCAGTCCAAGCTCTTTGCAGGAGTCTCCTATTTCTTTAATGGCTCTTGTAGAGGTTGTATGTGGAAAGGTCCAGATACATTAGTGCTGAGGTTTGGAAAATTATAATCATAGCTGCTACATGCCAGCTCCTGGCAGACGTGCTTTACAGACCTACTTTTTCTTTTTTTTTTTAAACAATAATAACCAACATTTATTTGGTATTTATCATGCACCAGATACAGTAGTAAGCATTTAATGTGAATTATTTCATTTGATTCTCACAACAACCCTTTAAAACTAGTGCTGTTATGATGCCATTTTGCCCGTGTGGAGCCTGAGACTAGAGATAATTTGTCCAAGACATCTGGGCTAGAAAGGGGTGGAAATAGGAAAGGAGTTCTTCAGCCTGGCCATGGGTCTGGGTTTTAACCTTACAACATAACACTGTGTAAAATCCCATGCTGATTTATGAAATCATTGACGTGTAATCCTGTGTTTGCCTGAAATAATGTTTGCATTTATTGCTGCCACTCGCCCGAGGCACTGTCAGTCCTAATTACTTTGAATTAAATTTTCCGTTTGACGTTTGTCAGACCGAACTTTACAAACCTGCCTTATCTCATTGTTTGTGATCACATTTGAGGTAAGACCGATGCTCAGAAAGGGTAAATAACCTATAGCCCGGGGTTGTGCTGTTTTAAGTTGGTGGAGCTGGGACTTGAACCCGGGTCAGACTGATTTCAAAATCGAGGCTTTTCTCCCAATGCCGGAATTGAGGCGTCCCTTTTGGAGCAAGGCTGTGGAGTGGTGGGGCCGTGGCCCTGTGTGAAGCAGCGTCTTGGTGGCCGTGGCCTGAGAGGCGGTCCTCTTGGGCACCCTTTCTGTAAGGACTCCGTGGTGGGCACTGGTCTGTGGCAGCACGCTGCGCTGCCCCCACTGCTGCCTGCCCTAGGTGCCGAGGCCCCTGCTGTGCTCGGAGCTGCTGCGGCGCGGACACATCGCGGCTCCTGGCAAGGGCCAAGCCCCTCGCGCTGAGCACCGCAAGGCTCTGACGCTGGGGTTTGCCAGGAGGGCTAAAGAGTACTTTCTTCCTCAGGAAAAAAAAAATCATTTTTATTGACACCTAGGAGAGAAACATTCCATTTATATTCATAATTAAGGCATTATTTTCCATTTCAAGGAACAGAGCAGGAGAAATGTTAGACTTGGAGGGGTGCCAGCCGGGTTGGGACAAGTGAAATGCAGCAAAGGAAATAAGCCGTCTTTCCACACTATCTGGTCATCAAGGTAAACGTACTTGATCGTCCCCTGGGACAAACCCACACATGTTTGCAGCTAATGTTTATAAGTTACTCAACTGTGTGTCAAGTTCTGTTCTAAGCAGGTTTCATGGATTATCTCAGTCTTCACAACACCGTGAAACTGGTACTACGGCTACCCATTTTATAGAGACAGAAGCTGAAACACAGCTAGTAACGGGTGAAGTCTGAATATATATCCAGGCAGTAGGGCTCCAGGACTTCAGCTCTCAGCCATTATGCTATAAGCTATTTACGCATTCATCGTGGGACAGAATTCCTCAGCCCTCAGTCGTCAGTAGGCAATAATTGTGCATTTATGATTGCCAGGTCTTTTTATGTAAGAGTCAGCCTCACAACAACACTAGCGTTACTGACCCTCCCAAGTTGGTCCCCAACAAAGGTTCTTCTGCCCGATGTCATTCAAGCCTGTAGATGGAGACCGAGTTTGGTTCAGAAGCAAAGGAAAGCTTTATTCTTTGCTCAAAGAACGGAGAGGTATGGGCTCGTGCTATAGAGTTCATGCTCTCCCCGACAGGCTGTGGTGGAGCTACTTTATAGGGTTCTTGTCAGCGGGGAGGGGGCAGAGCTCTCGGGGGCAGGCGCAGCTGTGCTGCTCAGGCTCCAGATCGGAGTGCGGGTGCAGCATCTCTGCACACAGCCCACCGCCGCCATCTAGGGTTGAGTGTCCTGCTCACGGAGCTGAGGTGTCAGCACAGCCGTTTCACACTGGGAATTCTGGTCTGAAGTGCTGGGTGCAAGGCTTATGCACGTGGCCCCCTATGAGCATGTGAAATGTGACTAAGCACACACGCACACACACACACACACACACACACACACACACGGTTAGACTTTATTTTATGACCCAGATTCTGTATTTATTTCCCAGGAATTGTTAATGGGCTTTGCCCTGGCGACACTAGCGGATAGCTAGTATTATAATTTCCCACTTCAGAGATGAGAAAACCTAGGTCTAGAGAAAAAAAATAATGTTGTTTGAATGCTACAACTGGGTTTCAAATCCCCATCTTTTGGACTTCCAGTCTTCTTTTAAAGCACAGACTCTGCCTTAGCTTTTCCATGCATTGATCTGTGCCTGAAAAATATTTTAGGATATTAGTAATAGCTGAAAAAATGCAAATTTTAAATATATGCATTGGTTCATATAGTAAGAACTCCTAATTTTACTTTGCTCAGGCAATTTGCTGCCTCAGAATATTTACATTTATAACTCTACTTCTCTAGAAACAATAAAATAACCTCTTGACGTAGGTAATTAACAGAACCATAAAACATTCCCACAAATGGCATCTGCAGAAACAAGGTGAAATGAAGAGCTGTCATTTGAGCCAACCCCATTTGAAACTCATTTCAAAACATTTAACCAAAGGGAGATAAGGGAGAGATGTGTGGCTGTTTGTTGCAGGGTCATTTAACTAACAGCAGTTAGTTTCCAAATTAAACCTTCCATTTAGAATTGCCAAATGTGCGCGTATGCTCATGCGCCTGCACACGTGTCTGAGCGACTCTGGTTATATGAGCAAGTTGTATTAATCATGTGGAAGTAGTTTTTAAAACTCTTTTAAAGAAGGCAGTTTGTCTTCCCTGATCCGATGAACATTGCCCAGTAGGGACTTCTGTGCTATAAAGGATAATTATAAGTTGTGACCTGGGGCATATCTTTCAACCTCTCTGGGCCTTGGTTTCTTTTTTTTTTTTTTTTTTTTTTTCGATTTTTTGGCCGCGAGGGATGTGGGACTCTTAGCTCCCCAGGAATCGAACCCGCACCCCTTGCATTGGAAGGTGAAGTCTCAACCACTGGACCGCCAGGGAAGTCCCAGGGGCCTTGGTTTCTTAACTTTTTAGAATGGATTCTTGCAAACGTGTGATGGAGATAGACAAGTAACCAGATAAAGTATGACAGAGTACTTGTAGCTGTATGCCTAGAACCCCACAAGAATGGCTAAAATGGAACAGGTAATATCAAGAGTCGGTGAGGATGTGGAGCAAAGGAAATTCTCATACACTGCTGGTGGCGTGGAAATTGGTGCAGTCACTATGGAAAGCTGCTTAGCATTGTCTACTAAAGATAAAAGTATACATACTTTATGACCCAGTACCTCCATCACTAGGCATATACCAGTGGAAATGTGCACATATGTTCAACCAAGAGACTTGCACAAGAATGTTTGTAGTTGCACATAGCCCCCAAATGGAAACAAGACAAATAGCATCTGTGATAAACTGGAAAAATATATCACAGTATGTTCACTTAATGGAACACTGTATGTACAGCAATGAGAAAACATGAACTCCAACAACATGAATAAATCTTACAAAAATAATATTGAACCAAAGAAGCCAGGCACAAAAGAGTATATATTATATGAATCCATTTATAAGAAGTTCCAAAATAGGCAAAACTAATCTCATTGTTAGAAGTCAGACTAATAGTGACCATCAGAGACCTTGGTGCTAGAGGTGGGGATGGTCCCTGGAAGGGGAATGAGGGGGCTTCTAACATTCTGATAGCGTTTTATTACTTGATCTGGTTGCTGGCTACTTTGGTATATTCACTTTGTGAAAATTTATTGAGTTGGACCCCTATACTTTGTACTCAACTGTATGGCATACTTCAATACATAAAAAAAGGAAACATTCAAAGGATACTATATGATTACCAAAGATGGACATTTAATCCAGAACTGAGATAACCAAGGAAAGCTACCTATAAGAGGTGGTTCTCAATCTTTAATCTTTACCTTTGCCATATATATTTTTTGGGGGGGTATGTACATATTTATTTATTCGTTCAGTTTTACTGAGATATAATTGACATACAGCACTGTATAAGTTTAAGGTGTACCTTTACCATTTAGCTTTGATACTTTGCCATAAATACACTGGAATCTGTTTCAGTGTGAAACTATTTCCACTGATCTGGATTTCAATTTTTATTTCATATGTGCGTATTACAATTTTAAAATTAGAAATGTTAGGTCAAGCATATGTTCCTCACTCTTCATTTTAAAACTTTCCTCAACTTGTTTCATCTGTTTATTCATCTGTTTGAACTTTAGAATAATCTTGTCAAGGTATATAAGACAAAATACTCCCCCTGCATTGGAATTTTGCTTGGGAATTATATAAATCTTAGAAATGCTATTAGTTGGGTACGAAATAGATACCTTGACAATAGTTTTATCATCTAGGATCAGGGTTGGCATCCCCACTGCTCACCCCATTTAAATTACATTTTCTTCTCTACAGGATGTTTTTGATAAATGCTACTTCATGCTCTGGGCCTGTCTCAGACTGACCAATTGCCTCTGACCGTTGCAAAGACACAATATCATGGCAAGAAATAAATGATTTTTATAATCAGGAAAGGTGGAAATATCAAGACGGGGACATCTTAAATTGAGGAGAAAAATCTCCTTGTGAGAAGAATGTCTGGCCTAGGGATAAATTAGTCACCAGGAGAATGGTGGAGTGCACCATTCTTCTGTAGATTTCCAGGGTGGAACGTAAGAAAGACGAAAGGGTTCAGGATGGGGGAAGAGGTGACCCCTCACTGAGCCTGCCTCACCTGCCTGCCTGTTTTTTCTGCATCGAGTTATTCAGTGATTTTTGCCCTAAGAGCTGAAGACGGGAAATGGTGTGCAGGTAAACTGAGTTCTAATATGTCTCAGTGTCAATACCTGGTCATCAGGATGCTCCTCAGTGAACTTAATCCATGAGACCAGATAGCTTTTCAATGGATAAATCTACTCTGAGGATCACACCAGAGGCACAACTTGATGCAATGAAAGTGGAGGGACTCTCGAGTCTAATGGCTGATTCCAGGCTCAAAAATTATAACACTTCTTGTGTGAGGAGCACCGTACAATGGACAGAGCTAGTCCTTAGCCATTATCTCATTTCACAGCCCTCTGTCCCCAACACCCTAATTCTTAGCCAATGATCCTTTGAGGTAGAGAGAGAGAGAGAGAGCCAGGGCAGAGCTTATTGCATCATTCTGCAATCAGGGAAATGAACTCAGAGAGGTTGAATAACTTGCCAGATTTCATTGGTAGTAAATGGCAGAGAAGAGGTTAGAACACAGATCTCTCTGAGTACAGAGCCAGTGTCTTTTCTTCTATATTGTAGGGCATATCTGTTTGTCTCTTGATGCAAGGCTCCAGGCAATATTCTGCTATGGAGAACAACATAACTTGAAAGTGAACCTTCTTGTTTGTGTTAGTACCAAAGGCAGCATTAAAAACCATCTGATATATAGTCATTCTAGTTTATAGTCTGAAATTAAAACTGTAAAGTAATTTCCTCTCCCAGCTTTAGGGGCAGCTTCTTGCGTGACTAATATTAGTGCGCTTTCAATATTATCATTGGAGTAGGGAAACTTGCAAATCAAGCAGTGACTCATTGTAAGTGAGCGAGAGATGAAATAATGCTGTGATGTGTCATAGTTGTCAGACAGCTCAGGAAGTCTAGACTTCCAAAATGAGTAGTTTTCCCCATAGACTGAGCTCATCTTCCCCAGGTGGTACATACTGCTTATGTCTGGAACCAGGAAGCCCATACCCTGGGAAGCGGAAGTGGCTGGATTGCTCTTGGTCATACCCTACTACCTTACTCCCAAGAGCAGGGCTCAGGAAACTATAGCTCCTATGCCACATAGGTGGCTCCTATGCCACCTTGTTTTTATAAATAAAGTTTTATTGGCACATAGACTATTCATATGTTTACTGTTGTCTATGTCTTCTTCCTCATTACAACGCAGAGCTTATAGTTGCCAGAGAGATAATATGGCCAGTAAAGCTGAAAATACTGATTATCTGGCCCTTTACAGCAAAAATTTGCTAACCATGGCAAATGCAGTCATTAAAACACCTGCTTTAAAAAAGGACTGGTCAAACTTATATCAACTTTTGAGAAGAATTGGAATGCAAGCAAATTATAAAAGCGTGCAGCATAGAATGCATCAGATTGAAACTCTAGTGCAGACTCGGATTTTGATTTGTTCAGGTTTATTTTTTCCTTGTGGGCAATTTTTCTTTCTCCTTGTGGGCAGTTTTATTTATTTATTTATTTTTTGTTCTTGGCAGGGCTCTCTCTAAAGATCTGTCTGGACGTTAAGCTGCTCAATATGATTCCTCTCAATATATTTGGGAGCGATCTATCCTGCGCTCTGAAAAGGGTTATTAGTGGTTTACCTTATTTACCAGAGTCATCTGCCAAAAAAGAAAATGTATATTTGCTGGTTGTAGCTTTTATGCATATGGAAGTTTCCAGAGTCGTTAAAAATTTCCCTCTTTCTTTTCTTACAAAGCTGAAGTGAGTGACAGAATGAGATTGGAATTTTGTAATTGATTTAGAAAGCTGGTCTCGGGACACACCTTTTCAAATGGGAAGCTGGCCTCCAGAGGTAGACAGCTCCCTCTAAGAACAGCCACATGGGATTCTGGAAATAGGCAGCAACCATATCATGTTTATTTTTTCTGCTTTGTAGAAATGTGCTCATCATCCAAAAAGCCTCTGGCTGAATGTATCCAAACATTTATTGCAACGAAGAACGAACCAATAACTAAATACAGGAAAGAGAATAATGGGCCGAATGTCCATACAAGGCTGTCGGAATTTAAATTCGAGCTCTGGCATGAATGGCCCCTCTTCTAGGCCTGGCAGGAGGATTATCTCTCTTTACTTCAAGGGTAATTTAGCTGTCAGCATTTCCTTCTCGAACTTCACTGTTCCTTTTCTAGTCGACTTTTAAATTTCTTGCTATGAGTAAATCATCTGATTTTCTTTTTAAACACGATTCATGTTTGTAGGGTTTCACTGTTTTGCTTTGCTTATATCTCACGAATTCTTAGTTGCTTTGATTGCTGTTTTTCCCAAGCTCAATGAACCCACTGACGACAAACGTGGAAACTCAATAGAGAAATCAGAACCAATGACAAGGTACCCTCCGCCCCTTCTCACACCATCTCATATACCACAATACAGAACACTTCACAAATCTGTGGAGATGAAGAGGCAGTAGAAAAAGCATATTGCTGAAATACATTCAAGATGCAAGTGGCAAATGACCAGAACACAGTGTGATCAGTCTGGGACCCTATCTTCAAGGTTTTGTTGAAGAAAGAAACTTTAAAAAAAAAAACAAACCGCAGGCCTGTGATTGAGCGATGGCACTAAATGAGCTGACAGCAGAAGTAATTTAAAAGAGGAAGCTTGAGCCAGTGTTCAAATAGGAGGGGAAAAACAGCCGTTACACTGGCAGTTGAAGTCAGGGAGTGAGGGAAGAGGCGGGGAAGCAGCCAGAGAACCAAATTCTGCAAACATTAGCAATTTATAAAATACCCATAGAGTGCCAGTGCATAACAAATAAAAACAGACGGAGGAGCGAATTGCTGAACATCCTGTCTAGGTTTGCAGGTGGAGGGCGGGAACCACCCTTTCCTTAGCCTTACAGAGCCAGGCAAAGAGAGCCTGCAACTCTTGCAAATTGAGGAGCTGCTGGGGAATAGCAACTAGGGCTGGGAGGAAAGAGATATTTGGAATTTGTAGAGCCACCTGAGTATATGGAGGCTTGGATGCATGTCCTTTTCAGACCACGTCTAATTTATTATTGCCTGGAACTGTCCAGGGATCTGCCTCTTTGCAAGCCCTGTGGTGTTACTAGGCTCAGGCACTGTGTCACTACTTTGTGGACAAATAGTTCAGGATCTCAAGTGTCCCAGCTTCCCCCAGTGCCCCAACTTGTTCTTTCATCCCTGCATTTCCTGTTCTGCCAGCACTGTGCCCAGTATACATTTGGTGTTGGAAAATGTGTGTTGAATTGAATGATCAAAAGTTTTAGGAGGAAATGACAGTCAGTAAGCACCAGACAGAGGCAGGTATAAATTCTGGTTGTACCACTTACCTTAGGCACGTTAATAATGCTCTCTACGACCTTCACTTTTCCCATCTGTATAATGGTACCAGTCTTAGAGCGTTGTGAAGATTAAATGCAAGAGTGTTCACAGCATGCCTGATATGGTGTCTGGGGTATAAAAGGCATTCAATAAATGGTAGACATTGTTAGATTGTAAAGCATCACACCTCCCAGTGTGTTTGCAATTGAACAGAACACTTTAAAAGGAAATAGTTCTACCGTTGGTGTTGAAGGAAATGCGATAAGACGAAAGGGCAGTGGGTTGAAAGAGAGTTGGTTGTGGGGCTTGAACTGGGTCAGAACAGGTAGTTTGGGACCAAGAAAGTGAATCCCAAGGTGAAGTTGGATCCCTGCTGTGAAGCAGTGGGATAGGTCTACACTTAAACAAGCCATGTAGCATCAAGGAGGTTGGCTCTGGGCTAGTCCCTGAAGCTAACTGAGCCTTGGTTTCTTCATCTAAAAATGAGGGAGTTAGACTACTAGGTAGTCTCTATCATCTCATGGTTCTAGAATAAACTTAAATTGAGATAGATTTTAGAGGGTATGTTAATAAGTCCCACAGATCAATGACAGGACTAGAATTGGAATTCTTTCTTCCCACCTCCGGAACTAGCACTGGAGGCAAAGGATATTTCATTCCTCATGTAGTTTTCATGTAATTAGCTTAAAGGTGTTTTGGGGAAGATGAGGAATGAGCTAGGAATCCTTTTCTCTTACCTCACTTGCTGCTTTCCAAGAGACGAATTACTATGAGATTGATGGAAAAAATATTGCCTCTGCCCTCATGGTCCTCAGGCTCAGAAATTCACTGGAATTCAATCTTGAGAAAGACAATGCCCTCACGCTTTGTATACTGTCACATACAGGAAGTAATACAGTCATTAAAAAATAATCATCTTGAATTTTTGATGGCTCTCTGCTTGCTTGCAATTTTATTATTCATATGTGTTAGCTTTGCAATTACAAAACCTGGTATTGTTGATATTTTGGAGCAAATTCTGACATCAAATTTGGTTTGCCAATAGATGGGATGAACACGTCAAGGAAAACAGAGGGCCATGACAAGGGATAAAATCCCATTTGGTTTCTACAGCTAATAATCTTGTTCAGAGCACAAGATATTTGAACACCATAATACGATTTCCACATTAAAATCACGTTCCAGTCAATTCAAAAATTAAGTAAATAGAGCAGAGGCATACAGTTTTACTAATCCACCAGTGTCATAAATTTAATGATTTTAGCAGCTCAAGGAAAACAGGGATTGTTGTAAAACTTCACATCTGAATGTGTTACTGCCTCTAACAATGATTGTTTGTCATGTACCTGACACTAAAGGTGGGCACTGTACATTATAGAATCAAAGGTTTTGCGTAAAACAAAACAAAGCCTCTTTCTCCAAGGCTCTCCAAGAGTGTGCAAGTGACTCATGAGAATGTGTCAAAAAAACAGTGAGAGACAGGGGGCTAATATCTCTGGAGTAGGCCTTGAAAAGGATGCATTTTCCATAAAGGGTAATCAGGAATGTGTATCTGTGAACTACCGAAACTTCTCTAAGATAAAGTAAATTGTAGAAAAATCTGGAATCTTCTTTGTCCACCAATATTTCATGGTACAAAATGGTCTCTGACATCTATACATTCCTGCACACTTCCTTCCATCATCTTACAAAGCATTGGAGGAAAAATGGAAAGGCAGGCTTTTTAATCTCTGATTTATCTCTGGAAGAATTAGGCTTTCAAGCATATTTCTTCATAAGTTAGTGAAGCGTTTGTGATAAATCTTGTCAGCACTATAGGTTTAAAATATAATACTTATTTAATATGTAATGAAACCTGTTCAGGAAATCAAACAGACATAAAACTGTTATTTCAATTGAGTCTGATTACTATCTGCAACAGCAGTAGAAACAGTACCCCTGATTTCTGGTACTTTTCTCTTATTTTGGAGTGGTTCTTTTAACACAGGACTCTAAAAGCTCACCAATGATTATTTGAGGATGGCTAAATCTACACTAAGGAAAGAATGATATAGTCTACATAATAGTGCAGTAAGCTGCAAATAAATTACACTGATAAACATAGCACCATGGTCTTTTGGTGTTTCCTACCAATCCGTCTACACTAAGGTATTAATAAAATACCTAAGGGAAGTATCTTGGTTCTGTTTGGACACTTTTCTTCCATTGGTGTTTTGGGTCTGTGTTGTCAGTTTTGGTGCCTCATTCTTGCTGGTGGTGTGCATATCTAAGCTGGTATATGAATCAGACTTGTCAGTCTTTCAGTCTGTAAATTTTTAGTAATTATATTTAAAGCTTGAGGTCTTCATCAATTGCTTTTCTATAACACTGGTTATATTCCTATTCCTATTAGCTACTGCATTAACATATGTGATACTGGAAGTTTAGTAAATTCCAGTTTTGCAAATATGCCTGCCTTCTATGGCTGTGTGAAGATGGGAGAGAACAGTCTTCACACTGAGAATTATCTCATACTGGCTTGTCCACTGAAATCATTGGCCCTGTGTATATTTGTTTTTTTAGTTGTTCCAGAAGAAAAGCATGGTAGCAGAAAGTGCATCCATCAGAAGGGTTACAAGCCTGCATCTGTTACTCATTGCAATAGAACTTAAGTTTCTTCAGTCCTCTCCTATTTAAAATGGGATGGTTAACATTTCATGAGCTTTCATAGGTTTAAATAATGAATGTAAAGCGTGCTGTTTAGAAACTGGTATTTAGTAAACATTTAATAATTGGTCTCACTTTATGTGCATTTATGTTTGGCCTGCATATAGATACTGAAAAGTAAAGGAAGGTTCTGAGAAGTGATGTTTTGGGTCCCCCCATCCCCGTGCAAAACAAATCTATATTTGCCAGATAGATTCCAGCTTCTTTTAAAATGGAGGTGTATAGGGAGAAATCTTGTGATAAAATGATAGAGAAATAATTATGTTTTATGTCAATTATATCTCAATAAAACTGGGGAAAAAAGGAAGCACATATCATTAAATAAAAAGTAAGAATGCAGTGTGTGCTAGTGTCTAAATTGTGTATTTTTGCCGTGGTCTCATTAATTCCACAGACCATTCTGAGAATCGTTTGCATAGGACAAGAATATTGGAAACCTCCTTTTCCCTTCTGCCCCCCAAGGAAAGATTTCTGGTTTACTTTGAAATGTATGTATCCGAACACATCTCAGTCTTTCAGTTGTTATGAATTGTGATCTCTCAACAGCTGGTCTTTGAACTTGCAGGTATTTCCCACAGCTTTCTTCTTTTTTCTTTTCCTTCTTGAGCCCCTTTCATGATTGAATTAATAAATAGAAAAACAGCAAAAACAAAGAGAGGAAGAGATAAAGTAATAAAATAGTGCCCATTCAGTTACATTAAAGATTATTATTAATCTAAAACATCACAAGCTCCTGATAGCAAAGAGAATTCTTGCAGTACCCTGGTTTTTGTTTTTTCTTTTTTAATAAAAAATGTAAGAGTACTTGGCCTGGAGATAAAGGCATAGTTTGAAACCCAGGTGTCATTTGTTGAAGCTTCAACAGCTACCTCAGCAAAATGAAGATGATGCATGGGCTGTTTTGCTTCAAAAAGCACAAGAGTTGAGAATACTTCCATGTTTATGTGAATAAATTCTACATAAATTTATACCTCTTGAATTCTGCACACATAATACCTGGGAGATAGACTTTAGATTTTGTGTCTAAAATCACAGCAACAGCTAGAACACCAAGAAAAAACCCTGGCGTTTATTTTTCAGTGACCTTGACACACAGGATTATGAGTAGACATGAAAATATCGACCCAGCTGTAGACAACCACTGTCAGCGGTTGAGAAATAACCTGGCAGAAAAAGTTTCATTAGTGACTTGGGAGAGTGACATAGTCAAATTCTCAGTTGGATTTGGAGATAATGAAAACTGACATGCATACCTTTAGGTTCCCTAAAAAAAAGAAGTGGAAACAAACATTTGCATATCCCCCACCCACATCCCACTCCCATCTTCTCCAGGCCAATATGGTGCTGTTAGACCCCCTTAATGAGGGAATCCACGACAACAGTGGGTGAGCCACTGGCACCCGGTTAAGACCAAGAATTTTACAGCCAGAGGATCTGTCTGGGCTTGAGTCTTGGCTCTTGTCACCTGCTAGCTCTGGCAAAGTTATTTAACCTGTTTTTGTGCCTCACTTTCCTCATTTCTAAAACGGGCTTAAAAAATCCCACCTACTTCATAAGGCTGTTGTGAGGGTTAAATAAATAAAATATGCACAAAGTGCTTAAGATAGTGCCTGGCATCTAGTAAGTGCTATGTAAGTATTAGCATTGCTATTATTGGGAGACTGTGATACAAGTTATGTGCTGGGAGATGTTTTCCCTTGCTCAGCTCCACCAACACCAAAGTGTCCCTCCAGGCAAGCCCCCACCTCTGGAGTAACTGAGGGGGCAGGTTAGGCTGCTGGGAACATGTCTGATTACTAGCCTTATTCCTGGCCGCCCTGGCACTTACTTTTTGGAATATTCTTTTAATATATATTTTTAAATGTTAGCTGAAAGAACACGACAAAGCTAGGGAACTTGGGTGGAAAGATCTGGAAGTAGAGGTCTCAGCAGAGACTTTGGGAGAGGTCAGAGAAGCAGGAGTGTGAGCCGAAGGACGCAGGTGGGAATCCCAGCTCCTTCGTGTAGCCGTGAGATCCCGGATAAGTCACTAACTCTCCCTAAGCCTCATCCTCTTATTTATAAGACGGGAATAATAGCAGTATCTTCTTCTTTTTTTTTTTTTTTTTTGCGGTACTTGGCCCTCTCATTGTTGTGGCCTCTCCCGTTGCGGAGCACAGGCTCCGGACGCGTAGGCTCAGCGGCCATGGCTCACGGGCCCAGCCGCTCCGCGGCATGTGGGATCCTCCCGGACCGGGGCACGAACCCGTGTCCCCTGCATCGGCAGGCGGACTCTCAACCACTGCGCCACCAGGGAAGCCCAGCAGTATCTTAATAGGATTGTTATGAAGATTAAATGAGATAATGTATGGATACCTTGTTGCAGAGACTAAATGTTTAATTAATGTCAACTGTCGTCATTAATGTTACTGTTATTCTGCTGGCAGCAAATACAGTTGAGGCCTTGGGGTCCAGGGCAGGGAGATGTCCTGAACCTCTGGAGATAGTAATTGAAGCCGGAGACTCTGGGTACCAGGTTAAGACTCAGAAATTATTTTGAATTTCTGTATTTTCTCTACTCAGTTAGAATTTGTTACATTGTTTTCTGTCAAGCAAACCTCCCCCGCCCCCATATTCTAGGTTGAGTAATTCCACTTCAGTAGAAATTTTTAGAAATCTATCCTAAGAAAATTCTCATAGACTTGCATAGGGATTTAGCAACAGGGATATTCCTTGTAGTATTTTGTTTGGTGGGGATGCTAAAAAATTGAAAATCACTTGAAAAAAATCCAACAGTCCAGGATTGATTAAATCAGACATTGTTTTAAGATGTATCAGTCACGATACTTTTGGCTACAAATAGGGTAATCCTCCCCCCTCTCTCCTGCTCCTTTAAATTAGGGTATATAACTGAAGACACTTATTATCTAAATAACAAGTACAGAGGTAGGGCTGGTCCCAACTGTGGTATTTCATTGTCTGGTTTAGTTTCTTTTGATTCTTCCTCTGTAGACTTTTCTGTGTTTGCTTCCCTCTCAGGCTGGTAGATAGATGGCTGTACCATTTCCAGCGTCCCTTCTAGAGACAACAACCTCCAGGGAAAGAAAAATCACCTCTTTTTTTTTAGAAGCATCCAGCTGATCCTTCCTCTCCCATGCATAATATACAAAGTGAAAGAAAAGAGCAGATATAAAACTAAAGGGCAATTTTCCTTGCCTCTTTTTTCAAGAAACATTTGCTCATTCCTGTTTTTTCTTCTAGGTGAATTTTAGAATTAGCTTATCTATTTTCATAAAGTAGCCTCTTAGATTTTGACTTGATTATTTTGAACTTACAGATTCACCTGGGGGAGAGATGGCCCTAAATGTTATTTTAACTTAGAAAACACAAAAGTGGTAGCATTGTTTATAATACTGAAAAATGGGAAAGAATTTCCTATCTATCAACAGGAAAATGGATGAATAAAACATAGTATAGTCATACACTAGAATGTCATATATCAGTTAAAATGAATGAACTGGTAACGTAGGCTAGTGCTTAAAGGTATGATATCGTTGACGTGAATTACAAAAAGCACACAGTACAAAACTTTCTGTGGTTCACAAATACATGTATATGTATGTAAAAACCATAAAAAGGCATTGGATGGATGCATCAAGATTCATGATAATGGTTGCCTTTAGGGAGCACTGAAGGAAAATGGGAAAAAGGAGACTTCAACTATATCTATAATGTTTTATTTCTTTTATTTAAAAAATATTTGAAACATAGTAGCCTCAAGGGGCAGAGAACTGGTTGTTTGGGCAACAGTGGATCGGAGATATATATTCTCTCTTACCTTTCATATTTTGAACCATGTGAATGTCTTACCAACTCAGTATAAATAAAATCATAAAACAGAATAGAACACATGACAAGATGCTAACAAAGATCTGTTCTCAGTGGGACTTTTATTCTCTATATTTTTCATATCTAAAAAATTTCTTTAAAAAGGGAAGAGATGGTAACTTGCACCAAGGTGGTGGTGCAGGTGGTACTGATGGTCGTGGCTGGTGGCAGTTGAGGAGGAGATGGAGGTGTGGAGGGTTGGTGGAGGTTATTAGTGCTCTGTCTCCAGTGTGATATATGTTCTCACATACCCTCTTGCGTGAACTTTGCATAGGTGATGAGCTTTTCCCCTGGTGTCCGATCCAGACTCTTGTGCAAGAGTTTTGGAGCTTGAGAAGGATGGACATATCTTAGAAGCATGCTTTGCACTTTACTATGGTCCCTGGAGTGGTGATGCTTTGGGCTCCAGTCTCATTGGTTTCCTCTCCATATACCACCACCATCTCCTTCCTCCTAGATGACTCCATCCTGAACCATATTAGACAACGTGTTGAAAACCACAGTTTCTTTCGCTTGCCTTTTGTCCTCTTGGCTACCCTCCTCTTCTTCTTGCAAGAAAAGACCAGAAACCCTAGGTGTATTCTCAAGAGGAGAATGGAAGCCTAGAAGAATGACAACTCCCCTGGGGTCTAGTGGAAGACAGGAGTGCCAACAGCTTGTTTCTTTTTTTTTCAAAATTTATTTTATTGAGGTATAGTTGATTTTCAATGTTGTGTTAATTTCTGCTGTACAGCAAAGTGATTCAGTTTTACATATATATATTCTTTTTCATATTCTTTCCCATTATTGGTTTATCACAGGATACTGAATATAGTTCCCTGTGCTATACAGTAGGACCTTGTTGTTTATCCATCCTATATATAATAGATTGCATCTGCCAATCCCAAACTCCCACTCCATCTCTCCCTACCTTCCTCCCCCTTGGCAACCACAGTCTGTTCTCTATGTCTGTAAGTCTGTTTCTGTTTTGTAGAAGTTCATTTGTGTCATATTGTAGATTTCATATATAAGTGATATCATACGATATTTGTCTTTCTCCACTTAGTATGATAATCTCTAGGTCCATCCATGTTGCTGCAAATGGCATTATTTCATTTTTTTTAATGGCTGAGTAGTATTCTGTTGTATATATGTACCACATCTTCTTTATTCATTCATCTGGTGAAGGACATTTAGGTTGCTTCCGTGTCTTGGCTATTGTAAATAGTGTTGCTATGAACATAGGGGTGCATGTATCTTTTTGAATTATAGTTTTGTTCATATATATGCCCAGGAGCAGGAGTGGGATTGCTGGATCCTATAGCCACTCTAGTTTTAGTTTTTTGAGGAATCTTCATGCTGTTTCCCAGACTGTGGTTGCACAAATTTACATTCCCACCAACAGTGTAGGTGGGTTCCCTTTTCTCTATACCCTCTCCAGCATTTTTTTAAATTGAAGTATAGTTGGTTTACAATGTTGTGTTAATCTAGCATTTGTTATTTGTGGACTTTTTAATGATAGCCATTCTGACTGGTGTGAGGTGGTACCTCATTGTAGTTTTGATTTGCATTTCTCTAATAATTAGCGATGTTGAGCATCTTTTCATGGCCTGTTGGCCATCCCAACAGCTTGTTTCTTGAGGCCAAGGAGAAGAGAGGTCACTGAGGCACCAGGCTGGTAGGGATGGTGGTATAGATGAGAGAGAGAGACAGCCATCTTTTGGGGAGGTGGAGTGAGTCACTCCTGGGAGTTTTAATGAGTTCCTGTGGATGCATTTTCATATTTGAAGGAGACAGGGTGAAGATTAAAAACTCCTGGGCTTTGCTTCTTTAAACACAGTGCAGCTCTGAGGCTGTAATTTTATATGCATTATAATAATTGGCTGACTCTATGGGGCTGGCAGTGGTTACGTGGCTTTTGTTGGTCTCATTACAGATGTAATTCCAGAGTTGTGGAGCTCTGAGGATCCTTGTGCCAGGGTTTCAGTTGCACCTCTGGGTGCATATACCTCTGTATATGTCCACAGTGTGAGTTACAGCCTCCCCCATCTGTCTTCATCTATTCAGAGGAGGCAGTCTCTAGAAAACTGTGAGGGCAGGAAGCGGGAAGGAGGAAACACAGATGTAGCAAGAAGCCATGTCCTCTATGAACGAAGACAGCAGATGTATTAGTGAACAGCATGAGGAGAAAAGATAAAAAGAGAGAAAGTGGGTGCTATAGACTGAATGTCTTCCCTCCCCCTCCCTAATTCATGTGTTGAATCCTAAGGCTCAAGGTGATGTTATTAAGAGGTGGGGCCTTTGGGAGGTGACTTAGTCATGAGGGTGGAGCCTTCATGAATGGGATTAGTGCCATCATCAAAGAAGCCCCAGAGAGTTCTCTTGCCCCTTCCATCCTGTGAGGACACAGTGAGAAGACAGCCATCTATGAACCAGGAAATGGGCCCTCACCAGACACCAAATCTGCTGGGACCTTGATCTTGGACTTCCCAGCCTCCAGAACTGTGGGAAAGAAACGTTTAAGCCACCCAATCTATGATATTTTGTCATAGGAGCCTGCACTGACTAAGACTGTGGGTGTCTCTGCTCTTTATTTTTTGTTTATGCTCTTTTTATAGTACTAGGAAATGTGTTTTTCTGGGCTACATTCTTCCCACCATAATTCAGATGGACGTTGTCACCATGTTTGAAAACCACTTGAAATGATAATTGGTGTTATTCTGCAAACACTTACTAAGAATGACAAAACTATTTACATGCTGGGGATACTGTGCCAGAAAAATTACTAAACAAATTATATTCTTTTCCTTCCACAAAATCAGAGTTACAAAGAGCAATATATTAGCCATTTTCTTTGCCAAGGAACTTGAGAGATGACGTTCTCTTTCTTTAAAATTCATATTAATGACCTTAGACATTGGGTTTCCAAGGGAAAGACTCTTTGCAACATCTATATAGTACCTGGGTGTTTTTGTGTTGAATTTACTTTAAAGCTAACCTCTATAGTTTGATTTAAATAATGTAAAATATATATAGCAGGAAGGCTGGGAAGACAGACACTAAAATGTTTTTCATTAATTTTCTCTGGACATAGACGTTCTGGGTGATTTTATATTTTCAGACTTCTAAATTCCAAATATTTTGCAATTTGTATTTATAACTTGAAAAGTAAAAATAGTTACTGTTAACAATCACTCTTTATAAATTTTTATCTGCCATATGATTGCAAGGGTTTAAACCATTTATGAAGCAAAGAGACTGCAAGTTGAAAACCCTGAATATAATATATATATATATATTATTGGAGTATAGTTGCTTTACAATATTGTGTTAGTTTCTACTGTACAGCAAAGTGAATCAGCTATACGTATACATATATGCCCTCATTTTTGGATTTCCTTCTCATTTAGGTCACTACAGAGCACTGAGTAGAGTTCCCTGTGCTATACAGTAGGTTCTCATTAGTTATCCATTTTATACATAGTATCAGTAGTGTATATGTCAATCCCAATCTCCCAATTCATCCCACCACTCCCCACTCCCCTTTGCCCCTTGGTATCCATACGTTTGTTCTCTATGTCTGTGTCTCTATTTCTGCTTTGAAAACACCAAAATACTAACAGTGATTCTTTTTGAGTTAGAATCCTTCTTGATTTTACAGTTATTCTGTAATGAACAGGAACTACTTCCATAGTAGAAAAAAATTATTTTAAGAACGAATTTATTAGACTTCATCCAAAGAAATGGCAAAAGGGTCAGGCCAGCTTAGCATTTTCTCTCTCACAGTGGCATTCTAGAATCTTTTTTGCAAGGGCATGTTTTTCCTTGATATCAATCTCAGGAGGTTGAAGGACATACCCTAAACACCTCTAGCTTCCCTTAATAATAACTGATTTGAATGTATTATCCTCATATTTTTAGAAATTCTTAAATCTCACTGTGACTCAACTTGAAGAAAAAAAATACATTCGTGTTAATTATAATAAAAGTCTTAAGGGAAGTATGGCTGAATTAATGTCTAATTCCTTGTTAAGGGGGAGCTTTCATAGGGATACTGGTCATATGCATTTACCCTGGGAGCTAGTCTCGAATGGGGAAAGGGTCCATTTTCTTGAGTGCCTGGAGGCTGACCACCACTGGAGGGGGAGGGAAGAGTGAGAATGCAGATTGCTGCTGAGAAAGGAGACAAGTTCAATGTTCAGAAAGCTGTGTTAGTGTCAGCTCCAAGGGAGAGGCAGAAATCAGGAGAGAAGGAATAAGTTAGAATACAGGGTTTAAACCAGGTAGACCTTTTCCCAAATTTAGTTCTGCCACATTTCTAGCTTTGGGCAGGGCACTTAATCTCTTTGACTCTCTGTTTCCCTGTCTTTAAAATAGTTGTGACCCATATAATTTGTCCGGAAAAGTACCGTAAAATGTTAACAGTGATTTAATGACCATTTTAGAACCTTAGCGATTCTGTAGATCTAGGTCTAAGTAATTTGTAAAACTTATTTTTTTTCTGCTTAAGGACCACCAATTTATTTTTGATTTTTTTTGTGAAATAAAATGAGTATGTTCAATTGAAAAATAATATTAAAACCAATATCCAGGTACCTGCCATTCAGTTTAATACCTAGATTGTTACCAGAACCTTAGAATCTGCTTAAGTGCCCTAATTACTAAATTATAATTCATTGTTGTAAAATTCAAAACAGGCTGGGAATAATCTTAAATTGTCATAGATGTGCTCTTATTGGGTGCTGGCTGCATGACATGGGGGTCAGGCAAGGTGGCCAAATCAAAGGTGCAAGTCCAGACCTGGCAAATATGGCTATAAGTAACTCCCTACTCTTGGTCTCATTTAGTCTATTAAAGAAGTCTAAAATATCATTCATGTAGACATTTCTTTTACAGGCAATTAATAATAATTGCTCAGAAAATCATATTTGCTGAGAGCTAAATCCAGGCTGGGCACTGAGCTAAGCAGTTTCCAAGAATTGTCGTATTGAATTCTCACAGTCTTTCGGGATAAACGCAGCTATTCAAGTTGCACATGTGGAACTGAGGGTTCGAGAAAGGAAGCCATGTTTTCAAGGTCACACAGCTAGGTCGTAGTGATCAAAAGCAAATCTTCGTCCCTTAACCATGCTACTATATTTTCCCCAAAGATCCTTTTCATTGTCCTCAGTAGGGGTCATATCTGTTTGTGGGTCCAAGGAGACCACTCAATGTCACTGTTCCCAAATGTGGACTGAGCTTAGCCTTGTAAGGCCCAGGTTCTCCTGAGAGTTGGTGCACTGGGTCCCCACTGGCAGGTTCTTCGCACAGACACCAAGTTTAGCCATAGCTTTTACTCTTTGCCCATTTGCTCCACAGTGTCACTTTTGAGTGGTCGAAAAACTCTTATGTTGCTATTATTTACCCCATCTACATTGTTTATTTCCAGTATGTCAATTAGGTCTAGCATATTCTATGCGTTTAACACAATTTTCCCTATTATCCCTTAATCCAACAATTTTCAAAGAATATTTTGGGGGTGGGAACATCTTCAGTGTGTTTATTGGTAAAGATTCTTTACAATCTCTTTATTTTGAGGTCTGTCTTCCCCCCATCTCCCCACCCCCAGCAAATCACTGATTCTTTAGTTGATGTCTTTTCTTTACTAAATATAAAACTAGCAAAAACAAACAAACAGACAAACAAACAAACCATGAAAAGATTGCTAGCAAATAAACATGACACAAAACTATACGTAAACATGGAAAATAATCTGCCTTGTAATCAAATAAATGCTGTTTTAAAAATATAAAGAGGTAACCTGCTTGCCTATTACATCAGCAAAAATGATTTATAAATGGTAATATCTAATACTTGCAACTCTAGTGAAATTGGTATTCTTCACTCCAGTAAAAATGGCATAACCTTCTAGAAAACAGCATCTCACTATGTACAAAGTGCCCTAAAAATGTTCACAGCTGTTGATCTAATAGTTCCATGTCTAGGAATCTTTCACAAGAAACTAATATGAAAGGGGAAATTTATATGCACTGGTATGTTACTTTCACTATTATTTATTTAAAAAACCCAAAAACTAAATATCAAGCTGTAAGGGAATGACTAAATAAATGTAATGTCTTTAATTGTAGAATATTACACACTTGTTAAATATATGTAGTTATATGCTTATGAACAAATGTTAAAGAAAGGAAAGAAGTTTGTAGGCATACCATAATTACAACTCTGTGCAAAGATTAGGGTAAATTTTTAAAGAAACTAACAAGAAAACATTTAGTTATACATAAAGGCTTATCAGAAGTTCATTTCCTTAAGATGTTCCACTGGGTGCTAAATAAAGGTATTTTATGAAATATAGCTTGTCATATTTGTTGATTATGATTCATCTTTGGGCGTTAGTGTCACTCCTTGGAATTAGAGGCAAAGAACTGGGGACTGTTCGCACAGAAATATGGCCATGATCTGGAGGAACCATGGTGTAGTGGCACTAAATGTGTCAGAACTTGGACCCCATCCAAATTCTAGATTTTTACTGACATCAGAAGTTTTCACCAAGCTGGGATATTGCTTTGTTGAAGGAATATGATGATTTTGATAGACCAAAGCCTGGAAGCCAGGTAGCAGTGGTTAAAACTCATATACACATGCTAGTTCTTCAGAGCTCAGTTTAGCGTTCACGGAATAACCATCTGGAATTGGCTTAAAGTAGAGAATCTTTTCTCTCAAAGTTTCATCAACCATGTACCATCTCCTTGTGTTGACAGATCTAGTTAAGCCCCCCACTGAGGCTCTTGCTTTTTACACTCCTGGATCATACCTTCTAACTCTTCTAATAGCCAAAACCATCTTGAGAAAGAAAAATGGAGCTGGAGGAATCAGGCTCCCCAACTTCAAACTATACCACAGAGCTACAGTAATCAAGACAGTCTGGTACTGGCACAATAACAGAAATATAGATCAATGGTACAGGATAGAATGCCCAGAGATAAACCCACACACGTATGGTCACCTAATTTACCACAAAGGAGGTAAGAACATACAATGGAGAAAAGACAGCCTTTTCAATAAGTGGTGCTGGGAAGACTGGACAGCTACATGTAAAAGAATGAAATTAGAACACTCCCTAACACCATACACAAAAGTAAACCCCAAATGGATTAAAGACCTAAATGTAAGACCGGACACTATAAAACTCTTAGAGGAAAACATAGGAAAAACACTCTTTGACATAAACCACAGCAATATCTTTTTGACCCACCTCCTAGAGTAATGGAAATAAAAACAAAAATAAACAAATGGGATTTAATTAAACTTAAAAGCTTTTGCACAACAAAGGAAACCATAAACAAGACGAAAAGACAACCCCCAGAATGGGAGAAAATATTTGCAAATGAAAAAACAGACAAAGGATTAATCTCCAAAATATACAAACAGCTCAAGGAGCTCAATATCAAAAAAAACCACAATCCAATTAAAAAGTGGGTGGAAGACCTAAATAGACATTTCACCAAGGAAGACATACAGATGGCCAAGAGACACATGAAAAGATGCTCAACATCACTAATCATTAGAGAAATGCAAATCAAAACTACCATGAGATATCACCTCACACCAGTCAGAATGGCCATTATCAAAAAATCTACCTAAATGTCCGTTGACAGATGAATGGATAAAGAAGATGTGGCACATATATACAATGGAATATTACTCAGCCATCAAAAGAAACAAAATTGAGTTATTTATAGTGAGGTGGATGGACCTAGAGTCTGTCATACAGAGTGAAGTAAGTCAGAAAGAGAACAAATACCGTATGCTAACACATATATATGGAATCTAAAAAAAAAAAATGGTTCTGATGAACCTAGTTGCAGGGCAGGAATAAAGATGTAGACATAGAGAATGGACTTGAGGACATCGGGTGGGAGGGGGAAGCTGGGGTGAGGTGAGAGCAGCATGGACATATATACACTACCAAATGTAAAGTAGATAGTGAGTGGGAAGCGGCAGCATAGCACCGGGAGATCAGCCCAGTGCTTGGCAATGACCTAGAGGGGTGGGATAGGGAGGATGGGAGGGAGGGTCAAGAGGGGGGTATATGGGGACATATGTATGCGTATGGCTGATTCATTTTGGTGTACAACAGAAGCTAACACAGTGTTATGAAGCATTTATACTCCAGTAAAGATCTATTAAAAAAATAAAATATTGAGTCTTTCTTATCCATGAACTTGCAGCATTTTTCATTTGTTTTCCAGGTTTAAAAAATTTACATCCTTCAATAAAATTTTATACTGTTTCTATAATATTAATATCTTTTGTCAGCTATGTTCTTACATACCTTATAAGTATAATGTATTATTGCTACAGTGACTGATATGATTTTTAAATTATATTTTTTAATTGGATGTTGCTGGTGTATAGAGATGTTATTGATTTTTGTATATTATTTTGTATCCACCAAGCTCTTATTGCTTTTAATAGTTTTAGAAAATATAATCTCATAGATTTTTCCATGTAGACAATCATATCATCTATGAATAATGACAGTTTTGATTCTTCCTGCCCAATCATTACATCTTTTTTTCTCCCTTGGTCTTTTTGCTTTAGCTAGGACATTCAGGAAAACGCTGAATACAAGCAATTTTAAAGGGCATCCTTATTCCTTAAAATGGAATGCTTTTAACATTTCACTATTCAGCGCGCTATTTGTTGACGTTTTTTGGTAGATACCCTTTATCAAGTAAAGAAAGTTCCCCTGCAGTCCTGGTTGCTAAGAGTTTTTACTTGAGTCAGTGTAATTTCATCTGTTCTTTTTCTGCATCTTTTGAGATTATCACATGGGTTTTCTCCTTTTATCTATTAGGGTTGTTTATTACTTTTATTGATTTTCTGATACTAAATCATCCTTGCATTCTTGAAATAAGCCTTACTTGGTTATGGGGTAATTGTTTTTAAATACTTCACTGCGTTTGATTGCTAATAAATTATTTAAGACTTTGACATCCATGTTCATGAGTGAGCCTGACCTGAAATCTTCACTTTTTGTATCCTCTTCCTCCATGGGCACTAAGGTTATGAGCCTCACATAATGAGTTGGGGAGCTTTTCCTCTTTCTATATGCTTGGTAACATTTACATAAGTTAGGAAATATTTTTTCCTTGCAGGTTTGGCATCTACCTGTACAATCATTGTGGCCTTTTTTTTTCTGGAGGTGGGGGAGAGCATAGGTTTTTAATTAAAGATTCAACTTTAATAATCGTAAGTCTGTTCAGGTTTTCTATATTTTTTATGAGAGAGTTTGGTGATTCAAGCATTTTTTTTTTTGAACAATGTATGCCTTTCTAGGTTTCAAATTTATTGGCATCAAGTTGTTCAAGCATTCTCTTAAGATGCTTTAAATTTTGAATATATCTGTAATTACATATCTTTTTTCATGTTTAATAAGGCTAATTTATACCTTAGTTCTTTTTCGTATTCAGTCTTGCCAGAGGATTGGCGTCTTTTCTGTCTTTGCAAAGGCCCAGGCTTTGGTTCTGTTGACCCTCTTTATTTTGTTTTTTTTTGTTTCTACATGATAAATTTCTGCCCTTCTCGTTTTTGTTTCCTTTCTACTACTCCTCCATTTGGGTTTACTATTTTTCATTTTCTAATTTTTTGAATTTGATTTTTCTTCTTATCTAATATATGCATTTAAGACTACAATTGCCCGTAAGTACTGAGTATTGATAGTTGCATACATCAATTTTGGTATGTAGTACTTTTATTGCCATTCAGGTCTGAATAGTGATAATTTTCTTTATGATTTATTCCTGGTCCTATAAATGATTTATGAGATATTTTAGAATTTTCTAAAATGGTTTTGAGTTTTATTTTTGAACTACTGATTTCTAATATTATAGTACTTTGGTCACAAAATGTGGTCTTCATGCTACAGAATGTTTTGAATTTATTGAATCTTGCTTTGTAGGCAAGTACCCAGTCAAATTTTGGTACTTCATTCATGTGTGATTGAAAATACAATGTATTCTTTAATTTTTGGTGTAGGATGTACATTGCAGTGCATTTGGGAAAGTTTATTAACGTTTTATACAGCAGTTAGCGCAAGATGTTAAAATCTTCCCATAATGATTGTGGATTTGTTCATTTCTCCTTGTGAGTTTTTTGTTTTTGCTTTATATATGTTGAAGCTATGTTATTATACAGGTTCAAGATTATTATACCCTTCAGAAAACTTGTTCACTTTATCACTACATAGTAATATTTTTCATCACGTTTTCTCCTGTAAATATATTTTTGTCTGATTTAATATGACTATATCAATTTTACTTTCATTAGTATTTGCCCATTGTATAATTTTGCACCTCTCTACTTTTAATCTTTTTGGCATTATGTTTAGGTGTGTCTCTTAGAAGCAGTATATAATTGGAGAGTATATGTGTTTCAAAATCAATCTAAGACTGATGAGTTTAGTGTGTGTACGTTTTTTGTCCTTACTGATGTCTCTATTTCCACCATTTTATTTTGTACTTTATGATTACAATATTTCTTTGATTTTTTCATTCTCTCTCTCTCGTGTGTGTGTGTGTGTGTGTGTTTGCGTTATGTGTTTGGTTGTGTCTGTTAGATTCATTGAGCATTCTTTATCTCTGTGTGCCTTTCCACATCCCCTTCCACTCCACAAGTTGTACATTGTTATACCTTCTTAGGCGCTATCTTTCCTTTTTTGTATGCATTCTTAACCTAAAAAGTCTAAATTTAATCAATATCTGTGCTCTTTTCATGAAAAAGCAGTAGCTCCTGCCTTTCGTGTTATTATATAGTATTTAATTATACCTTTTGAGACACACACACATAAGATGAGTGAATATTTTTGGCATTCTTTTATACAGTTGATGCTTCCCCAGTTTCTTTGCTTCTTTGCTCTCATTTTTCATTTCTTCATTTAATTTTCTTCTTTATGAGGAATATCCTTTAGTACATTTTTCAAAGAGGGCCTGTGAATGGTAAACTCTCAGTCTCTGTTAATCTGAAATGTGTTTATTTTGCTCTCACTATACTGTTCTTGAGTGATAATTAAGATACAGTAAAAAAACACATAGTTCACATAGTCTTCAATGAATTTTGATAAATCACCACCAAAACAAGATATAGAACATTTCCATCGGTCCCCAGATTGCCTCTTCCTGTCAGTCCCTCCCCTCCCACGCCATCACAGAGACAACCACTGTTTGGTTTTCTGTCATCATTAGATTAGTTTTGTCTCTTCTAGAACTTCATAAAAATGGAATCATGCAGTATATACTTTTGTAATTGGCTTCTTTCACTCATGGCGTATTTGCAATTCGTCCATGTGTTGTGTTTTGTACTTAATTATCTTTTTTATTGTGAATAGTATCCCATTACATGAATAGACCACCATTTTGTTTATTCATTCTCCTGCTGATAGACAGTGGATTTTCTCATACACCAGCCCTATCTCCAGCCAGGTGTCTGTTGTTTTGGGACCTTAAACAATCATTCAGTAATCCAAAACCGATTCTCTGACACTGTCTAATAATACCAGCTGCTCCCGTCCTGGACTCTGATTCCTCTTTTATTTCTCAAATTTCTTACCATTACTTGGGATAAAACACTAATGCTACCCATCAGTTCAGTTCTTTCAGTTTCTTCTTTGGTCCTTGAGTATCTCAAAATCCAAGTCTTTTTATGATGGTGCAATTTTTTTTCCAAATTATTCAGTGGTTGGTGCATGGGATAACTGTTAATGGGATCCTTCATACATGATAATCAGTCATAACATTTTAAAAGCATTTACCATGTGTAACTTATTTAATTAAGTACTTAATTTAGATGAGGCTATTTAATCCTCACCACAATCCTATGATTACTCCCACTTTACAGATAGGGACACTGAGGCTTAGTTTGATAAGCTCAGAAAGATGATACAATCTAGTAAAATGGGGAGTCAGGATTTGAACTCAGGCCATCTCTGTATCTTGCATTCTTAAAAGTTGTTTTGCATTGCTGGACAGGAAACTCTACTTTTAGCCTTGTCAGGGCACCTCCATACATTTTGTCAGGGTAGTTACCTAGGATATCATTCCTTTGGGGCCAAGACACTAGTTACCTACAGATCATTCTTTCTGGTTCATGGGCTGCTGTGTCTTCTCCAGAAAACGTGGCTCACTCTCTAGGGAGAGCCTCATTTTGGGGCAAAACTCCTCTGTTCAGAGATCCTTTTCCTTCCCTTTCTTCTTAGGGGTAATCAACTTTGCAGTAAACATGAAGGAAGCCAGAAGGGAAGAATTCAATATCTGCTTTTATAGGCAAGCCCAAGCACTATTCTCTTGGCTTCTAGAAGACCTTTTGGTTATTTAGTGATTATTTTCACAACCCACTTGGGCATTCAGTTAGAGTTTCTTGGATTAATTAAGCAGTGGTAATTAGCTGAGTCTTTGGCCTCAGTGGAGCAGTTGTAGTTGGTTATTTCCAAGTTACCATGATGATGACTTTAAGTCTCTCAGGGAATCTTACACAATTTCTTCCTTATACTTTGGGAGTAGCAGAGCTGATTTCCCAGAGAATTTTGGTGCCCTGTTTATGTGAGTAAAGATAATAAATATGGATGAAGTAGATAAGCCAATTGGCAACTTGTAATTCAAGCTTTCCCAGATTGTCCATGAACTCATGGTATAAGAGAAAAAAATCCAGAGTATAGTGAACGGAGAAATATGTTGAGATTTGGTCTGTAGAGCAAGTTTGAAATAGAAGGAAAATGCAGTTGTCAGAATAATTCAGGTCAAATCCAATACTGGAGAGAGACTAAACAAATAAAGGGAAAATGGTGAAGGGAGAATGGAGAAAGGTAAGGAAGAAAGCATATGAAAAACTGGTTTTGACTTTCAAAAGATGAAGGGTGATGATAAAACACACTAAGGTCACTTGGAAAGGGTGTGGATCAGGAAGATTCATCCTGGTTTGGAGAGTCCTGACTCTAAGTGCCTAATTAAGAATTTAGAAGATGATACTGGAGTTTGATTTATGCCTGCAGAGAACAGCTCTGAGTTTAAACTGAAGAGCTAGAAAGGATGAAAAGCCTCAATTTCGGCTTTTCATAGAATTTCGTAGAATTTAGGTCTGTTCTCTTGTCCAAACTCTTGTTCCACGGAGGCAGATAAATGGAATAATGTACAGTTTCATCTTATAACACCCATTGGGGAATCTCTTACCTTTCTGGAAGCTTGAGGGAAACCCCAGTCTGTCTTGAGCCTCAATCATCTTGAAGTATGTGGTGGGTACAGACACATGTCCAGAAGTGGCCTACCCACTAGTTCTTGGTCTATCAGATGACAGAGTTTCACTAAATGGAAGAGCTATTTCTCCTCAGGAGCAGTCACCAAAAGGAGAGAGAGAAGGAAAGTGTCCCCCTGGGTTGGGAGAGGAGCCAAAGGCCCCTGGTCACTGGGTTTGAGGCAGCAACAGGGCGAGAAGGGAGGGTTCTCTTGCTAATGATTTCCTTTCAAGCCTTAGGGGGTGGGTCAGTATAAAAGGCCTCAAAAGCTGGTCAGAGAAAAGTCACATGATTGGACTTCACAGCTTACACCCTGAAGGTTTGGATGATCCCTTTGTTGAGGGGATTAGGATCCTGAGTGTGCAAGTCCACCTTTTTAGGCCATATATGCTGTCCCATGAAGAGGGGAAAGCTGCTGGGGAAGTGTATTAGTCAGGGATCTTCAGAGAAGCGGAACCAATAAGAGAAACAGAAATAATAGAAATATATATATATAAAACTTGGCTCATGGAATTGCGGGAGTTGAAAAGTCTAAAGTCTTCAGGACAGGCCAGCAGGCTGGAAATTCCAACAGGAGTTGATATTGAAGTCTTGGGTCTGAAAGCAGTGTAGAGGCAGAATTCCCTCCTCTTCAGGGGACCTCAGTCTTTTCCTCTGAAGGCCTTCAACTGATTAGATGAGGACCACCCACACCATGGAGGGCAATCTGCTTTACTCAATGTCTATTGATTTAAATGTTAATCTAAATAATACTTCTATAGCAACATCTAGACTGGTGTGTGAGCAAACACCATGGACCAGTAAAGTTGCCACAAAATTAGCCATCACAGAGAGGGAGGAAAGATGCTCTCTCGAATTCCTTCTCTTCTTCCTCTCTTCTCCAGCAGCTAAGCAGGATATGAACCTTTATTTGTGGTGGTGTTGGTGGGTCAGGGTTGCCCCAGGGGGTGTTAGTATTCAAGGCTGGGCATTGGTGGCTGAAGCAAAGGGGTGAGACCAGAAACCATAACAGCACAACAGGGAGCCACATGGAACCCATGATGAAAGGGAGAGGGTCTCCTACACACCCACTACAGAGGGGAGGTGAAACCAGAGCGTGGGTTGGGAGGTGGGTAGAGGCTGGGCAGAGTTAGAGCTTCAGAAATAAATCATGTGAGATTCTCTGAGATGGTGATCTGGGCTTTGATTTTCTCCACGGTGGGCCTGCCCCCAGAGACACAGGTCTTGTGGCAGGCCAGAGGATTTTCATAAGACTTCTTTAAAGTGCTATAATGGAAAGGTTTTGGAAGTATCCATGGGCAATGCATTAATGCCACTCCAGCACCTTAGTTTCCTCACTCAGCTGTGATATACTGAAACAGAATTCTGCCACAACAATGGGATCAATTGATTTTGTTGTTAAGTAGCTTCTAAGAGCATTTTGAAGTCTCAAAAACGCCACCGAAGAAAAGCTCTTCTAATCCCTTTCTCCTCTTTCCAGCTTCCCCTCTCTGTTGGCTGCAGAAATAGATTAACATTTGTTATACCTCCATTGTAAGCAGTTGAGCAAGCAATCGGCATTTTATCGTTGGTATTTGATTGAAGGTAGAAGGCATTTTTCATTTATATTTTTGCCTGAAGGGAAAGGGGAAGCAGATAAAAAGAAGAAGAGGTATTGCTATGATGTACTTCTCATGTATATAAAAGTTGTAATCTAATGTCGTTCCCTAGCCCTTTTCAATTTGATGAATATTCCTCCATTATCTGACAAAACACTCAGTGCTGGGATATGGTTACCTGATATGTAGGGGAACACTGCAGTGGTAATAAAGTTGTGTCAGAAATCCTCTAAAATGTTTATAAATTTGTCCTCATGCTTTATTGTTTACCTTTAATAGAATAATTTGGATTTATGAACTTGCTATTCTAAAATCCACTTTGAAAGATAACTTGGATTACAAGTAAACAATTAAGAGAGACTGCTATTATAGTTTATTCCAGGTTAAAAATGTAGGTGTAAATCTTTATTATTCCAATACTAAAGGCAATCAATAACAAATGCATTATGCTGAAGGATGATATTAAGATAAATAAAAGTTTGTGCACAAGTAACAACTTCTCCTAGAAAACTCATGTATACTAAGTACAAATGAATATTAAATATACTACAATATAGTAATAATACCTTATATTTATTTAGAGCCTTAGATTTTTTTTACAATATTCTGGTTTATTAATATATATATAGGAAACTGATTGACAACCTTGTTAACCCTGTTATTGTAGTACATCAGGATAATTATTTTAATATCATGTTCACCAAGATTTACTTGGTATTTATTGCAGAGGATCAGTAGCTTATTTTACAAACACAAATTGAGACCACAATGAGCTACCCTACCTTCTCATCAGAATTGCTTTGGAGCAATGGACACTCATATACTGCTTGTGGAAAACTGTCTGTTTTTTCTTTAAAAAAATTGAAGTATAGTTGATTTATAAGATTATATTAGTTTCAGGTGTACAACATACTAATTTGATATTTTTATACAGTATACTCTATAAAAAGATATATGCACCCCCATGTTCATAGTAGCATTACTTACCATAGCCAAGAAATGGAAGCAACCTAAGTGCACATCAACAAATGAGTGGATAAAGAAGATGTGGTGTATATATACAATGGAATATTACTCAACCGTAAAAAAGAATAAAAATTTTGGCGTTTGTGACAACATGGATGGACCTGGAGGGTGTTATGCCTAGTGAAATAAGTCAGACAGAGAAAGACAAATACTGTGTGTTTTTATTTATACGTGAAATCTAAAAAACAAATGAACAAGTAAAACAAAAACAGATTCACAAATACAGAGAACAAACTAGTGGTTATCAGTGGGGAGAGGAAGTGGGGGAGGGGCAAAGTAGGTGACGGATTAAGAGGTAAAAACTACTGGGTATAAAATAAGTTACAGGGATGTAGTTTATAGCACAGGGAATATAGTTGATATTTTATAATAACTTTGTAAAAATCCTTAGAATTTATAAGTACACTCAACCAGAATGCTCACTTAGAGTATTTTTTTCCAGTTGAGTGATCTTCTCACCTCTGGGTTTTCATAGATGGAGAAAACCTTCTTATGTACCCTGAGGATTAAATTTCAGATCATGGAAATGAGATGGAAAATGAAAATCAAAGACTTGACTACCACCTTTTTAAAAGTGTTCTTCTTCTTCAGAAAATTTATTGGAGGAAATCGGGAAGAATATTTTCCTTGAATGGTTTCCATATTTCCGTTTTTTGACATCAACTAGTGGTATGGGAGGAGTTGAGAAGACATTAATCAGATTTGCCTGAGGCACATTGATCTGGAGGCAGCTATGGTGTTGGACTGGGAAGGGAAACTTATAAGAAAATCTAGATTCCAAGCAGCTCTGTCAGTCAATGCCAAGTAACGTTTGTAAGGCAAAATGGAAGAGCAATTTCTAAAGATAAAGGAAGATTGCTACAGTTGCAGGGAGTGACCAGAAAAGTGGTAACCAAATGATTATGTATTCTGCCTCCCCCATCTTAGAGTCAAAATAAGAAGAATTTGCAGGAATTATCAAGAAAGACACACACATATATATTAAACATAAAAATATTTTTATTATTATAAAAGCAATCAGTGTTTATTATGGAAAGTTAGGAAGTACAAATTCAACAAAAGAAAATTAAAAATTCCTAAACCCATCACTCAGAAATAATTTTACTTTTTTTCTTTATATCTGTGTATCATATATGTAATAAGTGAGAACAAATAATTATTTTGAAGCTAGTGGTAGAGTTTCTTTTATGGAGAGAATAATTTTTGCTTGAGAAAAGTATATGATGGAAAAAAGAAACAAAATTGAGTTATCTGTAGTGAGGTGGGTGGACCTAGAATCTGTCATACAGAGTGAAGTAAGTCAGAAAGAGGAAAACAAATACCGTATGCTAACACATATATATGGAATCTAAAAAAAAAAAAGGTTCTGAAGAACCTAGGGGCAGGACAGAAATAAAGACACAGACATAGAGAATGGAGTTGAGGACACGGGGAGGGCGAAGGGTAAGCTGGGACGAAGTGAGAGAGTGGCAGTGACATATATACACTACCAAATGTAAAATCGATAGCTAGGTATCGATTTTACATTTGGTAAAATCGCATAGCACAGGGAGATCAGCTCGGTGCTTTGTAACCACCTAGAGGGGTGGGATAGGGAGGCTGGGAGGGAGACGCAAGAAGGAGGGGATATGGAGATATATGTATACGTATAGCTGATTCACTTTCTTATACAGCAGAAACTAACACACCATTGTAAAGCAATTATACTCCAATAAAGATGTTAAAAAAAAAAGTATATGGTGGATTTGCCAGGTATGAAAGAGGATGCCAAAGGATTGGGCTTTGTGGAGAACATTGCTGTGGTCACCAATATCCTGTTTTTGCTTTCTGGATACCCTAGCAGTTAGGAAAGCCACGTGACTAATTCTGACCAGTGGGCTGTGAGTAAAGTGAAGTATGCATGTGTGTGTGTGTGCATGTATGTGTGAGACATGTGTCATTTCCAAAACAAAAAACAAGGAGTAAGATCTCCATGTACTTTATTTTCAGTGATGTGTTGAAGCTGATATGTGTATCTCTTCCTAATTCTGTGTTCAGTGACTTTATATTGGTAGTTAGAAATTGGTCATGATGGGAATATTTTTGATGATGTTTAGCCATTTTAATGTTCATCATGATGATCATCAAAGCATGATGATGTTTGGCCAGATCTTTGTGCATGTCCCTATTTATTCCTTAAGAGTAATTTCCTAGAAGTAAAAATTTGAGATAAAAGGGTATGAAAATTTTTTAAGTTTTGCATGTTTTGTTAAGCTGCTCACCAGAAAGGTTAGGTCATTTTATTTGCTCAACAGCAGAGTCCTATTGTGGATATATTCAGTTTGACCAAATGCAATATTGTTAGTGTTTATCTTTTATAATTTGGCGAAAGCTTATTGAAAGTTCTATGTGGATGCAGCATAGAGAACAGATAGATTTAATTATTCATAAAAATAGCTTGGGGGCTCATAAGGGTAGACTCCTGTCTATAATGTAGCCACAGTATCTCTTCAAAATTAACACCCTCTTATACCTCTCTCCCCTTACATGTCCTCCCCCCTTTCTATGCTTAGGATCAGAATCTAGTGAGGATTAAGGGGGTGGGGGGAGGAAGAGAGAGTGGAAGTAGAAAAAGAAGTATATAATGTGTTTGTGTCCATATGCTAAAACCATCTGGAAGGATAGCTGTAATTATATCCCCCGATTTTAAAGCATATTCTCTTTTGCTCCTCTTGGCTTTAGTAACGACATCATATCAGGGGCTAGGATAAAACCCAACTCTTTGCAATGGGAAAGAACACAGAAGCATCAATAATTTTTATTCCAAGTTTGTATGTAAAGAATGAGTTAGATTTTTTCCCATACAGGCCATTATAGAGTATTGAGTAGAGTCTAAAAAAAAAAAAAAAACGAGTGGCTACATGTATATGTATAACTGATTCACTTTGCTGTACACCTGAAACTAATTCAACATTGTAAATCAACTATACCCCTATAAAAATTAAAAACAAAAAAATCTTCAGACAAAAACAAACCCAAAAAATGGTACAAAGATTTTGATGTTTCCTGAGAAGAAGAATTAGAATAGTCATTGAATGCTTCCTGGAGTAGAAAAGTTTCATAGATCAGATCATGCTTCAAAGTACGTTCACTTTCTCCCCTACCCCTGACCTCCAAGTTGGATGGAGTGTGCTCCCTGGCCTCTTGATTTTGAGTCTGGCTAACTTGTCCTGCTTTGGCCAGTGGTTTTTAGCACAGGTGATCCAAAGAGAAGTGAAAATGAGCTCCTGACTTTCATCATGAGAAGAGCATGTCTTTGCTAACCCCTGATTTAAGGAGGGTGAGAGATGTGTGGTACAGAACCAAATCCAACCTGCATCTGGGAGGCAAGCCCAGCTAGTAGAGCCTGAATCAACCAAACCCTAGTGGACTGGCAAATGCATAAGAGAGAAATAAATACTCACAGTTTATGCCAGGTATGGACTGAAAAAAAAAGAATAAGTTAGCCTGGTGCCCAAAGCTCTCCAGAGTTTCCCCCCATTTATTGTATAGAAATAAATGCAAGATGATTAGAGTAAACCAAGCACAGTCTTCATGCTGCATTTGGAAAGTCTGAAATTAAAGTTCAAAATTTGTCCTTATTGTACTTAAAATGTGAGAGATGAAGAGATAGAAGAATAGGGTTTGATGAGGAAAGGAACTTTCAGACCTAAATGTTTGGGGTCAGTACATAAATAGAATGGGTAATTTCATTCAATGTAAAAGGAAAACAAGATCATTTTGTCCCAAATAAGTAACTGATGCATCTATTCCAGAACTTGCAGTTCTTCACTTTTAGTGAAGAACTCATAGTTCAGTCTTGTCTTTGTCCCTACCTGCCACGTACTCTATATACTCCAGGCATGCTGAATCGTTTGAAGTTCCCCAATGCATGGTTTTTCTCTTGAACCTTGATCTTTGCAGTACGCTTTTCCCTCTGCCTAGGATCTCCTGCCCCTCTCTTTTCACTGCTTGTGCTTAATAGTTTCAGCTTAGACGTAACCTTCTACCAAAGCTCTGAGTCCTCTGAGTAAGTTAGGTGCTTCTCTCCCATGCTTTTATCATGTTTGGTGTTTATCACACAGTATTATGATTTCCTGTCTCCTTATTTTTTTCCCTTGCACTAGGCTGGGAGCTGCTGCAGCATGAAGACTGTGCTTGGTTTACTCTAATCACCTTGAGTGACATTCGGTGAGCTCTCAGCAAATCTAAGGGAATAAACAATTTAAAAATAACAAATAAACATAAGAAGTCTTGTGAGTCTTTGGGCTTACCATATAGGTTCAAATCAATTAGAACACATTTTCTGAGGACCTGCTTTGTGCCTGTAACTTTACTAAGTGCCCTGGATAAAATAAAAATGAATACATTTTAGGTCTTAAGAGGTTTACCTTCCACGGAGGAATTTACAATCAGTGATTCTGATGATTATCCAGTCTCCTGAACAATTGAACAGTTGCAGGAGAGGAAGTGGCAAACATTTGGAGGGTTTGTTATTTTTTGTAGATTCCAGGAGCTAAATAAAAGACAGAAGTATCAAAAGTTTTAAATCTAAAGTTGTAGGTAAAGAAGGATTTGACCATTTAAAATATAATTACACAAGTCCTAGATTACTAACATATAGATAATAGCGTGGTTCGTCCTTGTGAAGATATCTACGCTTCTAAATGGTCATAAAATTACAATTTAACTTTCCCAACGAAGTCTGTTATCAGTTCCTGTTTCATGTTAGTTTTCTGTGTTTGCAAAATTCAATAGACGCTGTCTTAAGTGTTTTCCTCCTTATTAAACAGTTTTCTAAAATCCATAATTCGGCGAGACAGTTAAGTAGTTGCATTTATTTCTATACAATTAAGCTCTGAAAAGCTGACGTGAATTCAGCGGGGCATTCTTGCGCTATAGCCAGTTTTTGTTATCAGCTACGCAACATGAAAGAAGATTGTGTCTCTCTGCTAATGGAAGAAACTGAAGGAGAATAAAGACCCTAAGTATTTTGAAACACTGGTTTGAATTGCAGCCTTGAGATCTAAAAGTGAAGAACTGCAAGTTCTGGAATAGATGCATCAGTTACTTATTTGGGACAAAAGGATCTTGTTTTCCTTTTACATCGAATGAAATTACCCATTCTATTTATGTACTGACCCCAAACATTTAGGTCTGAAAGTTCCTTTCCTCATTTCCTCATCAAACTGTATTCTTCTATCTCTTCATCTCTCACATTTTGAGTACAATAAGGACAAATTTTGAACTTTAATTTCAGACTTTCCAAAATATGTCAATAGGAAGTTCTTTTGTTTCAAGAGAGATCTGAGGATAAGAAGAGACTTTCTGTTTCAGAAGGGTCTTCCAATGGCAGTATCTTCAGTTTGGCTCCTCCAAAGACATTTAGTCCAAAATGTACATTGTGATCTGAAGCAGAGATGAAACAAATCACAGATGCAGTATGATTTTCTATGCTGTTTTCATGTGTTTTGACATTCTTTAATGTTAGTCTGTAAACGAATTTTGCTAACATAGGGCAGTGAAAAATGTCTTACAGGTGATTTCATTTTGAGAATTTTTTTTTTTTTGCTCTTATGACTTTTTGATCCAGAGTGCCTTTCATTTGGCAATAAGTATAGACTATAGCAATTGGAAAAGCCCAAACAAACAAAGCAAAACTCTTCCAGCAAAATCTACTTTTTTCCACTTTCATGCTTTGGAAGAAGTTGATGCCGGTCAAATCCCACTAAAGAGAATGGAGATTTGAGTTGTGATGATATTTGTCAAAACAGAATTTGACATATCTCTCTAATGAATCTGGTATCAATGGAATTATTCTCTTTTGACTCAACTCATAGGAAATTAATTCCAAATGCTTTTTGGCATATTGGGTGTTTTTCCCTGGGCTAATTGCACTCTTCAGAAGTTTTCCTGTAATTGCCTTCAAAAATCTCATTTTCAAATTACATGGCAAATTCACCTACATAAGGACCATGAGAAATACTCCAAGAAGCAGCATCAGTTAAGCTCATTTTCTGCATTTCTACGGTATAAGCTGAAACACTGATGTTACGGAAGAAATGACCACTGTAACTTGACTTTTAATGACAGCCCCATCACTATTCATATTTACTTTAGAGGAAATTAGTTGTAATGTTTCAGTGCTTTAGGTCTCAAATTTAAGTTCTGAGAGGTGGCTTGATGTAGTGGAGTTAGCTAGAGCTGGGTTCAAAGTTTAGTCCCAGTGCTGGATGTGTTACCTTGGGCAACTTAAACTTTCTGAGCCCTGGGTTCTTTTTCATTAAGAGGATGGATATAATAATAACCACATCAGGGAGTTGTCATGAAATTGATTTTGATTTTGCATATGGAAAGCACCCAGCCCTGAAGCTGGCACATGTAAGTGAGCAATAAATTCTAGTTCTCCCTCTTTACCCCCTACCTCACTCTTCCCTCTCTTGCCCTTCCTGGTTGAACTGGAACCATATATGTTTTCCAAAGTATAGCATGAGAATGCTGAGATTTGAAGGACTATAAAAGGTTTCCCTGTCCCCAGTACCTGCCTGGCATAGTCTCTGAATTTTCTGATTTTTAGACAGGAGAGTTAAAGACTTAGTCCTCTGCTCAAAAACACAGGAAGGTTAAGATGTTAGCTGGCATGCATAAATGGAAACATTTACCATAAGCCCACAGTCCCAGTTTTGTCTTTATCTGATTATTAATAGCATCATTCCTTTTCACCCTCAAAAGTGTCCTGATTTGGCTGATACATTATGCAGTCACCCAAGTTCCGTGATAAGAGGTCTGTTTCTTCTTCACTGCTGTATCTGCATTGTTTAGCATATAGCCTGGTCCATGGTTGATGCTCAATATATTTGTTGTATAAATGATTCTATATCTGTTTTCTTAATACTTAATGCAATAGTATTGATTATAAAAGTAGGACATATTACTTATGGAAATTTGGAAACTTCTGAAAAGGAAAAGAAGAAAATAAAAAAAATTACATGATTATTAATATCACAGGATCAATTGCTTTATCACATAATTAATTGTTTCTTGGAAAACAGAGGAGGGTATCTCAGGGGTATTTATGGCAAGGAGGGGCTGGCATATAAAACATGTGCCTCACCGTGTCTGCCATGCTCAGAGCCCCCTCTAAATGGGCAGGCCTAGATTGCTGTGTTTTATACTGTGGGACTCTGCCCTACTGGCTGGGGCTGGCTGTATAAGGAGTGGGCTTTGATCCGAGAATAGTCAAACCAGAGACTGGCCAGCCCATGACCTGGTGCAAAAGAATGAAGCAGGGCTCATCATATTCCCTCTTTTGAAGGTGGACTAGAAAATACAGTGAGCAGCGGTCTCTGAAGAAGAAGGAGTCTATAAAGAGAAGTTGTGAGGTAAGATAGGGCCATGAAGCGTCCCAGCAGGCTGAAGTTATAAAGCAAAAGCTATGAGGGAACAGAATCTTTGAAGTAGAGGAAAGTTATGCAGAGTGGACGGAAAGAATAAACCAGTTAGTATAGAGAGGAGAATGGAGCAGGACACAGAGAGGGACAGAGGCACCACCAGAGACAGACTGTGAAGACACTGAGAGAAGCAGAGAGACAGAGAGCATCTGATCCCTAGCCTGTCTTGGTTCTCAGAAGTTTCTATGGTCCTGGACACGTTCATGTGTATCTCTCTGGTAATTCACTCTTTCTTAGGGTGGCCTGAGTGCTCTGTTCTTTGCAATCCAAAGAATCTGTTTGGAGCAAGAGACCCATTACAACAGTGGGGTGTATGCTGAATGTGGGGTGCCATGCAGTATCAAGGTTTCAGTTAGATTATGAAGATGCAGGAGATCTCAGAGAACCAGATTGAAGGAATTACCTCTGGACCTCTTAGGAACTGGAAAACTGTCAGATATCTACTTTCCCCATTTTCCTTTCCCTCTGGGATTGCATGATCTCTCACCTTTGCTACTCTCTGCCTATCTTTGTTCTTTTCCATGCCAGCTTCCTTTCTCAGGCTCCCCTGAGACTCTGGCTTGCATGTGACTCTAGGTTGTTTTGGCATTGATTCTGGTCCCATTCTCTATGATGTTAGAGATTTAGTGCCCAGCACTATCTGATCAGCTGCAATCAGTGTATCTTTTATTTTAAATTGTCAAGAGAGGGAATCAGATGGTTGCTGCTCAGCTGCTGGGTTGGCTGTGCTTGAGTCTGATGTTCCTCTGAGATTCAATGATCTGTGGCAAAGGTATGTGAGGCTACATAGCTCCCTGCACCATCAACTGGGGCTATGGGTGTTGATTTTCTGATTAGTGGGGAAGGGGCAGGGCAAATTGAGCAACATACATGCTGCATCTTGGTTCTGCCCTGCCATTTAACTTGGATCTTTATTCCTAGTGCAATCCTACTATTGGGTTTCAGAAGTTTCAGACCCCAGCTATCATGACTCCCAGTTTCTAGGGACACTTCCTCATTTCTGCCACTGCCTTGGCTCACCTCCTTCCAGATGCTTTTTCTGTCTATCTCTGGAGCCGTCCACACTCCCAGTTCTGACAGTTTGCATTCTTATCAGTTTTGCCCCAGGGGTCAGGTCTTAAACCCACACCTCTGGTTGCCTATCTTTGCCTTTATTCAGATCTTGAAGTGCTATAAATGCCCACTCTGTCAGTACGGAGAGAAGGCTGTACTCCATAGAGGCTAGAATGAAGAAATAGCTAAAAAAAAAATTACACAGTCTTGAATACTGACAGATTCAGCACTCCTTGCCTGAGGGCGCCAATCGTGTAAATTCTTCCTGCAGCAATGTGACAATCTCTTAGCAACTCTGAGCTCCTCTGTTTTCAGTTTAACAGCAACAGGGCAGCAGACCACAGGGGAACTCATTTCATCCCATAGAGTGTGTTCACCAAAGCCATCTCGGCTTAGCTGTCTGTCTGAATCAGCATATCCTGATGAAGGGCGACTTGGCCCTCTTTCCAAAAGGTCTCAGTGGGAGTGACAAGAGAGATGTGAGGATGTGCAGCCTTTGGGAACTACCCACATGACCAGCTGAGGCTCTGGGCTGCACTCTGTCCACAGAAGCCTGTGTCATTTGTTATAACTGCTCCTTCCGGGTCCAGCATCTTGTTCATTCCTTCTCGGGTAGAGAGAACTTCACGTTCATCATCTCTGTGATGCCTTTGCATTTGCATTCATGCCATTTTTATCTGACACCACAGATTCTGTGGCTGTCGTCCTCTCATGGTTGTGTGGCCAGAAAAGATTATATTCGACAAGTTGAAAGCTCCATGGAGCCATCTCCATGAAGGAGGAAAAAAATTCAGATCAGAAGTCAAACACTTATCTTTCTCGTAGTGAATGCAGGTTCTATTTTATTTAGAGAACAAAAGGAAAGCATTGGACTGGGAATAGAGGGAAAGATATGGGGTATGTGTAGGCATGTGTTCTTTCTTTGTGGCTGTGTCCCAAGTGACTGTGTACTTGGTCTTTAGCACAAATTGTTGACTTTTATGTTTTCTCATTCCTCAAGCAGTATTGGAAAGTAATCAGGAACAACAAAAATCCTATAATTTTTTTTTTTTTTTTGCCTCCACATCTTCTTAGTAGATGGGCCACTGCATGGGAGTAAGTCAGATACTTTCTGAAGCTGTGTCACTCTTTCAGGCAACTGAGGGGCCATTTAGTAAATTAGTCCTTGGAATGGGTACCCATACAAGTTGTTGGCTAGGGTGAAATGTACAAAATCACCCGCTGGTGACCTGAAAGAGCTAATGAGTCCTTAAAGCATTCTTGGAGAGTTTCCCAAGTAAAAAACAAGTATGGCTCTCCAAATATCAATTCTACAGTATGTATTGTGTAGAGGTAAGAGGCAGGCAGGGTTCTTGGTTACACAAGGGGGCTTCTGATCCTGGAGCATTGCAGCAAAATGATGATCCCAATGATGGGGTTCTGAGAAGTGTTTCCTCCTACAGAGCCCAGTGAAGAATGATTAGAATCACCTGTGTAGTCAGCCAAATGGAGACATGGTCAGCAAAAGCTGAGCTGGAGTCTTGGTGACATAGGGTAGATACCAGTGTAAAGATTGTCTTTTTAAAAAAGATAATCTCTGTAAACCACCATTTGGAGAACTAAGGGAAGGATTTTAATTCCTAGGTTGGTGCAAAAGTAACTAGAAAGTCATTAGCAAGCTATGACCGTCATCTTTTAAAATTTCTCTATTTATTGGAGAAATCAAGTGTTTTTCCGGACAAGAGACTGCTAGATACCTACTCAGTGTCCACTACCTCTCCCTTTTTTTGGATATAAAACCCTGATTTTATTAGAGCAGCATCGTGCTTCACTGAAATATGCTGGATTTCTCAGCCTCCCGGGAAGATGGGAGGGGTATATGACTAAATTCTAGCTAGTGAGATATAAGAGGAAGTTATTGGGTGAGTCTTCCGGTAAAACTCCTTAAAAAGGGACAGTGGCTCATCTGGTGTGCTCCCTTTGTTCCCTGTCTTTTCTCTTCTTCCTACCTGGAATGAGAAAATGCTGCCTGGAGTTCTAGTAGCCACTTTGTGAATATGAGGCAGCCTCATATTGTGACAGGAAGGAAATCACAAGTCAGAGAAGATAGAAGGCAGAGAAGAGAGAGAGAAGGTGTATGATTAGGTCACGGAGCCATTGTATCACTCCTAATTTGTTTAACCCCTGCTTTTTATGTCTCTGCTGTTCACAGTTGAACACATTTTCTAACTGATGTAATATTCAAGACTGGAATCCCACGTCTTCTACTCTTAAATAGAAGTTATTTTGTTCACACAACAGGAATATCAATAGGGAATAAGATTCTAAAACCCAGCCAGCCCATCCATATGGATGGTCACCATATGGCCTTTCCTTGCTGCCAAAGCCAGTCTAACTGAGACACAGGGAAGGAATGGCAAGTGCAAAGTCATTCTAATGATATTCTAGAATGTATGAAATGAAGACAACCTGAACAACCTTGAAATACCATAGAAATATCATTTCTGAGGTATTAAAAAGAAAAATACTTTATAGTACATACCAATCAATATGAAGAGAGCAACTTCAAAGCATCATACTGGTCAGCCACTTTAATTTTTATTTGCATTATTCATCAAATTCACTGTGTAGTAGATCACTTTGGTTAAATTATGTCCAATTTTATCCTTAATATATGTTGGTTTTACATGTACATATTCAGAGATGCACAAGAGCTGAGTACATTCTCTTTCCATTTCCAATCTCCCAACATAATACCACCCCCTGCCTCCTCTTTTGCTTCTGTATTCTGCTTCCAGAAGCCTCCACAATGCATAATAATGCCCCCTATTTATTAGCTGTACAAGGCATTTCACTCTATGACTTAGGTATTTTTATCCTCACTTCACAGAAATTGGGGTTCAGAGATTATACGGGTAATAATAAATGATAGAACTGGGATTCGAATCCAGTCTGTGTAACCAAAATGCATTATTTAAACCACTCTATTCATTCAACAAACATTTGTTGAGCACTGTGTGCTAGGATTATTCCAGGTCTTAAGGATAAAAAAAGGAAGAGAAATTGCAACAGTTCTCTGCCCTTCTGAAGATTCTTTTCTTTTTAAAATTTTTATAGGAGTATAGCTGATTTACAGTGTTGTGTTAGTTTCAGGTGTACAGCAAAATGAATCTGTTATAAATATACATATATCCACTCTTTTTTAGTTTCTTTTCCCAGATAGGCCATTAGAAAGTACTGAGTAGAGTTCCCTGTGCTATACAGTAGGTCCTTATTAGTTGTCTATTTTATATATAGTAGTGTGTATATGTCAATCCCAATCTTCCAGTTTATCTCTACCCCCCCTTACCCTCTGGTAACCATAAGTTTATTTTCTACATCTGTAACTCTATTTCTGTTTTGTAGGTAAGCTCATTTGTACCCTTTTTTTTTTAGATTCCATATATAAGTGATATCATATATTTCTCTTTCTCTGTCTGACTTACGTCACTCAGGATGACAATCTCTAGGTCCATCCATGTTGCTGCAAATGGCACTATTTCATTCTTTTTTATGGCTGAGTTATATTCCATTGTATATATGTACTACATGTTATTTATCCATTCCTCTGTTGATGGACACTTAGGTTGCTTCTATGTCCTGGCTATTGTAAATAGTGCTGCAATGAACATTGGGGTGCGTGTATCTTTTCGAACTAAGTTCTAGTGGGGAATTAAAACAATAAACATGATAAGTAAATTATGTGATATAAGTGAGTTATGTATAAGTAAGAAGGTGATGGAGCAGGGTAAGAGAGAGCAGGCACATACTGGGGACAAGCAGGGGACAAGGTGTCAGTATTCAATATGAGGGTCACAGAAGACCTCCCTGACAAGGTGGTGCTTGAGCAAAAATTTGAAGAAGGTTGGTATAGGCCATGTGGATATCTGCTGAGAGGAGATATCCACATGGCCTATACCATGTGGCTGAAGGAACAGCTGGTGCAAAGGCCCTGTGGTAGGAGCATGCTTATCATATTTGAGAGACAGTGAGGAGCTAAGAGTGGGGTCCAGAGGTGGGGATAGTAATTAGAAATGAGGTCTGAGAGGGAATGGAAGGCCAGACATACAGTATTGAAGACTTTGGTTTTTAGTCTGAGGGAAATAGGGACCATTTGAACTGAGGAATGTTGTGACCTGACATTTTTCAAAGGATCACCCTGGCTGCTGTGTTGAGAATAGACTGAGGTAGGGACCTACCTGGTAGCACAGTGGTTAAGACTCCGCGCTCCCAATGCAGGGGGCCCGGGTTCAATCTCTGGTCAGGGAACTAGATCCCACATGCATGCCGTCACTAAGAGTTCTCATGCCACAACTAAGGAGCCAGTGAGCTGCAACTAAGGGGGCTGCCTGCTGCAACTAAGGAGCCCATGAGGCACAACTAAGTAGCCCGCCTGCTGCAACTAAGACCTGGCGCAACTAACTAACTAACTAACTAAATAAGTAAATACAATATAAAAGAAATCACCCCAAAATATTTTTTAAAAAAAGAGAATAGACTGAGGTAAAAATGCAGGGACTTCAGTTATGAGCCTTCTGCACTATGTTCTCTTGCTTCATAGGTTTTAGAGAATATTGTCAGAAGAGGGACTTCTGCCTTTCTTGTTCTTTATAATCCTTTTCAATGAAAGAGGGTTAATAACAGGGTGGTGAGGATAGTAGCAGATAAAGGCCTCAGCACTGGCAAGGGACTGTGGGGGGATTTCAGCTGTCTCCCCATCTTCTTTCCCCTCCTGGGGGAATGTGCAGACGGAGACAGGCACTGTTGGAACGAATGTCTTTGGAAGTCCTACAAGGGAAACTTCCCAGGACCAAAGTTCTCAGCACTTATTTTTCTCTAATTCATTAATTCAACAAATATTTGTGCAGTCATTGTATAGCTTAAATTAGTGGGGGAAACAGACAATAATCATTAAGCATCATAAATATGCAAATTATATGTGTTGGATCGTGACAAGAATTACAGAAAAAAATGTAGGACAAGGTTAGTGGGAGTTCTGGGGTATCGTGGGGCTGATGGAGGGTGGAGGGCAGGTTGCCATATTAATGGAGGGGTCGAAGTAGGCTTCATTGAGAAGATATTTGTGTTTGGTGGCCAACAGGCCTTGATAATTTCATAGCATCATTAACTAGAGACATTCTGCCGTCACTTTTCCTTTTATACCATACCTCCCACTGGTAAAGAAGGTAAGTCAGCTGACATTGGTTCCTTCTCTCGACCTGAACTAAGAGGGCTGCTGGTGATCTGCTCTTATGTTCTTCACTATCAGCACTTCAATCCTGTTTACTACTTTGACCCTTGAAGTAAAATCGAGATAGGCTCCATCTCACAAAATGTGAGCAACCCCTATTCCAGCCAGATTGGTTTTCTGGGAAAACTGCTTGCTTCTTATCATTTACGTATATTGTTTCCATGTCATTGAAGGGACCTCTGAGATTGGGTTTGCATTGGCCGGTTCTACACGATAGGATGGTAAAATATGATATATAGGTAATGAAAACATTCATTGATTAATTTGTTCTTCTCTCTTTCCTTTCTATTCATAAATTCCTGATAATGAAGCAATTGATCACATTGTCAAAAGCTCTTTAAATTTGGTCTTAAGATGATGGAAGAAAGGAAATCTGCAGTGTTATGGTTGAATCAGCTGTGTAATGGCCATTACTGTCTAATTAGTCATTTTTTGTCTAAATGGAGTGATTTAATAATTGTGAACAGATGTGACTAAAGCATGAACTCTACATAATATTTACAATAATAATCGAATGTAGACAGCATCTGAAAGAGTCTAATTCAGAACTTTTTGAAGTGTATCCTGTGGAACAGCTAGTCCCACTGTTGATGTCTTCAAAAAAATAAAAAGGGATTCAGTGGTCAAATAATTTTGGGAAGTGCTACATGCTACACTTCTCTCTTGGAGATTTTTTTTTTTTTTTTTGCAGTACACGGGCCTCTCACTGTTGTGGCCTCTCCCGTAGCGGAGCACAGGCTCCGGATGCGCAGGCCCAGCGGCCATGGCTCACGGGCCCAACTGCTCCACGGCATGTGGGATCTTCCCGGACCGGGGCACGAACCCGTGTCCCCTGCATCGGCAGGCGGACTCTCAACCACTGCGCCACCAACGAAGCCCTCTCTTGGAGATTCTTGATGTGCATTGGTCTTTTAATAGCTGTGAGAACTTTTCAATAAACAAACATTTTATTTTTGTTTAACTCAGTGTTTCCCAAACTCATTTGATTACTGAATCTATTTGTCATATAGCTATCAATTAAATCCTACAGAACTACCAATTTACAGGATGTACTCTGGGAAAAGCTGATGTGGCTGATGTTAAATTTCTTAGAAGAATGAACAGAATTGCTTGTTAATGTTTATTGAATGGATGGGCTTGAGGGTGAGCGTCACATTTTAACTTATTTTCATTACTGATCGTTATTGTGATTACGATGCTAGAAGTTTTTATATACTCTTCTGAATCCAAACATTAGGAAGCCCTCTTGGGTTCATGTTGATTTAATTTGGGGTTTGGCACATAGTCATAAAAGAGGCCGGGTTTCAGTGGTCAGCAAATATACAGAGCTACTTATGGCAAAGCATTATTGACATTTAAGCAAACCAGGGACATGGCTTCATGTGGCTTCTAATGTGTGACCTTGTTTTAATAATCACATCAAGTAACTGCTGTGATAAAATTTACTTCCTTGAGTAAAAGCAAAAAAGGGCAGTTTCAAATACTGACAATTTGTTCTATAATCTGGAGGTTTCTTAATATTGTCCACAACATCAGAACATTTTTAAGACTTAAAATGAATACTCTAAGCTTTCTAAAAACCTCTCAAGATTTTTGAAGTACAAATCATAAAGGTGCCTGAGGTGGCAATTGATTTTGGCAGTGTTAAATTGTCAAAATTAGTTTAAACTTCACTTTTTTAGCCTTCGCCTCTTAAGCATATTCTCCATCCCTTATGTGAAATGAAATTGAAATACAAGCTTCTTTTGGTGAAATGCCCTTAGAAGACTTCTCTGAAAAATTTCTTTTCATTAATGATCATGTCCTTTAAGGCTGTCTGTTACAGTGGACATTCTATGTCCTCTCATTCCTTATTGAGTAGAAAGTCAGAGGACAATTTAATTTTTGTAATCTTGAACCAAAATTTGTTTTTCAGATGAGAATAACATTTTTCACTCTTTGTTATACTGTCTAGTGGTTCAAGTCAATATGTTTAATTTATCTGGAATTTTTTTTTTTTCTTAAGTGAGAGTCACTTTTTCTCTTCAGTGAAGAAACAGGACCAATTTTGCCTTGGAAAACAATTAGCATATTGAAGTGATTCTTTCCTCCGTTTTATAGAAAATATTGGCATGGTCACTGTGATGTATTGTATGACTGCTTACCGTGTATTTTGATGGGCCTCATGTGGTGTCTCATCCTGTGGGAGGATTACACATTTTCTTTCTTGTTTGAGGGAGGCTTGGTCATGTGACTTGCTCTGGCCAATAAAATAAGAGTGGAGGTGGTGTGTGGCACTTCTAATAGAAGCTTATATAACCACCTCATGGTTTGCCTTATCTTTTTTCTCCCTGCTGCAGAGACCTATGTTGCCTCAGAGAGTGTTCAGTCATTCTTAGGTCCTAGAGTGAAGTTGACGTGGAGCAGATCCATGGCCAACCAGCAATGGATATATAGCACAAAGAAGAAATAAACCCTTGTTTTCGTTGAGATTTTGGAATTGTTTGTTATTGCTAATAACCCATTATATTTCGACTTATATAAACACCTTCTCATTGGATTCTTTCCAAATTTCCTTTTTAAAAAGCTTGATATAAAAGCAGAGAATTCAGCCAAACTATCATCTATCATTTAATAAATTAAATAGAAGAAATTGTCAATGAGTTGATACAAAGCTAAATTTCAGCCTCAGCAATGTAAACTGTAGAATCTTTAACCACTGTAACATAGATAATAACTGCTATTTAGTTTTAAGTAATGGAGCAAATAAAAATATAGACCCCACTGCAATGCTGCTGTTTAATGGACCAATTACAATGATTCTTGAATGTGAACATATTTAATCTAAATATTTTTCCATTCAGACCTTAATAGCTGTCTTTGTGAGTTGCAATTTAGTCTCTCAAAAGCACCAAATAAAAAAGCAAAGTTAAGTTTTTAGCAACTTGTGTTCAAGTAAAAATGATTCTTTGAGGCAACAGTGGCTAGTTAGTACAACAAATCCCTAAAATATCATTTTATAGATGGGCATTTTTTTCTCAAATGAATGTAGATTCTTCAGGTGACTTTCCAAGTCACTTCCTTGGTGATAGGGCAGCACTGATCCTGATAATATTTATTCATAAATTATAGTTAACAGTTATTGTCTATGGATTTTCTCCCAGGAAAAATGAAAGGGATACTTGAGAATTTTTTTTTTAGGTGAATATAAAAGATGCTATTTTTGAGGGCTTTTTAGGACATTTAATTCTTTTTTTTATATAAAATTTTCTTTTTTTAAAGTAGAGATGACAGATAGAAAAATAGATGATACTACATTTTTAAGTGGAAATACTATAATCTGTTTTGACTGACAAAAGATGATGGAGTCTTAGAGTTACTGTTAAGCGCAGACAGGACACCTTGCTGTATCAATTGAAATGTCTAAGTGTAAGAGTGAAATCTGACAAACATTAAACATAATTTATTGTTTGAGAAATATACACTTCTTATTGCTTGACAGTTGACCAGAAACAAAGGCCAAAAAATAGATAAATTTAAATATTGTTAGAATAAGTAGCTCAGTAAATGGGAATTATGAAGCTCTAGAGCATGGATCCACGTTTCATTCAGAGTCAGAATTTTATGGGAAACTGTATTTCAAATAATGCGTATTCAAAACAGTAGCTAATGCAATTAGGTTTAGTAAAATATTTTTAAACATGAAGTTCCCAACATGTTGTCACTGTGATACATTCAAAACCAATCGACAAGCATTTAATTGGATTATACAGTCTAAGTGGATATATAAATACATAGCCAATCACAAAATTCTGCAACCAAAATTGTTTCCTTTTGACAGTAGGGTCTAAAGGCCATTGGAATACTGTTTTTTTCAATATCTACTTTATTACAAACCCCCAAATGAATATTTTCCGTGATCTAATTTTCTGTTTACAATGATTATGGAGGACATTCAATTCTTGCAGAAAATATTTTTATTTTTAATTTGTAAAGTGTATGTAATTACTGAGATAATTTATCTACTTTGATGGAGGATTTTAGAGCTCATAGAAACTCAAAGAAACAAATATTAATCTTGGAAACTGAATATCATAATTAATTCTGCATGAAGTGGGTCACACACAGGTAAGGAGGAAACAGGTTAACTTTTCTTAGTTCTGGATCAAAGCCATTCTTTTCGAATTTCTAGAAAAATGGTAGTCACTTCTAATGGGAAGAAAAAATATTTGAAAAACAACTTTAAAGCAATTTATATCAATCTCATTTGAGAAGGATGAAGTCTTATTGTCAGAATCTTTAGGAAAAAGAAATCTTAACACGCTTTTTCCAACTCATAACCCAAACACAGCTATGGCATAAGCTTTTCTCCCTTGTGCTATTTGGTTTATTTTTCCCCTTCATTCTCCTGAAAAAGACAAGTACCTTAGGATGTTTCAGTTTTCCTCTGAACCCATCCTATCTTCCATGTTATTGTTATTCTCATATTTTTAGCTCCACTGTGTTTTTAGACAACCCCTCAATATTAGTTACTATGATTATTATTATGTTATAGAGTCTATTTGGATTTGCAAATGAAAACCAAGTTCTTGTTTTAAACCATTGTTTCTTATATTCCACTCCATCTTTGCTTTTTTGCTTTTTGCTCCAGTTTAGTTTTTAGTGATTCTTTCACTGGGGGGCAGGGTGGTCTACAAGTAGCAAACTCCTTTATTCTTTGTTATGTCTAAAAGTGTCTTTATTTTACTCACTCTCTTTTGAATGTTAGTTTCACTGGGCAGAGAATTCAAGGTTGACAGTTATTTTACTCAGAACACTGAATATGTTTTTCCTTTGTTTTCTGGAACCTGTTTTTGCAGATGACAAGCTTGTTGTCAGTCTGATTGTTGTTTATTTACAGGTAAACAGCCATTTCTTCCAGGTAGCTTTACTGTCTCTATTTCAGATTCTCTAAAGTTTCAATATGATTTGTGATTTAAAAAAAATTCTGCCAAGGGAATTCCCTGGTGGTCCAGTGGTTAGGACTCCACATTCTCACTGCCAAGGGCCTGGGTTCAATCCCTGGTCAGGGAACTAAAATCCCGCAAGCTGCATGGCGTGGCCAAAAAAAAAAATTCTGCCAGGAACTCACTATGTTCTTTAAAATCTAATGACTCGTGCCTTTATTCATTTCTGGAAACATCTTCACTACTATCTCTTTGAGTATTGCTTCTTTCTCATTACCTTTTCCTTCTTCCTGAAACCCCTATGTGTACTAAAACTTCTTATTCTATCCTTTGTATTTCTTAATTTTTTTTCATGTTCCTGGTGATTGCCTTACTTCTTTACCTTCCAGCTCACTAATTTCGTTTTCAGTTATGTCTAGTCTTTTGTTTAAGCCATCAATTGATTATTTCAATGACTATGGTTTTCATTTCTAGACGAGGTTGGGCGTGTTCAGGATGGTATGGCTGTAGACTATGGTTTTCTAGAAAAATTTCTAGAAAAACTTTTTTCCTTTCTCAAGTCTGCCTGTTCTTTTTTAATAGCATTTTGGTTTTGTCTTGTTAATATTTTTCCTTCCTTTACCTTACAGAACATTACTAACTTACTTATTTTAAAGACTTCATTTTAGATTGCTCCATTATCCGAGTTCTTCCCGTTGTAAATCCCCCCATTTATTGTGTTTGCTTTCTCTCTTAGGACTGTGAGTTTCCATGTGTTTCACAATTTTGTGTTATGAGTTCATCTTCAGTTGGAGTTACGTACTGGGGGAGTCTTGTTTGAGCTTTGAGTTGAGGAGGCACCTATATGGGGTTCTTTTACCCAATCTTTGCTAGGGGTCTACATTTTTTTGGTGATTCTAGAGTAATTTGTGTGTCAAATTCTTGGCTACAAATTTTTACACCACTTAAATAATGTATAAGTTCAGGTCCCACACTCAATACTTTAGGTAAGAAAAATATGGAATTAAGCCATAGAGTTGCTTTGGCATTCTTTGACACCAATGGGAATGCTAAATTGCTATCTGGAAGGTGATAGAGCTTGTTAAGGAATCTATCAATATATTATAGTTGCATTTGCAACTTGTATAACAAACACAATATATTTACCAGATAGTCATGTTTATTTGGAATAGCTTGAGTGTAGGTTGATAGAAATTCTACATGGTCTTTATGTTGAACTAAATAGTGTTTTTACTTATAATATGTGTTTATTTGAAGTAGATCGAAAAGTGCTGCCAGAGTTAATGGTGGAGTGAAAATAATCTTAAGCCTCCACTTGTGGTTAAAGCTAGATATTCAGTCTGGAATTATATAAAGACACCTATCAGTCACAGTGCCTCTCTGGAGAGGTGGTCGGAGGGAACGTTTCATAAACATAACATTGAAAACATATGCATTTGGATTAAATTTAAAAGTGTTAAATAATGTTTGAGTTTATTGTGAATTGTAACACAGTTGACTTAATTAAGTGTGAGATTGCTTAAGATTACGGAAAATAAGTAAATCAATTAAAATATTTGTCTCCCAATTTAGTTAGATATGACCCTGAGTTTTAGCCTCAGAAAAAACCAAGACGAGGAGATTTAAATTGAAAACTAAAGAAGATTTTTTATTAACTTGGACTGAGAGAGCTTTGATTATAGTCTTTCCCTGACCAGTGGTGTGTCTAACTGCAAACCTTAGGGACTCCAGAGCTGTAGCAAATTAAGAGGAGAATACCACTGTTCTTGTGATGGTGTCTGGAGAATGTAACATGATACTAGTGTCCAGGAGGACTTTGTCTTGATGTATGGCCTGAAAGTCAGAGAGATTAAAAATGAAGAAATATGGAAACTCTATTATGGATGGTTCAATACTTAGCATTAGCAGAAACCAAGTGGCCTGGCTTGAGCTTAGGAGAGAGGAGGCACAGCGTTTGGTACCACATCTGCCTAAGTTTTTGAAAGTAAGGAATTCTTCCTAAGGATGTGTGAAGGTATACCTCATTGCTAACCTGATCAAAGGGCATGGGAGGGAGATGGAGTACTAGCAATATGCAATACTTAACCCCTTTAGGGCTAGTATCAGAAACATGGATAGGACAGTTACTGTCTTTTTTTTGTTAAATAAAAGGAATGTATTATTAGAACAGGGGAGTGGGGACAGTATCTCACTATGGTTATATGTATGAGCACGGTCTTTGGAAGTAGACTGTTTGGTCACTTCCTCCTGCTCTGTCACTTCCTGGAGGTGGAAAATGATAAGTTGCCTGATGTCTCCATGTGTCATTTTTCTCATCTGTAAAATGGGGAAATTTGAGTTGGTACAGGAAGCAGACAGTCTGTATTAGTATGCTGTGCTACCCCATAGGAGTCTCTGGTGATCCCATGGGAAATTGTTGCTGAAAAATGGGGATTTTGACTAATAAGAGGTTCTCTGGAATGCTTCCCTCACATAAAATTGAAATCCCTTCCATGCTTATGTGAATTTTTCTGGGGGGTTGCGGACAAGAGCCATAGCTTCCTTTGGATTTTCAGAATTCAAAATTCCTTAAAGGTGAATAACCACTGCCCTAAAATTTCCACAAGGGGAGAGGACAGTCCTGATTTGTGTGCTATATCATGGAGTACAAAACATGTTGGAGTTGAAGATGTAGTTCTTAATTTAACAAGGGGAGTGTTGGAGCGCATTGAAACACTGAAGCAAGTATCAGAACAGGTTGGCAACTAGAGAGTCCTCCCTAAAAGGTTCAGAAACACGTACCCATAAGGACTTCTATTGGGACCCCATGTGAATTAACTTTAGAAACTTCCTCTTTTGTAGGGAGTATTTGATTAGAGCTGTGGTCCCCCTGATTCTGTGGTTATTTGGGGGTTAATCCAAAGAGAGAAATACTGGTGTTTAATTTCTACTTTAATTTTGCCGTAACTCCATGTCCATGGTTAAGAATTTAATTGTCTACTCCTATGTGTCCTCAACTGGAGCGTCTGATTCTCAGTGCTGTCTTAGCTTTGTTGTGTTACAAAGACTTGCAGTTTAATCCACAAGTGAGGTGGTTACTTAGGTTATTCATGGTCTCTTAGAATTTGCTATTTGTTTTTTCTTTGTTCTTTGAGAAACTCAAAATTAGTGAGGGATACCCTGTAGGTAATGTCAACATTTTCCACTCAAACTTGAAAAGTCAGCTGAGATTTAGAGATTATTTAGAAATAGATGGCAATAGATGGGCTCTTTGGGCTGGATCAGAGGAATCCTCATGCACTGCAAACGTGTTCAAGGTGGCAGAATCAGTGGTCCTAGTCAAGGTAGTTTCATACTAGTCTCCTTAGCCAGGTATGTTGTTTTCTACTTTCTGGCATGGATTCTGTACAATTGTCAGATAAGCCCTTTATATTCCTCTCCCCAATGTATGCCTATATCTACCTCTGCTTTTGCTTATACTGTATTGTTTTACTTCTTGGGATGGTTCTTCATGTTTATCCCCAAATTCTACCCATTTTTAAAGTTTCTCCTTAGAAAGCCTGACTAATCCAGTCTGTAATGTTTCTCCCTTTTCATCATGTGTATAATACTTTGTTTGTCTCATCTTGTCTTCCTCTTTGAATTATAGGCAGCTCAAGGATGTGATGGTGGCAGAGATTGGCTATTTAACAAATCCATTTCCTTCTTCTTGGGCATATAGCCAGACCATATTCTCAGCGTGCCATGTAGTTAGATGTGGACTGAGTTCTAGCCAAAGGAATATAGGCAGAAGTGATGAGTACTACTTCCAGGTATGACTTATTCGAACACTGTACACATGGTCTTCCATGCTCTTTTCATGTATGCTGTCTGAATGCAGAGGATTGTAGGATTCTAGGAGAAGGTAATATGGAAGAGGCCTAGGTCTCTGAAGTATTATATGGAAATATTTGATCAACCAGAAATAACCACACTATGCTGTTACAGGGTAAGCAACCAACTTACCAATTTATCATGCATTAAGCTACTAGAATCTTGGGGCTGTTGGGATCTGTTGCAGCAGCTAGTATTACACTAACATATATAGGGGTAAATCATTTACTGTTTCTCTGTTTCCTTCATAATACCTACAGTAATGTAGAGAGAGTATCCATCAATGCTGGCTGCCTCACAAAAATATGATAATTTACTGACCATTGCCTTCCATAACAAGGAGCTGAAGGATGCTCTCTCTTTAGTCTGGAGAGTGGGAAGTAGAAGGGAGATGTTAGCAGTGGATGGCCCAGTCTGAATGTACATAGGGTGGGTAAAGCACATGGATTTGGTCTTCTTCCTTGATCAATGGCATCAAATAAACAAACTGTATTGTTATTGATTATTATATTAAGTAAATATCAGGAAAGGTATTGGTATTGATTATTACATTAGATAAATGTACAGAGTGGTGGTATTATTGATTTTTATATTCAACAAATATAGGTATGGACAAAACTCATACTCCAGCCAAAATGACTTAAGGTTTTGAGCACAATTCTGGGACAGGGAGTTATTTTATGATGAATGTTTTAGAAAATCTGAGAACTTTCCTCATCAAATTTCCATTAAAAAGAAAAGCAATTAGGGACACATATGCATTTGAGTATAAACCAGACATAGAGATGGCAGCATTGTTGTCAGCAACAAAGACCCATGGGATCATCAAATACCAAATGTTGAACACAGCCTTTTTAAGATGTGGGGCTAATTAAAGAAATCAAACTGAGAGACAGAATGCCATTGCAAAGAGCAGGAAAATTTTAATAATGTGCAAAATATAAGTAAGTTATCTATAACTGAAGGCCTACAGTTTTGTACTTCTGAGGTTAGATGGACTTAGCTTTATTATTTGAGAGTTTGGACTAGACTGTACTTGAAGTCAAACTCCTGGACTTGTCCGTTAGGCAAATCAAGAAAGCTCCTCTTTTGTTTAAGCCATTTTTAGATTTTTGAGTTGACGTTCTATTCCTAGCAACCGAAAGCGCCCTAACTAATGTAGATCCCCTACACCTAATATAGTCCTGGAATATTATACTCACTCAGTACTTGTTGACTGATTTACTGGGTACATGAAAATATGACTTTCACCTGCCAAGGTTCATGCTGATTAATGGTTGATCCAGTATGAAAACCCACGTTGGCTGGCACCTAATTTATGACTGGTTCCACGACCCTACCTGATCTGTCCTCTCCTGTCCCGTACGTACCCTATGTGAATACTGCTATCATAGCACTTACTGCATTATGTTCTAATCGTTTATCTGTCTTTTCCACTAGACTGAGCTTTTTGAGAACAGAAATGAAAATTTTCACCTCTGTATTCCTAGGCCCTACTGAACAGAGGCTCAGTGAGTGGAGGATAGATTGTCTTCCTGTTCCAGCTGGAGTGAACCAGCCTCAGGTCTCATTTCCAGCTCAGGCCTTTGCACTTGCTGTTGCCCTGCCAGGACTACTTTTTCCTGAACTCCATGTGATTGACTCTTGTCATTCAGATCTCAGCTCTGGTCCTTGCTGTTACCCACATCTGATGTTGCTCCATCAGTCAGTGTCTTCACATTGTCATATTGAATTTTCTTCAAAGCCTTCACAGCTTTGGAAGTTTTCTAATATATTCACATGTTTGCTGTTCGTCTTCCACAACAGGAGGGAACTCATCTGACTGGCTCATTACTATATGCCAGCGCCCAGAAGAGGCACTGAATAGATATATTTGCAGAACAGACAGACCAGGTATCCATTCTTCTTAGAAAAGATGCCTCTGAATCAGAATAAGGTGAAAGAGAAGCTTAAAATGTACCTAAAAACTCTCTGTGACTAAGGAGATGGCCTTCAGAAAATATTCATTAATTATCTTGCTTCAAATGCAAGAACCCTGGAGAAAGGTTAAGCTGATAATGTGTTATAAACAATAACTAAGGTCTTCTGACTCTGAAATCCTTGATTGTTTTATTGCTTATTTTATACATTTCCCTTATTAATATTTGGAAGAGTAATATTTAGGAGGAAAATACATTTTTGGGGGTCACTTCCATAATGCACTTTACCACCCCAGGAAATCCTTTGCTTGGGCTAAGGGCAATCTGACCCAAATGAGTTGCAGATGGTGAATTAACAGTGTGATTTGCACTTTTGAACGGGTGTGTGTGCAGAGTTTTGTTTATACTGGTTTAGAGTTCTTTGTGTTAAAATTTGCTTATATTTAAAGAAATAAAAGCCAAGATTTTTGTCCTGCTTTTTGTCATGGTTGTAGTATAATCCACCATAAAAATCACAGTATAATTTCATTTTTCCCTTGGTTTAATGCCACTAAAGGAGTCAGCTCTAAGTCTGAGGAAACAGATCTACTTCTAAGCATACCTGCATGCAAATGGGCTATGGAGGTGGCTTATCCTTTTACATAATAAATTAGAGAGTTCTCCTTTTCAGTGGAATAGACGTATAGATTAATGTACCAAGACGAGGCGTATGGATATGTGGAATCAACGTAAGCCTGGTTAGAGATGACAAAGAGCTTCATGCTTGAGTGCTTTGCAGCCTAATTCAATAAAACAAAATGAAAGGCAAATGCTTGAGGAGCCGAAGAGAGGATCTTTATGAAAATATTAAAACCTTCTTTCAGACAAAGTCACACATTCTCCTTTGAGTTTGCTTCTAACATTGCAATGTAATGAATGGGCCTCTTTTGTGGGGAAGGAGCTTTGTGATTTTTAACAAAGCTATCAAAAGGAACCATTTTGAGTGTAGAAACCTACTCTTTGGTCTTTAACTGAAAAGTTAAACACACTGAAATAAAACTAGATTTTTTTCCATCAATTTGCAAAACTAAAGTAGAGTTCAAACTGAAATGGCAACAGTGTGAAAAGGTATTTACAGGTCTGCAGCTGTCTCTGATTTCATCAATTTGTTTTCCAGTCTTTGTTGTGATTCTGTGTTTCTCATGGATCTCCAGAGACTGTTTCCAGCTTGAGGAGAGAATATCAATAGCCCGCATGTCCTCCAGGAAGCTTCCTTGTGACAATCACAATGTTTCTACAGATCAAATCTTCTATTTCTTTTAATAACTGTGGTAGAACAACAAAATATTATCCATTTTGGGAAACACGAAAATCAACAAAGCAATAATGTCTGAGTATGGGTATAATTTTGCTCCTATTTTGTGCAGTAAGCTCAAAGGCAAAATGTAAAAATCAATTGGTGTCTTTTGGGTGTTTCATAAATCCATAATTATATCACATGCATTATAAAAATGAGGCAAAGAGCTAAATAAATTGAACAGAAAACTTGCAAAGTAGAGGTGATGCACTGCAGTGAAATAAGTACTGGACTTTCTAACTGGATCTGGATGGCTTGGTTTCTGATCTGAGTCTCATCAGGTGACAGGTGGGTCATCTCTGAGAAAGTTCCCCCATCTCTAAGGCTGGGTTGATGCCCCATTATTATGCTTTTAAAGATTCTTGAGTTTATCTGACACTGAATTTTCCATATGTATTTATGATTATTTTTCTATCTCGTCTGCTGGATTGTGAACATCTTGAGAATGGACTCTGTGTTTTAATCACTTTTGAATTCCCAAGGCCTACCACAGTGTTTTCACGTAGTAGGCACTCAAATTTTGTTGTATTAGTAATTGCTGGTCTTATCAGATGCATATGAAAGTACAAACGTTCCTATTCCAGTGAGGGGTCAGGGACAAAACAGATTTATCTATTGCTGTAATAAACTGAGTTTATTTCCTTTAGAAGTTGTGGTAGGCAGAATGGTTCCCCCAAGATCCACGTTCCAATGCTGGAACCTATGAATACGTCATGTAACATGGCAAAAGGGATTTTGCAGGTGTATTTAAGGTTACGGACCTTAAAATAGTAGATCATTCTGGACTATCTGGATGGGCCCAATCTAATCACAAGAGCCCTTAAAAGCAGAGAGCTTTCTCTGACTGGAGACAGAAGAGATGCAGCAGGAGAAGTCAATGAGATTCCAAGTGTGAGAAGGACTTGGTGTGCTGTTGCTGGCCCTGTGATGTAGACAGCTATGTGCAGAGAATGGAGACCTCTAGGAACTGAGAGAAGTTTCTGGCTGACAGTCTGCAAGAAAAGCTCTGGCCCTACCTCCACAAGGAACTGAATTCCACCAACAATGGGAATGCATCTGGAAGCAGATTCTTCCCCAGAGTCTCCAGATAAGAGCTCAGGTTGGACTATACCTTGATTTCAGCCCGTGAGACCAGTAGCTGAGAAACCACGTCTCATCTACCCAGACTTCTGACCTACAGAACTGTGAGATAACAAACTTGTGTTGTTATGTATCACTGAATTAGTGGTAATTGGTTACAGCACACAATAGAAAAATATAGAAATTAATTTGCCAGTTTCAAAAGATCAGATTTTGGAAACGTATCATAAAGTTGGAATAGTCTGGGTCTGCAACAAATGATATAAATCGATGTTGGATTCCTTGGAATGGTGACAGCAGCAGTGGTGGGATTACAGTATTAGCTACTGCCACCAAACCAACCAAGTCCAGGCAGGTTAGTCCATGGGCCCCTGGAACTTAATTTCTTCTGGATTTGAAACTGGTTGCAAGTTAGATTGGATAGGGTAAGGCAGAGCAGGAAAGGTTGGAGAATTAGCCAAAGCTGGTTTAGAAATCATTTTCCTTCAGAATTATGAAGATATTTCTCCCCAGTCTACTAACTTCTAGAGTTCCTTTTGAGAGATCTAATGTTCTGATTTCTAATTCTTTGTACATGTTTTCTTTGTCCTCTCTGAAGTTTTTTGGATTGTCTCTTTATCCCTGATATTCTGAAATTAATAAGGTACTTTGGAGTTGTTTTTGTTGTTCATTGTGTTGGACACTCAATAGGCCCTTTCATTTTTTTCAGTTCTGAGAAATTTTCTTGTATCATTTCTTTGGTAATTTTTCTCTCCTCCCTTTTCTCTGTTTTTTTTTTTTTTTCCCCTTTCCTTTGTAAAACTCCTATTAATAAGATATTGGAATCCTAGCTTGATTATATAGTTTTCTTAGTTTTTTAAAAGTATTTTCTAATTTCAACTTTAACTTCTGATTTTTCTATTTAAGATTTTAAATTAAAAAAACAAAAGATTCTTTTTTTAAAAAAATAGCATTCTGCACTTGTTTCTTGGATGCAGTATTTTTTCTTATTTCTCTGAAGATATTTTAGTTTCTTTTTGATTTTTCTGAATTCCAATTTTCCAATTTGTTTTGGTTCCTCTTTTTCACGTTAGAGACTTTCCTCAAATATATGGTGTCCTTGGCTCTCTGTTCATATGCAATTGTAATGTTCTAAGGAGTTGAATAAGACTTTGGGTGCTTGGTGGACCAGGTTGGCTGGTGACTTGGATCAGGCAGGACCTGTAGGTCTTTTCTCTGTGGTTCTTCAACTGCTCTAAAGATGAATACTCCAATTTACTGTTGCAGCTCTACATCTGAATGAGGGCTTTCCGGAAACCATGACTAGGGGATGATGATCCCCTATACAGTGGTTAATAATCGGTTGCTGAAATCAGACTGTCTGGTTTCAAAGTTCTGCTCTGTTACTTGTGACTTCCTTGCACTTGTTTGACCTGTTTCATCATCTGTAAAATGAGGGCACTAGTAATACCTACTTTATAGGATACAGGTTTCCCCTGCTATCTGAAATCAGAGCATTCCGATGAAGGCTTCCATAAGCTGAAATGGCACAAAGAGACGAAGCAATTACCTTAGGAAACATTTTGCTAAAGGGCGCAAAATAAACTGAGGTAAAGCACAGATGCTCACAGACATAGTTCAAAGCTGTGGTGGCTTGATGCTGAGATGCTGAGAGTGGTTCCTGGGGAAGGAGCTTGGCGGGGCCGCTCTCACTGCTCGGGTTGCCAGCTGCCTCTGCAGTGGTTCACTGCAAGCAGTTTGAGGCAGTTGAACGCTATTTTCACTTTTCGTCTTTTTTTTTTGTAAAAGTGAAAATCCTCTTTGATTTCTCTCAGTTAGCAAAAACAGATACTAAGGTAGGCCTTTCATAAGTGGAGTGGTGTAAAGCGAACTTTTGAAAAGTGGAGTATACCTGTAGTTTTTAGGATTAAGTGAGTCAAGGCCTATAACCTGCCTGTGGTGTTTTAAACATTGTGAGTGTTCATTAAATAGTTACACCTATTTTAACTATCATCACTGTCATCATTATTAGTTCAGTATAATTCCCTCATTGTGCCTCATCCCTCCCTCTGTTGCACTAGCATGGAGTTTCTCTCTTTCAGTGTTTCTAGAGTGGAAACCCTCCCACCTTCTGCCAAAGTGGAGGATAAACCATCTCTTGGCTAAGTAGATTTGGGAAGGTGACCTAAGAGATTTATTGGCTCCTTATCCTGACTTTCATCCAATCCTCTGGATCTTCATTTCCATCCTTCAACCCTTCAGAGGTACGTGGTGTCACCAATTCCCAGGCCTTTCTGTGGTTTAAAGGCACAAGCAGGTTTTCTCGCCACTTAGCTTCCAGATTTTTCTGGCTGCTAAGTTGATGACCACCACTTATCCACTACCCTGTGGCTTCCTGTCCACTATGTATTTCCTCTCCTGTTCTCTTTTGCCCAGTTGCGTTTACACTTTTCGTATTCCTTTATCTATGAAATAAGAGTTTACAATGGATACATTTTTTAGGTCTTTTCCCCCACTAAAGCTCTTTGCTCCTGCATATGGTTTAGATTTAATGTAATTCCCAGTTGATCACAGCTAGTTTTCCTATCACTTATCTCACTCTCAGAATAGTAGTGATTATTTTTGCTTTTGTTGTTTTGAATCTCTTTGAGCAAGAGACCTGCAGTGTAGCAAATTATATCTTGTGTACAAATTAGAGTAAACTGAAAAACACAGGTGACTTTTGTTCCCTTCTGCATCACAAAGACCTTTACAGTACACCTGATTGATTGTAAAGGGAATTCCACAAGCAGATGTGAGCTACTGAGATGCTGCTGATTGTAATTTGGGTGCTGTAAGATTTATCATGCTGTGCTATTTGGCAAGCAAGTAGGAAGCCTTTAAACTTTCTGCTCTTTCAAAAAACATCCTAAAACAAGATGATACAAACATTTAAAATGGAAAGAAGCTTCCTTTCTGTGGAGATTCACAGAGAATGTTCTGATAAGTCAATAAAAGTTCTGTTTTGTTTAAGATAGTTTAGGTCAGATTTTTGTCACTTGCATCTAGAAGAGTCTTTAACTTATCAAGGGCAGTGGAGATGAAAAGGGTGTTCTGTCTTTCTCTGTGGATCTCTACTACATGGCCTGACACTTCGCATTTCCAGCCTCAGTGTCTATCACGGTTTGTTGTGGTCCCTAGCATTAATGACTAGCTCTTGTGTGTTCTAGCTTGGTATCCAGGAGAGAAATTTCTGCAAGATAATGAATATTTCTTAAGAGGGTGGTTTGTATATTGTTTGAAATAAATAACAGCTTCCTAGAGTTTGGTGTAATCTATTGCATGTGGTTTCTGTTTGTCTCAGTGTCATGGCATCAGGAATGGCATCAGAACATCCTTCTGAAAAGTTCCAATTAAAATAGGAATCCTAAATAATCCAAGTAAGGAAGACATTGACAGTTTTTATCTCTAATACTCCCAATAACTTTGGACACAAAATACGATGAAAGGTTTGTGGAAAAAGAGATTAATACATCAATATTGACAATTTTGGGTTAATCAGTGACCTAGTCTTCAAAACATTCCTTACATTTGGAATTAGTTTCCCAGTCAAAATTGTTCTCATTGCATTCAGAATGACATTTTTTTAATGATAGTATATATGGCATATACTGTTGGTTGACTACCCAGTAGACAACTCCTTCCTTTATCCTTGCTAAGAGAACTCCAGTTATGTTCAGGCAAGGAGTGACCATGTTCTTCAGGGACTTTGGGTTCTTTTGGGACTCTGGTGTCCCAACTCCAAGAGCTGACTCCAGGTTAGTCTTAGGTAGTCGTGGCTATTCCATTTCCCTTGCATTGGTTTAGGACTGAGCAGGTAATGTCGTTTTGGCTAGTGAAATGTGAGCTAATAAAGTCTATGGAGTGGCTTCTGGGAAGGTTACCTTTGTTCCTGATGAAGGACCCAGAGAAGGGCTTTGTTGTGTGGAGTGTGATGTTTTATGTGGCTACAGCTATTCTGCAGTTATGAGAAGATTTTCTTAAGGACCTCACTGAGGATGGCAGAGTAGAAAGTTGTGAAGAACCTGGATATCGATAATGTTGCCAAGTTGGAAAATTGATTAGCCCTGGGACAACCTCATCCTTGAACTTTGTATTCTGTGAAATAATAATTTCTTTATCATTTAAGCCACTTTCAGTTGGCTTTTCAGTTATTCATAGCTGAAGTAGCCCTAACTGATATAATAATAAGTATATAGATTTATTGCTTTAATTCTTTTGGCTGAAGCTTTTGTTCTACACTTCCTCCATATGTGAGACAAGTATGATTAAAAAAATAAAAATAGATAAAAGAATTGCAGATATTAAAAAATTACAGAATGTTAGTACTGAACAGGATATTAGTAAATTATTCAAAACATTTGTTGAGATCGCTAGATACTACATACAGAAGAGAATAAGACAGACACTGTCCGTGCTCTTTTGGAACTTATAGTCTAGTGGGTCTTAGAGAGTATTTGGTCTAATCTCATTCCATAGAAAGGGACAATTTTTATATCTCTCAGTGTTGGCATAATTCTTTTTGTCACTTAATAAAGGAGGCTAGATCTTATTAGAGAAAAGACTATAAATTTGTGGTTCTTTTTGCTTTTAACATACAGCCAGCTCTTTTGCTCCTCTGAGTAACTAAAGTTTGGGGCTAGAGCTGAGTTTGGATATAAGGGTTGGAGAGAACTGAATTTCTGTGTATAACAAAGTGAAAGGAGTTTGGAATTACTTGGACAATTGTGTGTGTGTGTGTGTGTGTGTGTGTGTGTGTGCGCGCACGCGCGCGTGCGCGCATACTCACAGCAGCAGCAAGATGGTAAACGACTGGGTGCTAACTGGAGTAGGGAGACCAGTGTGAAATCCCGTGTCATGGTGGCCAAAGGGACTTTTAAGATGAGATGACTAGTATGTAGTTTTAAGTTACTTGCTGTGTCATGCAGGAATGTAACTCTTTGGCGGTGACCTAGAAAACTTCAGCAAAAGTTTTGCTACACATCACAGGCTTTGTTCCCTTGTTGCTTGAGTGGGGAATCAGGGAGATAAAGGACTGACCTCCAGGCACAGAGCAGAGAACAAGAATTCAGCAGAGGCAGGAAATGAGAGAGAATTCAGCAGGGGCAGGAAAATGTACCTCATTCCCCCATCTTCCGCTCCTTGGGAATTTTGCAGGCATCTTGAAGAGGGCTCTGGACTTAATCACTGGATATGGAATGGGATCTGACTGCTTTAATTTACATCTTAAGGGACATCCAGATTAGAGTCGTACCCTGCTGGTGGCTGCAGGACTCATCATAATAGTAATTATTCAGTTACTGAGAATTGCTTCCCCCTGTAGACAATAAGCTTCTTGAGGGCAGGGACCAGGTCTGTTTTATAAATAAGTTCATACTGGGTAGTGTGTAGCCCATAAAATAAGTATTCAATTAATATTGGTTAAACAGTTCCCTCCTGATAGGGAAATGAATATTATTTAAACGTTCATAGCATTTCCCCTCCTCAGTTTGCTGAGCAGAAGCAGCCTGCACCTCCTCCTACTTCCCCTTCCTGTGTCTTGCCAGGTGGGCTCCTGGGCCAGTCACTTACTGATTGTGGAAGAAGGTGGGAGAGGCCAGCCAGGTTTACACTGGAAATATCAGAGATCTACTGACAAGAGAAAAGTATTACCTACAGACACAGGGAAGGGAGACAGAAGAAATCTTGTGGGAGTTTGAGAGATTTTGGAGAAGAGAGTTTCTGGGGGCAGGTGCAATGCATACAAATGCACACACAAATAATATATTTATGTAGATAAAAAGTGACAAAAAAGCTGGTTTCAGTCAGTTTTGCTGTGTGTTGTGAAAGGGATCTCTTTGGAGAATTTTTAATAGATTTCCATATAGATATAAATTTCTTCTTGGTTATTTTTGAGTATATTTCTTTGACTGAGATTCCAGGCTAAGGCTGACTTCTAGGTGAGAAAAGGCCAGCCTTGCTTTATGTGGTTTACAACCTTGTGTAGTAAACTGAGTTTTACACTTTGGTATCCTCCACGGTGCTCCCAAGCACTCAAGAGGGACACCAAGTATTTTTTGCACAGTATGGAAACAGTGATAACCTAAGGGATTATATGCCACTCAATCTTATAGCTTCTAAAAATGGGCAGAATTAGGACCAAGGACTAAAATGAGGGCCATTCTTACATTTTGTTCCTTTCTTGAGTAGATTTAAAGAATGGTGTTACAAAATGCATTGTGAGAGAAGGACATTCCATTTTGGGACTCTTCTAGAAATATGCATGGGAGCCATTTAGACTAATCTTATTTTCCATTTGAGTTAATCTGTGGAAAGCAAGTCACTCCTTGTTACCAACCAGATCCTTCTAAGGATGGTAAAATATTCAAATTGGATTTTTTCCAAACCCTCAAGACTCACAGAAAAGGCACATACTAGGCCCTACTCTAAGTTATGCATCCCTGCTGGAACTCAGTTAAAACAAGGGCATTCCTCCTTGTTCAAAAACACATCCCTGTGGTCTCTGTTGCAGCTGAGTTAACTGGGTTTAATGTAAATGGAATCTTAGATTAAAAGTTTCATTTCTGAGAGGCTGTGTTTCATTCCCTGGCTAGGAGAGAAGACTCTTCTCTCAATCTGGTGATAGGTGGGGACTTCCTAAGAGAAGCAGGGGTCCTAGAGTTTGCAAATGTTGTATGGCTCAGTGAGGAGTTCAGGGGGGACCCTGCTGTGTTCTTACAGAGCTGCCCAGACACTTTCAGAGGACCAGATGCTCCAGTCCATGAACAACACAAGATGGGCACCCCTATGAGAGGTCCAGTCCTCTTCCTTAGCTACCCGTTTCCATCTCCCTTACTCTTGCACTGCTAGGAGGCTAACATGAAACAACGTCTGCGGCCATGTTAAAGTAGAAGGAGCATGCAACTCTTTCTTTTTGCTCTTGGAGGTATTTTTAAAACCCTAGGCCTAATGCTACCTGTCAGGAAGCACACACTCTGACATCTCTCACACATGCCGCTGGGAAGAGGTGTTATGCCCAACAATGATCTGACAGGAGATGTGATCTCTTTGGAAGCTTCCAGACCCTGCTCTCCTCACAGGGCTGAGATGTTGAGTGTCAAGCAGATGAGCTTGACAGGTTATTCAGAGGAACAAAACCACAACAAACTGGCTGGAACCCTTGATGTCTGGGAGAAGTTCACTGCGTTTGCATCAGCCAGAGGCTGCCTGCCCATGTTCTTGTCTGCCTAAAAGGAAAGAAAGGAAGAACTCATGATTCCAAGGGAATGGCTTAATGCTAGAGGCTGCTTGGGAGTGTGAGAAGCCCAGAAAAAACAAGGAACTAAAATGCATGGGTATGCGTTTGGAGAAGTGTTTATACTGCCTCAGCATGGAAAGTATCTGCTACAAGCCTAATGATGTGGTTTGGGGTTGTGTCTTCAGTGTGAAGCTGAGACAAAGCTCATCACATGTGGTCTCCAGCCCGGGCACCCATGGGAATGTGGGGACTTGAGGTTATGGGCTTCCAGTAGGCAGCCAGGGTTTGCAGAGCGGGGAGTGGAATACTCAGACAAATGCCTATTGTCAGAGAGTAAGAAGTCCTATGAAGAATCTGAAGTTGTACAAACCAGACTCCTTTTTAAAACTTAAAAGTATTCCATGCACACTCACACACACACACAAGCACACCTCCCCCAGGGACAGTGCGTCTTTAGTTATTTGCTTTCCTTCTACTCGGGAAGGGGAGCAAATACCATGTAGGCGGGATGAATCAAATGGGATTATTCTAAATGCACCCCTCCCCATTCTACAGCGATTGAGGAGGGTTATGCGTGGCTTTCATGAAATGTCTTGTGCTTCTTTCTGGGAAAGGAACTGTAAATGTCAAGTCATCGGTCTCTGCGATAACAGCTCACACAGGTACGGGCAGACCTGGCAAGGCGGGAGGAGCATGGCCGGCCCATGCACCAGCAGTACCTGCAGTTACGGAGACCAAGGCCCTAGCAGTCCAGTGCAGCCAGTGGATGGAGCGGCGAAGACAATTAGAGATGGCGGGGGGAGGACCTGGAGACACTATGAACTGCCCTGTAGAGGGTGTGGCACAGCAGAAGCAGCAGCCCTCTCACTTCTCCAACCCAGACCCCAGGTGCCTTGTATGTACTGGGTTAACAGAGCTTCTCAAACCTTGATGTGCAGGCGAGTCATGAAGTTTTCTGTTCGGTAGGTCAGGGGATTACGGCTTGAAATGCTACATTTCTAAGAAGCTCCCGGGTGATGCTGATGCCTCTGGCCCAGGCACCATGCTCTGATTAGCAAAGTTTTAAGGGAATCTCAGGTCCTAGGTGTGGTCTCAGGTAGCACAGATCCAGTAGGAAGGAGAATCAAATTATGTACAAAGACATACAAATGCATTCAAGTTTAACCTCATTAGTGTTAGGAGGAAGTTATCCAGGTAACTCCTAATCTTTTGGATTTGGAATGCCTTGTATGACGAAAAAACCCACTTTCTATAGCTGACAGCTTATGTGGGGCTGTTCAGGTCTGTGTTAAGATGGCTTAGCAGTTCTTGAGCACACACGAGCTGAGGGAAGGAGCATGCTGCGCAGCAGCGGGAGGTGAGCTTGGCATGCATATTGGCCAAGGATGATCTATAAAGTGTATAGTCCACGCTTTCATAGTTAAGAGTTGGGTTTTGCAATGGCTACTTCTCTGGTTGAGCTAGAGAAGGGAAGTTAGCAAAGGGCTCTTAAGGTTCCTTGCACTACCCCGCCACCCCCAGCCTTCTCCTAGAGTTTCCCAAAAGGAAGGAAATCGAGTAAGTGGGAAGAAATGGAAAATGACAAGAGAATGGGAGTCAAGAGATTGTTTGCGTTTCTATTTTTATTTTTCATTTTTGGAAGGAGAGAAAAATAAACTGCCTAAGATGAATCAAGGAGAAAAACATTAAAAAACAAACAAACAAAAAAGAGATGAGTGATGAAGAGAGGAAGGAAATCTCCTTGGTAGATAAAACAGATTTGCCAAATATATTACATTCATTAAGATTTTCTCTGCTTATAATGTGTGCTTTTCGGAGGCTTTTCTTAGCATTAACGGACGCTCTGGGAGAGGAGAAAGTTGGCAGAGAGAAGCCTAGCAAATATATAAATAAGCTCTGGAGCTTTCAGAAGTTTCATTTCCCACAATAGAACATTCTCCAGGCTGGGCAAACTTTTTCTTACTTAAACAAATGCTTTGAAAGACAAAGATTTCATATTGTCAGTGGAACATTCAGACTAATAATTGCCTCTGTTCTCTCTGCCTTGAAGTCTCAAAAGCCTGCAGATTTATGATTCACTTTTGGCAATAAGCTCCTTCAAATAAATATTACTTTCCCAGGCTGCAAATTGAGTTTCTGAAACATACAGAGACCAACTTCACTAAGATTAAGAACTAAGTTTTCTTGGTGTGTATGTATATATGATTAAAAAACACCGTGTTTGCTTTTTTCCCCTCTTCTGTGGGAAAATTGATTACAAAACTTTACTTTTAAAAAGTTATTTTTAATAGTTGATTTACTGCCAGTGAGATTTTGTAGAACCTTTCGTTGGGGGAGCGCAGCGGGTGGAGACAGGAAGGGGATGGAAGGCAGTTTGACCTTTCTCTTAGGGTTGTGGACCTCAGAAATTTTACACAACCTAAGGTTGAGGATTTAAACCAGTGTACTTGGTAGTTGGCACAAGATAATTCCAAAAGTCTTAAAGCAAAAAAAATAATACAGGTGAGGATAGATGTTAAGAAATACAATGAGGGCAGTAGATCCCAAGTGTTGGAACTGAGACTCTTTCAGAGCAACCAGCCGTCTATCGGGGCTGTTGGATTGTTAGTGCCAACTCAGTGAATGTTACTCGGTTCCTTCAATATGCCCGTAGGGGCACCAAGGGAGATGAGACATGGTGTTGATACCCACATAAATACTTCTAAGTTGAGGATAAGACAGAGGAAACACAATAAGCTGCAGGAGTGCAAAAGATGCCCAGCCTGGGGTGTGGGGGAGGATGTCACATCCCCAAAGTCCGGGCTCACTTTGGGCTATGACAGTCACCTAGGTCCTTGTCCACATGCATTAAGCAGGTAGAAGGCGACCAGGCCTCTTTCAATAGGCCTATGACACCATTTCCTTGGCCTGATTCCACGACACTGCTCCAATTCTGTCTGGATTCCACTGTGTCCCTGCCCCGGTTTGAGCTCTCTGTGGGAATTCCTGCCTTAATGATAATGATCCTTTATGGAGAACTTAATAAGTGCCAGGCATCATGGTGCTATTTTTTATTTATTATTTTCCTGACACAGATATTATCGCCTCATTATAGATGAGGAAACTGAGGTTTACAAAATTTAACTAACTTGCTTAAGGTCACAGAAACTAATAGGAGCTAGAACATGGATTTCTATTCAAGTCTGACTACAAAGCCTATAATTTCAACCATTATTATGGAACAACAACAGCAGCAGCAGCAGCAGCAGTTAACATTTGTTAAACACTTAACTGTGTGCTAGGCACATAGTTCCTATTATTATTTCATTTAATCCTCACATGAATCTTAGGAGGGTATCAGTGTTATTACTCCCATTTTGCAAATGAGGGAACTGAGGCTCATCTGTGACTAACTTGTCGAAGGTCACACAGCTGGTAAGGGATGGAACCTAGATCCAAGCTCAGGTAGGCTCCTGGCTCCAGAGCCTGCAGCCTTAACCACTATGCCCTACCACCTATATGCCAAGATCCTACATTGGTTTGTGCCCTTCTTTAGGTTCTGGACGCAGACTGTGGCTCTCCTGCTTGGACTTTTCAACTTACCTGCTTGCTTTGGGATGCCATACCTGTCATCATGTCCACTCTTTTAGTCTACGTGTGCACTCTGTTTCTTCTCTGTTCCCTAAAGTTTTACTGAGCACCTATGGGGCCCAGGCACTGTACTGGGCAATTGGGTGGTGCAGATCAATACCCAGATTCCTCATTTAGAGGAATAATGGACCCTGTTCTGAAGCTAGTTAAAATCCAGTGAGGAGGCAGATTAGTTAGCACAGTATTCCAGTGCCAGGTAACAAGTGGTGTGATAGAGGAAAGCATGACTGCTCAGGTAGCCTCGAAGAGGAATCTAGCTCTGTCTGGGTGAGGCAAGGACACAGAAAGGGCATTATTTAAGAAATATCTTTATAAAGCAGGAATTCACAAGACAAAGGAGGGAGGGAAAAATAGATCTTACTTTGAGTCCACTTTTTTTTTTTTTTTTTTTTTTTTACCTTCTCACACATAGGGTTGGAAAAGTTGGTGGCTTGTTTGTACTTCAGGAATCAACCATGCATAAAAGATTGCATCATAATAATAACTGACATTTGTGAAGAACCTTCAAGAGGCCAGGCAAATTTCTAAATCTTTACCTGCATTATCTAGTCTAATCCTCACACTGTGACATAGACGTTATTATTGCTCCCAGGTTCCACATAAGATTCACGGGGGCCTGGGGAAGGGGAAAGATTCCTTTTGCATCCAGTTTGTTTTGGTTTCATGAAAGAGATGGAGACATTTCTAAAACATTGTCTATAGACCACCTATACAGGTGGTATAAGTGTCTATAGGTGTCTGTAGACCACCTAGACCCCCTACATCTGACCAACTAGGGGGCTTGCTCAAAATGGAGGTGCCAGGCTCAGAACTACAAAATCAGAGTCCCTTCTCCATGCTCTGCCCGTGATTCTGGAGCACACCAAACAAACACTGAACCGTCCCCTAGCTGGTGTGCACCGAACACGTGGGACAAGTTTGTTCCCTATAGGACATCTTTGTAATCTCATTCGTCATTTATTAAAAGAACCAGCTCAGTGAGTTCAAGAGGGGCTGCTATTTACCCAGGAGATGAAATTTCCACTCCCCTTTAGGCTTCCATATATGGATATGTTCCAAGAAGATATTATGTTTTTTTTGCAGCCCTACTTTTCAGAAAATGAGGCCGTCCCTTTCGAAAAATGCTAAGGGTATGTTGATCTTTTAATAAGAGAGCCGGCTCATGGGATGATCTGTTAGTGATTTTCTTCTTCAGCTCACGCCTGGCGCTGGTGGCTGTGGCAGGAGACTGGAACGTTCTAACATGAAGGGTACTTTCCCCTCACTCCCCTCTCCTATGGGGGGCAGACCACAGAGTAAAGACTATAGGTGAGAAGAAAGTGTAGTTCTCCAGTGGTGGAGACCAGTAGTGTGCCTCTCAAACGTAAGAGTGTGCCTCTCAGGGCTTCCCTGGTGGCGCAGTGGTTGCGCATCCGCCTGCCGATGCAGGGGAACCGGGTTCGCGCCCCGCTCTGGGAGGATCCCACATGCCGCGGAGCGGCTGGGCCCGTGAGCCATGGCCGCTGAGCCTGCGCGTCCGGAGCCTGTGCTCCGCAACGGGAGAGGCCACAACAGAGGGAGGCCCGCATACCACAAAAAGAAAAAAAAAAAAGAGTGTGTCTCTCAGTTTATTTTGTCCTATGGGTCCCCGAGATTAAGGACTTTGGGACCGTATAGCAGCAAAGTTGGGCTAAATGAGTATACAGTTCAATGATATTAAGTACCTTACCATTGTTACCACAATTATTAAAAAGAAAAGTTTAAAAAATGGGCTAAATGAATCATATCTCCATTTTCTCTTAGTTCATGGTAGCTGAGCCCTTGACAATGCCAAACCTTTACAATTACGAACCTTCAGCACAAGTGGAGAGTTGGGATGTGGTACAGAGGCACAAGGGATTAACAAAAGATTGTAAAATTCTCTGCATCTCTCCCCCTTTTCCAAAGCACCGTGTGGAAACAGGTGCATGAGATGGGCTCTTTGATGACTATTTTAAGTGCAATTTTCACCATTGTATTCAGGTTTCCAATAACCATTTACAGAAGAACAGGGTCTTAATTCCTAACAGGTTTGCTTGTATTCAAAGACTGACTTTGAATCTAATTTATACAGGTTGAAGAAATTTGGAGGAACATAGAAATATGATGCCAAATGTAAGAATATGTTTTATTTGTTAATGTTCATCCATCTGTTTAGTACTGACTATAAGACCACGAAATAAACAATAATAGATGAGCAAGATAGGGCCTTGTATTCACAATCATTCTGTCTAGCACATGGTCAAATAAGCATAATTTATTTTGCAGGATGATTGTCAGGTTAAATACTGTACCTACTTTGGGAGGACCTCGAAAAGTATAGGTGGGCAGTTTGCTGTCGGGGCTAGAGAGAGACAGAAGAATGGGAGAGAAACTGTTTTGCAGTGATAAAGAATTCATTCTACAACCACTTATTTAATGGGTATCTGTTGTGTACCAGTAGACTGTACTAAAACTTGAAATAATGTGTTGAACAAGATGGGCATAGTTTCAATTGTATTGGAATGTACAATCCTCAAGAGAGAGGAAATGAATCCAAGGACTGTAATAAAGTTTGATAACTGCTATGGTGGAAAAAATAACTATTGCTGTATAACAAACCACCCTCAAATTTAGTGACTTAAAATAGCAATCATTTGTCATTTCTCAGGTATCTTCAGGTTGGCTACCTAGGCTAAACAGCTCTGCAGATCTTTTTTTGGACTTGGTCATATGTCCGTGGGTCACCTGGGGAACAGCTGACCTGGTCTGGGCTTTGTTGATGAAGTTTTCCTTTGTGGCTCTGCTCTATATATCCCTCATCCTCCTCCTGGGATAAGTAGGCTAGTCCAAGTATGTTCTTCTCATGCTACAGCAGAATCAAAGTAGGCAAGCGGAAACATATGAGACCTCTTAAAGCATTATGATCAGAACTGGCACACTGTTACTTCTGCCTCAATCTCTTGGTCAAAGAAAGTCATATAGCTGAACTCAAATTTAAGGAGTGGGAAAATATTCCCTTATCCGTTAGTGGGAGAAACTGAAAAGTCACAGGACAAATTCTGTGAATACAGTAAAAAGTGAGGAACTGGGGAGAGTGATGCAACCTTTCTACATAGAGCATGACACCTAATGAGACCTAAAGGATGAGCAGGATTTATTCAGATGTAAGGGAGTGGGTGGGATAGTCAGAGGAGGACGTGTTCTAGGCAGAAGAAACAACAAGTGGGCAGTTCTAGAGTCATGGCGAGTGAGGAACTGAAAGAAGGCAAGTGTGGATGGATAGAAGGAAACGGTGGAAAGAGATGAGCAGGGTGTGATCAGATTAGGAAGAGCCTTATCTCCACGTTGATAACTGACTTTGAAGTTTCTCTTAAGGACATTCAGAGCCGTGACAGGTTTTGATATTATGGTCATTACTTGCAAGTCATCATGAACTTCATGGTCTAGATTTTAAGGGAGAACGTCCTTGCTCCAGTTCATAATTGCATAAGCAAAAAAGTGCAGCTTCCTCAATATTTTGATCAGAGTTTCACATTATTTGTTCAATGTATTCCCATTCCCTTGGGCCCTCTGATTAATGTCTTTGCACTATCCCACTTTGACCTTTAGTAATTAGTGCAAATATTTTAAGTTCAGCATATTAATTCCTCTCACAGGAAAAGCATTTTCTTTGAGAATCACCCATAAATCATTAAAAAAATTAATTGGCCAGTGAGAGAAGAAGCCATTTTCCAGCAAATATTGGCAGTCTATCCCATTATGGGCTAAAGCTCTAGATGTTGGAAACAGTGTCTGACCTGCTCAGACATTTGACCCATTCAGAGCAAAGAAATATCTTTCATCTTTTGTCATTCCTCTGGGTCTATAATTCTTTAAAGTATTTTAAGGAGGCATCATGGCAGAGCTAGATGAACCGGATTTTACTCCCAGCTCTGCCACTGACTGCTTGGGTGACCTTGGACAACTTACTTATTCCCGCTGGGCTTCAGTGTTTTTGTCCATAAAGATGGGTGTAAATGCTCCTTCAGAACCTTTTCAGCTCTAAAATTCTCTGCTTTTTTGGATTATCCTCTGAATATCATGGTAATTCCACAAATGGAGATTTGTAGTTTTCACTTTCAGAAACTGCTTGAAGTACTTTTGCCATTGTACACAATTAAGAGTTGGTAAGATTCTTAAAGATGAGGCAGAAAGAAGTCAGGAAAAGGATGTCTACATGCACGTAGGCAATAAATGAATTTGTTATGAGTTAAGACATCTGGCAAGAGGCACTGGTGAGAATGGCAGTGGCTGCTTGATCACCTGTGTGCCAGAGTAAGGGCAGTATTATAAATGAGCTGTGAGCTAGAATTACACTAAGGATCTTGTGGTTCTTATTTATTTGTTTTTTTGTTTTACTTTGTTATATGTATCTTTTACCGTAACTCTTGAGATTCACGGCTGTACAATTATACCTGAATATTTTCTAGATCCAGTGACTTTTTGAATAGCAAGGGAAGTACGGCACCTCCAGCCAAGAGCCATGAGTGTAGGAGCCTACCATGAGTCAAGTTCATTTTCAGGCATTTAAATTTACATTGAGGCTGAACTTATTTGGTTTCCTGGACAGAAGCTGTGTCAGGTAGTCTCTTGGCTCAGTATTTGATGTGTTTGTAATTGTTATTTACTTACCATCTCTTAGGCATAAGAATTTTCTCAGGACAGAGCGAAGGGAAGCAGAGCTCACTTCTCTGTTGTCTTTCCAACATTCCGCAGCACACTGACCGGGCATCTACAACTCAAATAGTTAGAATCTCCCGGAGCAACACAAGCACTCAATCCCAAAGATAAATCTCAAGCATGCAAAAGGCATCCTAGCGCTTTAGAAGCCAAGTTAGGGATTCCCAGGGAAGGGTTTGTCTGGCGGTGATTATAGAGATAAATCTGCACTTCATTTTTAGCCCAGTGGCCCATTACAGCTCGCTTCAGAGTCTAAGCTCCCAAGAAGAACGAGAGTCATTTTATGGGAAAGAGCGATTATAAATCACCGACTTTGTCAGTTCCGTGTTTCCCTCCAGTGTTCTTTTCTCTGCGAGTTGTGCAGACGGCTGCCCCTGAGACCTCCGCAGTGAGAAGCTTCACCTGTTCTTTGTTTGCTTTTCACTGAGGCCTCAAGTTGGCCCTGGCCGCGTCCCAGGGCCACCTGTTAGTCCTAAATGGAGAAGTGATTGAGAAAATATTCATTTTTAAAGCATACATAGCTTCAGAAGGTTTGACTCTTGTTTTCTAAGTTTTACTCCTAAACTTACCAAAACAGATAATTGTATCAGAATGCAAACCTCAGGCAAGCAAGAGGTTAAACAAAATCTAAGCTGAGTCTGCAGAACTCTGACCAAGAGGAGTATGTCCAAGTGTCTGTTCACGAGACACCACCCAAAGAAGTATATTGGACCATTCGGGATCTGGGAAATGCTCATTAAAGGGCGTGGCTTATCTGGGTCTACTGTCTCCAACATGTAAAAAAGAGAAAAATTGAATATCTACTCCCATTTTATCTCCTTTTGGTATAAGTTTAAATATCTACAATATATAAAGTCCTATATGTATAGAACTTAGTTATACATATGGTGTGTGCTTTAAATTTATTTTATACCCATAGGGTGCATGATCAGAAAAATTTGGGAACAACTAATCAGTGCTGCATCATCTTTCTTAGTGAAAACTAGTCAACAAGATTCACTCTTAATACATTGCCTCATTTTAGCCATCTGTCTTATTTCTGTAGTCCTAAATATCATAGTACCAGCCAAACTGAAAAGATATGAGGGATAGAAGGAAGGTGTGAGGGAGGGAGGCTGAGAGAGTGGGAAGAAGAGGCAGGGAGAGGTGACGAGGTGATGGAGGGCAGCGTGGAGTCCACGGCCCCTAAGTTCCCTTTCAGTCTCAAGGTTTGGTCACCTCAGGTTGTATCTCCTTTTGTCAGCCATCACTAAGTGCAGGGGCTGAAGGGCTGAAATGGCTGAAACATATTTCATACTCCTTAAAAAGCTGTAGGCAGGGTTAAGTTACAAACTACTGTTAGCCTCTGAAAAATTGAAAGTTGGCTGTATAAAGTATGGTGAGGATGGCAATTATTAATGAATAATCACTTAATACAGGCAGATGCTAAAGTGATAAACACATCAATCGGACTGGTTTAAAAACAGTTCACAGGCCCATTCATCAACCCGAACAATTCTCCCCGCTTTACCCTCCCTCCCCACTGTGGCCGGCCATGAGCTGGGGATGGGTCAGCTGCGGAGGGCAATCTCCTCCTGGATTTACTGAAATATAAACAAAGTAAACATTTTCCATCTCAATTTATCTTAGCATATCAGAGAGGCATAATGAGTTGAAATTATTATTATTACTTTTTTGGTTTCTCTCTTCTGCTGTTGATTTACATACCAAACAAATTATACTGGGTGTTGAGAGGTGAAATTAGCATTCTTCTGCGGTTACCAATAGGAGGCAGATGTTGGATCACTCATTTTAAAGATCTGACTGGTGCTGAAATGAACATGTATTAATATGGCAAGAATAGGGGATAAGTGTATTATACCATTGGGACGGCATGACAATTCATTTATCACCATTTATGAACTATGGGTGCATACACTGTCACAAATGAAGATGGATGTATTATCTCTTGACATCCCCTGACACACAGAAGTAATGTGTGTGGGCATATGTGATTTTAATATATATTAACTTGCAAATAACTCTGTGATGCATGCAAGCCACTGCATGTGACAGGAGAGAGTGCTTATTAGTCAATACACAGCTTAGATTGAAGAGACCCAGCAGGAATTAGATGGTGACTGATCAAGGCTATGCTTATCAACCTGTTACCTTCATTCTTCTTTTAAAAATTTTAGGGCTTTCTATTTGGATAAGGAAGCTAAAATTAAGAAATACTATGTTCAATGTAAAACAATGCCTTGTGAGCCAAAAAACCTGTGTTGTGATCCTAGCCCTAGAAATGACCCACTCTTCTTGATTTTTGTAACTGTGCTGGAAGAGCAAGATGATCTTGACTGAGAGGAATAGCAGAGAGAGGCTGTTCCCTTTATTTCAGCGATACTGTCTCTGATCTATCTGAGGACTTGGTCATTTGGACCAGTACGTACTCATAATTTGGGATTTCCACACAGAACAAAGCCTTATTGAGACAGCAGTCTACAAGGAGGCTACTTCCATGCTTTTAGCCATTCTGGGTCCCTGAGCGATGACTGTAAGGTATAGATAAGGTCCCCTTACTTTAACTTCTCTGTTGATTCCTGGAAGCGTCTTGAACTGGGAACTTTCAGGAGAAGACAGAAAGACTAAGGATGACTAAGCTACATTCAATAATGGGAATGATCACATAGCCTAATGTGTGTGATGTGTTATGATAATAGAATTATTAATTAAAATAATACTTTTTAATAATAAAAATATTGAGTACTCACTGTGTTCTAGGTCCTCTGGTAAGCACTTGGTCCTTTTATCTCATGTAAACCAGAGTCATCCTGTGAGGAAGCTAAAATTATTATTCTCATTTCATAGAGATAAACTCTATGCTTGGCAAGGTATCACAGCAGAGGCAAGGCTCTGACTCAGAGTGTCTCTGCCTCCAGAACAGAGGTCATTCTGATGACTACCTCTGTCCTGCTCACTAAAGGGCTAGCAATAACCCTGAACTTGTGTGGCTGAGGAAACAGTCCTAAGGCTGGTCTGATGCGGGCTATCTTCTATTATCCCATTGCAGCCCATGCTGCTCAGGGGACCTCTTGCTACAGAAAATTTGTTGATCCATCTTGGTCTCATCTTTGTTTATATGCTTTCCTGACATGCAGTCTTGGGGGGCCACCAGGCTTGTTAGCTGAGGAATGGTTGACAGTGTTTTGTGCTGTGGTATCTCTGAGGGACCTACATCCAACTCTTGAGAGCATCTTCTTTCTCTGAGTGATGTCCTTGTGGGAGGTTCCTGGCATCTTTGCCAGGCTGTGGCTGTTCCTACCTAGAATCTGAACTGAAAATGGACTTTACCATTATTGTAAATGCCCTTCTCCCCCGGAATAATCGGACTGTAGTTCAAGGTCCTTCTTGTTTAATCACTCATAGACAATATCATGTAGATTTCACTTATATCATGACTGTATTTTATGTTTTTATATTTATTAGGTAGATGTTTATCTTTTTTATGTCTATAAAACATAAAAAGTTGTGGTTATGGAGGCTATTTCCCAAACGAAAAACCAGGGTGTTACCTGGCCTTGTTTAAAAGTGAAGCAGAATATCTGAAATTAAGACTACCCAGAAAATTCAGATTATATGATCATACAAGTATAAGAAAAGGGGCACTGGACTTGGGATTGGATCTGGTTTCCAATCCTAGTTGTTATCACTAGCTCACTCTGTGATCTTGGTTGAGTCACTTAATGTCCCTGAGCTGTATTTTTTCTTCTGTAAAATGTGGATAATACATGTTTGAACTACTCCCTCTGGGTTGTGGTGGCTCAGCTGGATAGGTGCAGTAAGTCACAAATATATCAACTATTTATTGAGTATCTTTTTTTTGTGCTGAATGCTATGCTAGACTCTGGAGATATAAAGATGAGTAAGATACGTTCCTATTTTGTGATCTCACGGATGTCTCCAGTTCATCTTCACAAGAAGCTTGCAGTCTCAGGCACGTGAAATCATGTATCATGGAAAAGCACTTTGTGAACTCTGAAGCTGTCGATCAAGACAATCTGTGAAGAAAGGGTTCTGTGGTCAGATAAGCTTGGGAAGTGCAAGCTTATCCTTGGAGATGCACAATGCAAATCCTTAGAAGTTTATCCTTGGGAATTCACGATGAACATTAGATATTAAAAGCTCTGATAAATTATACAGCAAAGAAACCTGTTGAACTCAGTTTAACCTAGTCTGTTCCAGGGTTTAGGAAACACTTTATTGTTTATCACCTGCTAACACCTGGAGTAACACTGCATTTGAGAAACTCTCCTTTAGTGAATAAAGAGTGACTCTTTAGTTGTCCCTATGGGGGCCACAGCACAGGATACCCTGAGCACAATTCCATTATTACACTCATCCATTGGATTGGATTGCTCACTTACATGTCTTTGTCCTTGACTAATCCATTCGCTTCTCAAATAGTGTCCATACCACCAGGACTTTAGTGGAAGGGGTTTCCCTGGCCATTAGTAGGTACTCAACAAATGCTTGTTGAATGAGTGTATGAAATTTTACGTTCACGCTATGCAAATGTGAATGATTTGCCTGAAATTATAAGATCTCAGAAGGCAGGGATTAAATTTCTCTAATCTGCTTTTTTTTTTTTTTTTTTTTTGCGGTACGCGGGCCTCTCACTGCTGTGGCCTCTCCCGTTGCGGAGCACAGGCTCCAGATGCACAGGCCCAGCGGCCATGGCTCACGGGCCCAAGTGGCTCCGCGGCATGTGGTATCTTCCCGGACCGGGGCACGAACCCGTGTCCTCTGCATCGGCAGGTGGATTCTCAACCACTGCTCCACCAGGGAAGCCCCTCTAATCTGCTTTGTACGATGTTCAGTTTAACTTATTTCTGTGACCTTAATCGCTTTTTTAAATTATAAGGATAGAGGTTTAAAATTATGTCTTAATTTGGAAATAGGACAAAACAATTATTTTCTACATTAAAAAATTGTCTATTAAGCTCTGATATTTAAAACTAACTTACCGGGCTTCCCTGGTGGCGCGGTGGTTGTGCGTCCGCCTGCCGATGCAGGGGAACTGGGTTCGCGCCCCGGTCTGGGAGGATCCCACATGCCGCGGAGCGGCTGGGCCCGTGAGCCATGGCCGCTGAGCCTGTGCGTCCGGAGCCTGTGCTCCGCAACGGGAGAGGCCGCAGCAGAGGGAGGCCCGCATACCACACACACACACACAAAAAAACTAACTTACCAAAGGAGAAAAAAAAGGCACTATGCCTTTGAGAGCCCCAAATGGATACAGCTAAGAAGTAATATAGATTTGCCCTGGAAATAGGAGCATGAGGTTATGAAAAGATTGTAACCAGTAGATTAAGCATTTATTGGAATGGAAGTCAGTCTAGATGAATGAGCTTTTTGGTGTCAGTATATTTCTGATAGGGGACCACTGACATAGAAGAGAAGGGCACAGGGGCTCCATGTTGCTTGAGTTTTAGTTTCAGCCAGGGAGTGAAGATAGAGGTGTTGGTACTGCTGGAACAGTTGTGAGGCAAAATGAAACAATAAGTATAGTAACTTGAGTGATAAAGGCTTTCCACACTTAGAGGCCAGCTACCAGTAAGTCTCTTCCCTAGGGCTCTCGGTGGAGCCAGCAGGTAGAAATGGCAGGGCTATGGCTTCCCTCTTATGTTCCATCAGTGAGGAAAGAGAGTACAATAAACCAAGATTGAGTGAAAGAACAATTGAGCACAGCTGGAGTAGTAGAAGTTAGTGTTTAGAAAGTTTTCTTTTTACTCTTAAAAAATAGCTCTTATCCTTATATGTTCAGAGTAAAATTTTTAGAGACTATTGACTAATAAAAAAGATGATAATAAAAATAATTACAACCCCATTAATCAAAGAGATTACTGATTACGGTGTTGAGTACATTTTCTTGGTAATTGTTTTGCATATATTTACATATGCACATATAACCCATACTCCTTTAATAGCCCCATTTTTATACTTATATAAGCCAATTTCTGAATCTTTCCATGTTTATCTGGATAGCTTTATGACAACATAGCTAATGACAGCATGGTGGTCTGTTTCATGTATGTATCATAATTTATTTAATTTATTTCTATCATTGGATATCTAGGTTATTTTCAATTTTTACTATTATAAACATCCCTGGAATGGACTTCCTTCTGCCTAAATCCTTGTCCATGTCCATAATTATGTCATTTGGACTAATTCCAGGATGTAGAATTGTTGATTCAAAGATAATGATGGGGGCTTCCCTGGTGGCGCAGTGGTTGAGAGTCCGCCTGCCGATGCAGGGACACGGGTTCGTGCCCCTGTCCGGGAAGATCCCACATGCCGCGGAGCGGCTAGGCCCGTGAACCATGGCCGCTGAGCCTGCGCGTCCGGAGCCTGTGCTCCGCAACGGGAGAGGCCACAACAGTGAGAGGCCCGCATACCGCAAAAAAAAAAAAAAAAAAAAAGATAATGATGTTTATACATGTTGCCAAGTTGACCTTCAGAAGTGTTGAACCAAGTTTTATTACTTCTTCCTAAAAAAAAGTCACTACTGTTTATCATTGAAAACATTCACCAGTATGATAGACAAAAGTGGTATTTCCTTGTCTTAATTTGCATTCGTTGATTATTATTGAGGTTGATATTTAAGTGTTTAAAAATGATTTTTAAAATGTCTGTTGGTCTTAGAGGAAATGCTTTCAGTTTTTCACCACTGAGAGTGATGTTGGCTGTGGGTTTGTCATATATGGCTTTGTCATATATGGCTTTGATTATATTGAGGTAGGTTCCCTCTATGCCCACTTTCTAGAGAGTTTTTATCATAAATGGGTGGTGAATTTTGTCCAAGGCTTTTTCTGCATCAATTCAGGTTATCATATGGTTTTTATTTTTATTTTTTTAGCCTTTCACAATGTTTTATTACACAATCACATGAGACTTTTCATGATAAAAAAAATGGTATTGAAATACTATGTTAAAATTTACTAGTTGTTGAATATATTCCCCAAGTTTTCCTAATATTGTATCATATGGTTTTTATCCTTCAATTTGTTAATATGGTGTATCATATTGATTGATTTGCATATATTGAAGAATCCTTGCATTCCTGGGATAAATCCCACTTGATCATGGTGTATGATCTTTTTAGTGTGCTGTTGGATTCTGTTTGCTAGTGTTCTGTTGAGGATTTTTGCATCTATGTTCATCAGTGATACAGGCCTGTAATTTTCTTTTTTTGTGACATCTTTGTCTGGTTTTGGTATCAGGGTGATCGTGGCCTCGTAGAACGAGTTTGGGAGTGGACATGGAAGCAACCTAAATGTCCATCAACAGATGAATGGATAAAGAAGATGTGGCACATATATACAATGGAATATTACTCAGCCATGAAAAGGAACGCAATTGAGTTATTTGTAATGAGGTGGATGGACCTAGAGTCTGTCATACAGAGTGAAGTAAGTCAGAAAGATTAAAACAAATACTGAATGCTAATGCACATATATGGACTCTAAAAAATGGTACTGATGAACCTAGTGGCAGGGCAGGAATAAAGATGCAGACATAGAGAATGGCCTTGAGGACATGGGGGAACGGAGGGGAAGCTGGGATGAAGTGAGAGAGTAGCCTTGACATATACACACTACCAAATGTAAAATAGATGGCTAGTGGGAAGCTGCTGCATAGCACAGGGAGATCAGCTTGGTGCTTTGTGATGAGCTAGAGGGGTGGGATAGGGAGTGGGGGAGGGAGGTTCAAGAGGGAGGGGATATGGGGACATATGTATGCATATAGCTGATTCACTTTGTTGTACAGCAGAAACTAACACAACATTGGAAAGCAATTACATGCCAATAAAGACAAAAAAAGTAATGAAGTAAATAATAAAAGTGTTTTTTGGCCATTTGTATTTCTTTCAATTGATTTTGTGTCCTTTGCCATTTTTCTATTGGAGTGTTCATCGTTTTATTTATTTATTTATTTATTTTTTTTGCGGTATGTGAGCCTCTCACTGTTGTGGCCTCTCCCGTTGCGGAGCACAGGCTCCGGATGCGCAGGCTCAGCAGCCATGGCTCACGGGCCCAGCCGCTCCGCGGCATGTGGGATCTTCCCAGACCGGGGCGCAAACCCGTGTCCCCTGCATCGGCAGGCAGACTCCCAACCACTGCGCCACCAGGGAAGCCCTGGAGTGTTCATCGTTTTATTGATTTGTAGGAACGCTTTATATATTATCATTGTCACATTATACGTAACTCCTTAATTCTTTAAAAGCTCTTTTGTTCTTAATTAACATAATTGTAATAGGAAGAGTGACCATGTAGTTCTAGTTTTTTCTCCTTCAGGTTTTCATGCTGTTGACAGAAACCTGAGTGTCTGGCTTGGTAAGGAAGCAGCCTCAGTTGCTTTATTGCAGCCCAAATTAGCAGAAAGCTTAGAATCTTCAGAGGTTACTGCTGGTGATTAGATGGTATGCTCTTCTGAGTTACCAGATCATTTAACCTTATCTGAGGACAGTGTTTTCACTGTATCGAATTCTTCCTTTGTTCATATTTTCAGATAAGGACAAGTTTCAGAGTTCAGATTATCTTTAGGAACTGACAAGTTGTCTTCTTTCAGAATAAAGGCCAGGATAAACATAAACTTTTAAATTTGGTGGTTTGGCTGATTCCACTCAATATGAACTCTTGCCAGAAGTAAGAATAATTTACTGGTTCTCCCAGTGTTGAATTTGTAAAAAATATTAGTCAATCAGTTCCAACACTGTAATTCAAGAATCCAGTTTTCCACAGGTATTTTGTTTTCAGAATTTTGACACTCATAAACATTTTGCCAATGTATTTTACCCAACTTTCCCACATTTCCCCCTGGCATTTTAAAGCATTTTAAAGCAAACTTCTGACACCATTTTATTTCACTTGTAAAAACTTCAGTATGCATCTCTAACTGCTTAGAATCTTTTAAAACATCACCAGCTAATATTATCATACTCAACACAAATAATAATTTTGTATCATCTATTTCTCAGTTATAGTAAATTTCTTCTTTCTCAAAGATGTTGTTTTACATTTGATTGTTCAACTCAGAATCAAAAAAGGTCTACCCATTGTATTTGACTGTTATGTCTCTTAAGGCCCTTTTATTCTAAAGAAGCTCTCCTCCCTGCTTTCTTTTCACACTATTGATTTGTTGGAGAAACTGGGTCATTTGTCTTTAAAATGTCCCAATTTTTGGATTTTGCTTTTTTTCAAAACGACTTCCTCTATTCCTTATAGTTAGAACTAGAGGGTTGATTAGATTCAGGTTCAGTCATCATTCCTAGGCAAGACTATTTCATAGGCGTACTTCCCATTGCATTACATTATGAGGTACCTCAGGTCTGCTTGTCCCATCTTTAATGATGTTTTGATTGATTAGTGAGTTCAGATGTTGTCAATATAGTCTCTCTATCAGTTCCGCACCAACGTTTCACCTAATAGTTTTGGCATCCATTGATGTATGTTGTTTAGATCCATCATTTCATTAAGAGTTGAAAAGCGGTGATTTTTAATCCTTTTATTTCTTCTGCAGTTATTATCTGGAATTGGTTTTTAAAAACATTTTTATCAGCAATTTGGTTATATAGAAATACAATTCATGCAGGAAAGGCAAGACATATGTTTCATTCTTTCCTGTTATTTGTTAAATTTCAGTAATGAGTTGGTGGCCTTAGCAACTCCTGATAGAGGTCAATGGGGTGTTTTTTTTTTTCAGTATCATTATGAACTCATGGACTTTTCTATTTTTGATGTATTTCAATCCATGTCATAATTATTTTTTTTCCTGTTCAAATTGTCCCATCTTAGGCCAGAGAGCCCTTTGATTTGACTCTTGTATCCTTTAGACATGACCCCATTAGCCTTTGATATTATATAAATATATATGTATTTTTAAACATTTTATTGACGTATAGTTGATTTACAATGTTGTGTTAATTTCTGCTGTACAGCAAAGTGACTCAGTTATACATATATATATATATTCTTTTTCATATTCTTTTCCATTATAGTTTATCACAGGATATTGAATATAGTTCCCTGTGCTATACAGTAGGACCTTGTTGTTTATACATTCTCTATATAATAGTTTGCATCTGCTAATCCCAAACTCCCAATCCTTCCCTCCTCCACCCACCTCCCCCTTGGCAACCACAGGTCTGTTCTCTATGTCTATGTGTCTGTTTCTGTTTCATAGATGTGTTAATTTGTGTCATTTTAGATTCCACATATGTGATAGCATATGATATTTGTCTTTCTTTCTCTGACTTACTTCACTTAGTATGATAATCTCTAGGAGTATTGTGTTAATTTCAGATATACAGCAAAGTGATTCAGTTATGTATATTTTTTCTGATTTTTTTCCATTATAAGTTATTACAAGATATTGAATGTAGTTCCCTGTACTATACAGTAAATCCTTGTTGTTTATTTTATATATAATAGTGTGTATCTGTTAATCCCATGCTCCTAATTTATCCCTCCTTTCCTTTTGGTAACCATAAGTTTGATTTCTATGTCTGTGAGTCTGATTCTGTTCTGTAAATAAATTCATTTATATTATTTTTTAGATTCCACATATATGTGATGTCAAATATGTCCACGTATTTGTCTTTCTCTGTCTGGGTTACTTAGTATGATATTTTCTAGGTCCATCCAAATGGCAATATTTCATTCTTTTTTACAGCTGAGTTGTATTCCATTGTATGTGTGTGTGCGTGTGTGTGTGTGTGTGTGTGTGTGTGTGTGTGTGTGTACCACATTTTTATCCATTCATCTGTTGATGGACATTTAGGTTGTTTCCATGTCTTGGCTATTGTGAATAGTGCTTCTATGAACATAGGGGTGCATGTATCCTTTTGAAGTATAGTTATGTCTGCATATATGCCCAGGAGTGGGATTGCTGGATATCCTATATATTTTTAATACAACAGCCTCACTCCACCTAACCAACACTCCCTAATACAAGAATTGAAGTTTCTCTACCTCACTGAGTCTAGACTCTTTGGAAGCCATGTTAAGCTTCCCTTTCTTTAGAATTTAATTCTTCTCAGACTCAAATGTTACACTGAAAAATAAATTCAGGTAGCAAGGAGGCACTCAATCAATGTGTATCGTTATATTAAATTCTGCTTTGTAGAGCCACATATTTCATATGCTAATGTAAACGATGTGTGGACGTAGGGTAATTTAGCTCACTTCCATGAACACCTCTAAGCCCACACATATCGTTGTATCTTTATAAAGGAGCTTAAACACACACCTATCAAGCTTAAAAATATCTTTGTACAATTGTTTCTGTCATTTGGTCTATTAGCATTCTCCTCACAGTGCTTTGCTTATATAAATTTAACAAGATGAAAGGTTGATGCTGAGAGAAGTCTTTGGACAGGTTTGTTACCTTAGCAACCTTGCCCCAGACTTCCATGGCCCTGACCCAGCTACAAAGTCCTTCACTGGCTAGCGAGACACTCTTAATGACAGCTGGCTGAAACTTAGGTCTGATGATAAAATGACTTGTAATCTGGATAGTAACCTTTGGAGGAATATTATCTTTATCAGATTTCCAAAAGAATCCAAATACCGAACATAGTTCCACTGATAACTATATTCATAAGGCCATATCATGCTTAAGTACTTCTGGGAAAGCATTAATAACAGGAAATTAAGTGTTACAGAATAATTGCTAACCTTGCTGCATAAAGTAGAAGCTGGCTGCCCAGTGATTTTGTGTTGGTAGCTGTCATTAGATGCCACTGTCCTGCATAATTGTAAAATTGTTTGTATAAAGGAAATATTGTCACTGCCTCATTAGTTCTGACATTCAATCATGTTGGGGAAATCTGAATGCCTTTTTGAGCTTCAAATTACACATATAAATTTTTTGGCTAGGTGGTTTCAATTGTGAAAAAAATATCAATTTTTACCTGAGCAAAGACCTTAGATTATCATAAGAATGTTCTTACAGCTGCTACTTCTAGAAAGTTCTGTATGAATAAAATCACAACTAATTAATTGCTAATTTAGTTACTCACCATCTATTGAGTACTTTGAGTTTTAAATCCATTGATAACCCACAGATATTTCCCTGGCACACACCCAGATGATCATAGCACTTGTTTACAGCTGGTATCCATTCTGATTAGTCAGTGTCCATGCTATGTCATTAACAAAAGTTTGAAAATGGATTCTTTACACAATCAAACATTGTATTCAAGATTGAGCTTTATTTCTAAGATACTTAGGTACTTTTGCCCTGACTCAACAAATCTTATTTTGTAACTGAACCAAAGATCCATCATTAAAAAAAGAATCTAGAAATGTAGGGAGACTTTCGTAGCCCTAGTGCAAAATAAGGAAACATTTTTACATATCTAGAGAAGAAATTGTAGATATGATAGGCTTCTTTTCAGTGTATGTTAAGGAAGCTATGTGCTTAGGAGAGTTTAGGTGTTTTAGGTTTTTATCAATCATTCAAATTAGATCCTGTTATGTGCTGTTCAAGTTAGATCCTGTTTTGGACTGAATGTTTGTGTCCCCCCAGTATTCTTAGGTTGAAGCCCTAACCCCCAGTGTGATGGTGTTAGGAGGTGGGGCCTTTGGAAGGTGATTAGGTTTAGATGAGATCATGAGGGTGGAACCGCTGTGATAGGATTAGCACCCCTATAGAAGAGGAAGAGACAACAGAGCTTCTCTCTCCATCATGTGAATTTACAGTGAGAAATTAGCCAGGAAGAGGGCCCTCTCCAAGAACTGAATTTGCTGGCACCTTGAACTTGTACTTCCCAGCCTGTGGTACTGTGGGAAATAAATGTCTGTTGTTTAAGTTATCCAGTCTATGGTATTTTGTTATAGCAGCCCAAGCTGACTGAGATCCCGAAAGTTTACATATCTGGAGCTGATTAGCTTAGGTCAGTACCCTCTCTCCATCAAAAGTAATTCCACTGCATTACTTACTTTTGGTTAAGCACACATCTGTGAAGCCCTTGCATGTGCCACTGTGCTAGGAACTTTGTTTCTGTAATAAGTCAGAGACCTTATGCTGGCAGAAAACCTAATCCAACAGAAAAGATGAGTACATAAACACAGCAAAGATGAATAATAATATTAAGATATAAGGTTTTATTAAGAGTTGAAACAAGAAAAAGATGGAAATTCCACTTTTATTTTTTACAAAACTGTCAGAGGAAGTATTGTGTCTTATGTTGAGCAGTATCCATGGAATAAGGGCAAAAATAATATATTTCTTTAAATTTTTATTAGTGTCTAGAAGAACTGTCATATATAGCTTTTCTTAAAAGATGTGAATCACATAATTTACTCATATTTCTCATTTCTTTTGGGTGTCAGGAAGCCCAGAGATAAAAACTCCAAGCTCAGTCTTGGGATAGCAGTTAAGAACTCCAGCCCAAGTATTTATCTGCACCAATTGCAGGATCCATGTGTCATCCTTGGAATTGCCCTTTCTGGTGGTCACTTTGGGCTGCTATAGCCGAATACCATAGACTGGGAGGCTTAAACAAGAAACATTTATTTCTCACAGTTCTGCAGGCTAGAAGTCTGAGAACAGGGTGCCAACAGGGTCAGCTTCTTGGTGAAAATCCTCTTCCTGGTTGGTAGGTGGCTGCTTTCTTGGTGTATCCTCACATGGAGGAGAGAGAGGGAGCTCTAGTCTTTTTCTCTTCTTTCAAGGGCACAAATTCCATTATCAGGGTTTTACCCTCATGACCTCATCTAAACCTAATTACCTCCCAAAGGCTCTACCTTCTAATACTATACTGTTGGTGGTTAAGCTTTCAATATATGAATTTGGGGGGGGGGCGGGGGCACAAACATCCAGTCCATAATACCCTTCCCCATCCAGAAGGAGGTTCAGAAATCCAAGGTTTTTAAAAATCAGTGATCCTTCCCCCTCTGAGAACCTTCCTGGGTCTCAAGAAATTTCCCTAATTTCTTACCAGGCTGCCTTCACCGTCTCTTCTTTCTTTCTACCAACCTGTCCATATCTGCCCAGGAGATTTAAAGCATTCTCCCGTATGTAGCAGGTACAACCCCTAGTCCACTATTTAGGTGGGCAAGAAATAGGACCTTTGTTTTCCTATGTCTCAACTTATTGTGCCAAGTCTCCATTCTGCCAGGGTGGTAGAAACTCAGTCAATATAATATCACCTCCTAGCTTCTGAGTGACTTCACATAACTCCAGAGTATTTAGGGAGTATTTGGTCTCTAATTTTATCTGTGCATGGAAGAATCCACTGAGATGACTGTTGTCCTGTGGGGACGTGGGTCCACACCTTTGCTGCTGAGATGTGCCTGGCTCTTGTCCATTTAGCTCCTTCAGGCTGGTTGCTCTGTTACCTAGGAGCCAAAAACTATTTTGTTTTGGCCAAAATAGTCATTTTACTGTTCCCAGGCCATGTTGGATATGGGAATCCCTGGAGGCTGTTCACAGCCCGTCTGCCTGTATTTGCTCTTTTTAGAAAAATGGGCAAGGAAGGAGGCGGCTAGAAACATCTCTTAAGGTCTAATAACTTCCTTCAGCAAGACTTACTTCCTTCAGCAAGACTTTCTTCCTTCAGGAAGTTGTTTTCTTCTAACCCAGTCCCCACCTCCCCTCTTCAACTCAAGCTTGTTTACTTGATTTTCATTTTCCAACAGAACTCTGCAGCATACACCATTTATTTTCTGATTGATTTTCAGTGGTTTTCCCCTTATCTCATGCCAGGAAAAGTTATTTTCTTTTAAAAAGTTTGCTGCTGTGGCTAAATAGTCCGTTAAATGAATTCATAAATTACATGAATCATGATTTGAATGGTTATGCCCATTTTCAAACAGGGTCCTAATTCCAGAACTCTTTATAAGATTTGGAAATATTAATATGATTTTAGCAAGAATTTAAAAAATAAAAATGGTTTACGTCTGTTCTCCTGGAGTTTTATTATAATTTTGTTTACTGGCACTGCTTAATCTTATTTGTTTTATTAGCTCATTTGTTACTGCTCTATGAGGTTTCAATAAACTCTTTAATAAACATCAAAACCTGAGAGCTCATCATTCCCTGTTATCTCCCCAGAAACACTTGTTAACCCCATCCTGCCATCACTTTTGTGCCAAGCAGATCACCTAGGCATTAGTTTATGATTTATTTTTTTTCTTTATGTAGGTAATAGACATTATGTGAAGAAACCAGTATGCAATTCAACACAGTACCGCTAATCAAATTACTCCTTCCAAAGACGGCAGCTGGGAATATTTACTATAGAAATATCTGTCTTTAGGATGATTTCTAAAATCAAATTGCTATAAACATAACTGAGAATTACAAGGACTATCTCTTTCAGGAATTCCTCTTGAGGTAGACAAAGACAATTTTCCAGAAAAGAGAATTCTAGCCCTTTCTTAAGGCTAAATTATTCTCTAATTGTATGGATGTGATATATTCTGGTCATAAACTATACTTGCCAAATGTATCACTGGTCAGATTAGGCATAATTTTGTCAGCCTCAAACATTCATAAATTCAGTTTGGGAATCTGTCCTAAGGCACCCCTGTTGATTACAATAGTTTCCTTTGAGTTAGAAAAAGAATGTGGCACTTGGGAACAAATACAAAGGAAAAATGGGCATCTTTGATTCCTTTCTGTCCTCTGCTCTTTGTATCCAAATGATCAGCAAGTCCTACTGATTTTATCTCCTAAATATAGGTTCCCCCACATCCTCTGTTGCCTTATTTAAGCCCACTTTCATCTCTTGCCTGGGTAACAGCAATGTAGCTTCCCAACTAGTCACCCTAGTTAGGGTTTGTCCCTCTCAAAGCGTGTATGTATCCTGTTCTAGAATGATGAATCTAGAACTCAATTCTGTCCATCTCATTTCCTTGCTTAGAACCCTTACAGGTGCCCCAATGTCTTTGGTGTCAAGTCTGAGTTCTGTAGCATATACTACAAAGCCTTCAAAATGGTGTCCCAGCTGAGACTTCTTAGAACATATCCCTGCTCCAGACTTTGTGCTCTTGGAACAGTGCATCATCCATTCCAAGCTGTTTCTCACTTCCAGCTTTGTCTTGACACATAAAAGGTGCCAATGTATGATGCCTGGTTGGAACCCAAAACAGAGGAAAGCTATCAGTCCACGACTCTAGGCTCAAGCAGCAGCACAGGTGTAGCCGGTGTTGTGGACAGAGCATTGGGCTTTGCTGTTGGCTTATACCTGGCATCTCCACTTCTTGTAGCCATATGACTTTTTTACCTTGGGCAAGTATTCTAGCTTTTCATTGACTAAAACGAGTGTGACATTTAGCTTATGTCTGGCACAAAGTAAAAACTTGGCAAATGTTAATTTCCTTTCTTTTTCTAAAATGCCATCAAATTCTTTTTTTTTCAACTTCAGGAAATTTAATATTGATACAATATTTTTATCCAAGCAAACAACCATATGCCAGTTTTTTAGTTGACCTAGCCATCAAATTCTTGAGTTTAAGAGAGCAGCCAACTCTGCTTACAAGTGCCTCAAATCAGTTACAGCTGGTTACTTTTCTGGGTCTGCCTCACATGCCTGCAATTACAACAGAACACAGAAGCAAAGATCTTGAAACTCATTCGGTAGAAGATGAAAAATTTTTATTGTCTATGAGTAATATTTTGATGGATTTTCCTAGTGACTGTCTCCTAGAAGTGAGGTAATGGGGAAAAGGGACATTGGATGTGTACTTTTTGAAGGATGGGAGTTAAAAGGAAGAAACTGGAAGGTCTAGAATGCAGGGTACCTCTGCAGGAGCGTGACAAACATGAATGAGAAAGTACTTAAGGTGGGCGTGGTGGCACTCACATATCTGACCTACTTTACAAATTTGCCTGCGTCCAGCTTTTCCAGAGAGAGAGAGAGTCTGAAAGGATAATGGACTTTGTGTCAGTTGTTAAGTAATGGAAAATAAAGGGTGTCTGGCCAATGTCTCTAACCTAGAGCCAGGCCTCCTGATGAGAAAGTAAAGAGGAAGAGAAGCAGATGGAAGAATCAAGAGCAGATGCAAGATATTTAAAAGTAATACAATAATTCAGCAGGAATGGAGTGGAAATTCAACAACTTATCGGGTATGACATTTGGATAAATTAAACTGAGCAGAACTAGGAAACACCAGATACGAAAAGCAAAATGAGGGTGAAAGCTAGCAGACAAGGAAAGGAAAAGGAGTAAATGAAAAAAAGAGTTTAAGGCAAAGGCAAAGTCATTCACAATTGCTATATATGTTTAACGTCCAGATTTTCATTTTTTAAATAAAAAAATTAATCATATTTGCAAGTAACTAGATGTTTAGTGCCAGGTAGATAAAAAATGGTCCGATTTACTGATTTTCCTCCTTGTTACCTCTTCATGGCAGACACAAATACACATAACACACACTTGCATACTCACACACAGACACATTTAGAAACATTCACACGCTCATATACACACACAGTTACACCTACATATGCACAGACACACCCATGCACATGCATCAGTTTGTCTCTTAATGTTTTTGTGATATGAAATTTTCAGATTTAGTTTAGTTCATTGCAAAGGCAATAAAAACTTTATAAAATATACATGTTCCCATTTAGCAGAGATCTATCTCTTATTTTAATTGTTCATTTTTGCTCTGTAGATGCTCCAGGGGTTATAGGATAGTTGGGGTAGAATTATAGATGGATAAAGAGTCAGGCGATATCAGGGGAAGACAGGCAGGTGAAAGATAAATCAAACCAGGATGAGCTCCAAGGAAAGAGGGCCTGTAAACAGCTAGATCTGAAACACGAAAATGCTTATTAAATAGAGATAGGAACAACTACTTGTCAAAATTTCTAAGACTGATTGTTGATCTTTCTGCATGAGAATCATACTATGACCATTCTTACTGATTTATTAAATAGATACCTTGCTTTGGAGATCTTTAAGGAGCATGGGCTTGTTTCTGATATATGTACACATACAGCTGATTCACTTTATTGTACAGCAGAAACTAACACAACATTGTAAAAGCAATTGTACTCCAATAAAGATGTAAAAAAAAAAACAAGCCAAGCAGAATTCTGAATTTCACTTACTAGTGAGTTTGTTTCAAAATAGAGACCGAGTTCATTTGTCAAGTTTGGCCTTGCAGGGCAATACTCTCACTCATGCCTTCAAAGTAAATTTGACTCAGTCTACTGGACACTGAACCAAGCTTCTAAATAAAGGAAACTGTTTTCTCTGCATTTCTATGTTCTGCAAGTCACATTTCTATTTAGGTGCCTGTGTAAATGTCATTATTTTTCATCTTCAAAGATATTACACCCTGGAGACTGAAAAAATAATCAGGTCTTCATCCAGTCTGTTTCTTTTTCCCCCTCCTTTGCACCTGTCTGCCTCTTCCACTGTAACATGGCTGTGCTACTTTCCATATTCATTTCCTCACTGTTAGGTCAGGCCTCAGCGTACAAGGCTAGACAAAAAGACTAAGATGATAATAAAAGCTCCCATGGAAATAAAACAAAAGGGAGAAAACATGAAAAGAACTTGAAAATGAAAGGATACAAAAGCACAGTGCATAAAGGATGAGGGAGTTGAAAAGAAGATGGAATTAAGAAAAATGTGATAGTCATTTTTTTAAAAAGTGAAATGTTTTAAATAAAAAGTCGTAGGGAAATGGGTTAAAAAGGAAAAACAAAACGTGGAAAGGAGAATTCTTTTTAGAAAGTTTCATCACCTAAGAGAAGGATTTTCAGGCAAACCTATTATATTTTACCACAATTGTGTAACAAAATTTATTACTAAAGACAGGGCACCATAAAAATAAACAATAGGGGGGACAAAATACAGTTCCTCTTTCTCTTCATAAAGTGTGAGTTTGGAACTGGCCACAAACTCAACTTTAGTGGGTGCCGTAATAGTAAATGATGCCAACCGCTTAGATAAGTGAATCTGCTGCCTATTCCTTAGAACAAAGCTGTCTTTCCAGAGCAATGTAAAAAAAAAATGACATGAACATGTTTTTCCCACAACTGTGTGGGCTATGGAAGGTGAATAGCATTCTGCATTGTTTGAACTTGGGCAGGTTTTTAATCTGTAAATTAGGTATGATGACATTTTCTCTACTTACCTTGAATGAGCCACACTGTGCATGTGATAGAATGTGGTTAACTATAAAGAACCAGACATGATGCAAAGTAGTGCTATGTTACAACGCATGTACGTCCACTGGTAATTCCAATTTCAGGACACTGAACAGTCGAAATTATGGTTATGAAAATCTGCTGGTATTTGCTTCTGAGATGATAATATCAAAACTACTTGGAATGTTAAGATTTATTGGTCATTGGATTCCCCTCTCCCCCTGAATTAAGGGGAACATGTATATAGTTCAAAATTCAATGTATATACAAAAGGATAATTAGTGAAGTGCTTATCAGCTAATTTTCCCTCTTGATTGCTTCATTCATTCATTCAACACAGACTTATTTATTGAGTACTTACTGTGTGTCTGACAACTCTTCTGGTCCTAGGGGCATTTCAGTGAACTAAACATAGTCTTTAAAGATTTCATTTTCTAGATGCAGTTGTTGCTACTGGTTTCTTATGTATCAATCTAGAAATAATACACGCCCAGCCACACACAAACACTTATATGTCCTTTAAAAATTATACATATAAGATATTCAGCAAGTGTCACGTTAATAGATATTAAGAATCTCATTTTTTTCTGTTATGTGCAGTGCTGCACTTGGCCCCTCTCATAACATTTGTGGAGCTCAGGGCATTAGTACAAATGGAGCCTCCACATAATGTGTCTAAATATTTAAAAGTTATAAATCAAGCTCACAAACTATTAACTAAAATATGTCTACCCCTATTACTTTGACAAGTAACATGAAATAGAAAAATGTGAATAAAGCTATGTTTCTTATGTAACTGAAACTTGGCAAAATATAAAAAGTGGAATTCAATTATTATTGCACATGCCACAGTATTCTGGTGATACACTGATATTTGGATTGATAATAAAAATAAAGCATATAATTCATTATGTAGTCTGTAAAATTTATTTTTCTTTCATTTTAGCAAAATGAATAAGTATGATATATATATATTTTTTTTAATTAATTAATTTATTATTTATTTTTGGCGGTGTTGGGTCTTCATTGCCGTGCACGGGCTTTCTCTAGTTGTGGAGAGTGGGGTCCACTCTTCATTGTGGTGTGCGGGCTTCTCATTGAGGTGGGTTCTCTTGTTGCAGAGCATAGGCTCTAGGCACGCAGGATTCAGTAGTTGTGGCTCACGGACTTAGTTGCTCCATGGCATGTGGGATCTTCCTGAACCAGGGATTGAACCTGTGTTCCCTGCATTGGCAGGTGGATTCTTAACCACTGTGCCACAAGGGAAGCCCAAGTGTGATATTTTAATCAAGATTTTCAATAATGATTTTAGGATTGAACATGTAATTCAAAGTGTACAAAATTTGGATATGTTTGCATTGACATATAAAGTATAAAATATCAATCAATTAAAATTAATTTTTATGTCTTCGAAAAGTTATTTTTCTTTTAAAATAACCACTAAATATAAAGGCAGAAGGAAAATTTAATGATTGAATATAAAAAATAAAAATTTGAATATAGCTAAATTTCTTGCATATTTACTTTTTGAAATCTAATTAAATCTCATTTAATTACATATGTAATTAATAAAATGATATTTTTGTGTTAGTAAAATATATCAATTTAAATTAAACTTCATTTAATATAAAAGTAAAGCTTTTCAGTTCTGGTGTTCAGAGTCCATCCAGTGGCCAAGCTGTAAGGAATCTACATCATGCCACAATTAGAATTAGAATTATTAGTTGTCTACACTGGATAACGTTCCTCAACCAATTGTTATTCAGCAACTTCTGTGGATACTGTCACAATTCAAACATTAAAATAAATAAAACAAAACACATGAAGCAAGAAAATGTATGATCAGCTTTATTGTCAAAAAAAAAAGAATGCAAGAATCTACCGCGTTCCTTCTATCTGAGAGGAACGTTTAAGAAGTTAATTGGTCTTTGCTCTTAGTAAATGCTTCTGTAGCCCACACCTTTCCTGTTCCCCAAAGCAGTGGTCATTTCGGATGCTGGCAATGGCACAACCCACAAATTTCTAGCATATTTGGTTAGAGTTGCCTTTCATTTTGAAGACACAGGGCAAAAAATGTGGAGCTTTTCCTCGGGACCTGAACGGTGTTAAGAATATGAACAGATGTTCAGGGTTATAATTTGCATTATGCTGTGCTGAGTGCCAGATGCTGTGTGATAAAGGTGCTCTTGCACTCTTTAGTAAATCCATTGTGTGGATGTGATAAATAGAGCCTTCTCAAACGGTCAAAAGGGACCTTTTTTGCCCACGTCAGAGATTTCATACTGAAGGGACTATTTCTGAACATACTTTATTTATAGGGTCTGCAGGATGAATTCCTTGGAAATCTAATTGTATCGAAGGGTATAGCAGGCATTTTAATTTTTGACAGATATTGCCAAATTGCCCTCAGTGATTGTGGCAATTTACAGTCTCATCAGAAATGTAAAAAAATGGCTGTTTCCCCACGTCCTCATTATCAGAGTGATATAGCAAGCATTAGTGATCTTTGCCAATATGTTAGGTGAAAAATAATATCTAGTTGTAGTTTGAATTTACATTTCTCTTATTATGGGTTAGGTGAACAGCCCTTCATATATTTACATTGCTATTCATATTTTCTGTCTAGTAAAAACTGTTCTTATCCTTTGCCCATTTTTCTACTGGGTTATTCATCTTTTGCTTATGCTTTTCATATATTAGGAAAATTATCCTTTTGTTTTATTGTGAATGGCAAAAGTTTTCCCCAGGTTGTTTTTTGGCTTTGTTTTTTGTGCTATTCCATACAGAGATTTAAAATATTCTTATGTAGTCAAATTTATTAATAATTTATTTATTACTCCTGGGATTTAAAAATTAATACTTCAAAGGTCTTCCCCACTTGAAGATAATAAAAAATAAATACTTCCCCATCTTTTCTTCTAATTCTTTTAAGGTTTTATTTTCACCTTTAAATCTTTGATCTATTTGGGGTTTATTTTTGCGGATATTGTGAGGTAAGTAGTCAATATTCTTCTCCAACGGATAGTCTGTTGTCCCAGGAGTATAGCTTAATATTTTATCTTTAAAATAATATTTGAACTATCTGATTTGAAATATCATCTTCAGTGTATCTAAATTTCAATATGCATTTGAGTCTTTTTCAGGGGTTTCTAGTCTGTTTTATTTTATCTATCTGCATATTATGGTTTATATCATATTATTTAATTATTGTAGATTTATTGTACAATTTAATATTGGTAAGGCTAATCTCACATTACAATTTTTTTCCACCAAACTTTTGTACTATTCTTGCTTTTTTTTCCTTTTATGAACTTTAGAATAAATTATTTTAGTTCCAAAGGAAATCCCCTTGGTAGATTTTTGGGTTTGTGCAAATTTTTAAACTAATTTGATGAAAATTTACGACTTTATGATGATAAGACTTTCTACAAGAATGTGGAATGTCTTTCCATTAGCTTAAATCATTTTTTTGTGGGATTTTGTAAAAGCACTTTAAAATTGTTTTGTATAGCTTCTGCACTTTTCTTGTTAAGTTTCTTGATAGGTATCTTACATTTTTTTTGCCACTTATGTAAATAAGGGTCTTTCCTTCCACTATTTCTTCTAATTGTTATGTGTATACATGAAGACTATTTCTTTCCATATATTACTTTTTTCGAGCACTACCTTATTTAATTCTTTTTGTTACAAACATTAAGAGACTAGTTTCTCAGTTGATTTTCTTGAGTTTTTAGGCAATCATCTTTTTTTACAAATTATGACAATTTTACTTTCTCCTTTATGATTTTTCTCTCCTCTTTTAGGTACCAAATTTTATTAACTATCTAGGTGCTCCAGGGTAATGTGAAATATTAGCAGCGCAAGTGAACTTGTTCCAGACTTTAATGGGAATCTTCTAGTATTTCCCCATTAATTGTGATAACTTTTATGTTGATGCATATATTTATATATTTGCCATATTGATATATCTATTCACATTTTATCTTTTTTTTTCTTTTAAACTTAGGAATAGATATTACATTTTATTAAATGACTTTAGCACCCGTGGAAATGACAATATATTTCTCTTCTTATCCTCTTAAAGTAATTTTATAAATACATTTCCTAGTATTTAATCCCATAATTCCTTGCAATTCCAGGGTAAACTCCATTGAATTGGATTATATTATTCCTTTATTATGCTTCTGAATTCTGTTTCCCAATGTACTATAGCATTTTTTACTTCAATATTTATAGGAAAGATTTTTAGTCTTTTGTTTGAAATTAAAAACAATTATGGTATAAATATTATGCTTTTTGAAGCTCTTCCTTTTTCTATGTTCTGGAAGAACTGCCCTTCTTTGCCATGTGTAGGTCCTTTGTCCTGGGCACCACTGGAGTTTTGATTACATGGGTTGGTATTTTGGAGACTATGTGTGTTAAATTACTGATTTGTCTAGAGTGAATCTCTCAGTCAAGTGTTTTCACATACGAAATTCTTAGCCTTCTAAGAGACCAATGTCATATCTCAGCACAGCTCTGTTCACCTCATCTCTACCAGCCAAAGTGGATGACATACTGACAAATCCCTACCTATCCTCCAAGGTCCTGTTCAAATGATACCTTCTTCATGAAGACTTCCTGGTCCCTCCAACTTCAAGATGAGCTCTTTCTTTGAGGATGACTTTATGTCTTTCTTTTTTTTTCTTTTTCTTTTTGTCGTACGCGGGCCTCTCACTGTTGTGGCCTCTCCCGTTGTGGAGCACAGGCTCCGGACGCGCAGGCTCAGCGGCCATGGCTCACGGGCCCAGCCGCTCCGTGGCATGTGGGATCTTCCCTGACCGGGGCACGAACCTGTGTCCCCTGCATCGGCAGGTGGACTCTCAACCACTGTGCCACCAGGGAAGCCCTATGTCTTTCTTTTTAAAAAAACCTTCTGACATACCCCAGCTTTCTGACTCATATTATTGAGCAGATTCATTAGATGTTTGTAGGCACTAGACAAAATACTTTCATGGTATTATATTATTGAATCCTTACCACAGCCCTGTGATTTGAACAGTTTACAGATAAAGGAAAGTTAACCTAGAGAGAGTCAATAATTATTTTTTAGGTCACAGAGCTGGTAGGCTACAAAGTAGGAATTCAGCTCAAGTCTGTCTGATTCAAAACTATTTCTTCCACCAGATCATGTTGATAAAACAGATCGTCTTTACGTTTACTTTGTATGTCTTCCTCTCCTATATGAGATTCCAAGATTCTCCATGGTCTGGCTATGTTTTATTTCTCTTTGAATCCCCTATACCTTCTTGCACATGGGAGAAATGAAACAAAAGCTAATCAAATTGGTAGAGGTAAACAGAGCGAGTAACTCAAATTTGGTTCCAATAAAATTTCAGAATGAATTATGGAGTTTTACTCATGCATTTAATCCCTATTTATAGTTCATTAATCCACACATTTGTATCTCCTTGGCAAAAGACTTTTCAGAAGGATTTCTGGAGCCATGGGATATGGGTTTGCTTTCATGGTCATCCAGTTATGGAGCATTCTGGTAGATATTTTCTGGGGCCAGGTCAATGGGCAGAATTTCCAGTGTTAATTAGCTGCAGTTGATCTTGATGCTGGAAAACTGGAGTGCTGCTTACTCATCACCTCCTGGGTGTCTGATTGACTTCTGGGCAGTCCAGAGCTTCATCATAGCTTTGTCTAGAAGTGATAGCTTCCTCTTTTCAGTCCCCATAGAACTCTATCTGTACCCCACTTTGGTCATCTCTCACTTCCTACCTGGCATTACACTGATTTATGTGCATACCTTATTTCCTTTACTACATGGTAAGCATCTTGAGATTAGAGGCTATGTTGGATTCATTCCCTGCTGTGCTCATATGGTGCTTGGCACATAGTAGGAACTCAATACTTTAAAAAAAGTGATTAAAGTAGGTTCTAAATTCAGCAAATATTGCTCCTTCTATTTTACTAGCACCATTTCAGCATTTTTGCTTCTGCCCACTATTCATGTGGGTGGTATGAGCTGAAATTGCTGAAAAGGGATGTAATTTCCCTTGTTAATATAATTACTACCATATATTATCACAGCACTAAAGTCATAACATTCTCATTTTCAGTGGCCTATACACATCACCAGAATTATCTCTGGAGGAGAAATTTATCATGTTTGTTTTCAGTCTCAGAGTGAAATGCTGCCAAGTGTGGTGGCTATATGCTCAGTCCCCTTTGAGTGACAAGTATGTGACTAAAGGGGGGCATCGTTTCGCCTCTTACGAAAAAAAATGTGAGGCTCTTAATTATAACCAGATAATTTATTAACTGCTTGGATTCCTAATTCAGAGCAGGGTGGGTAGTGAGCATGCTTTCCTCTGTGGATCTTTCATAGTTTGGGAAAACCGTGAATGAGGAACTGAAGAATCTGGAGAGGGAGTAGGGGAGGGAATATTGGAATCCTCCCTATGAGGGCAGCAGGTCCCTCTGGGGCAGGGGAATGGCCTTGTCAGCTGAACTCAGGGTGCACAAGGACAGGATTTTGAATTGTGAGTGTGTGATCATCCTGCAATAGTCATCAACAAAGTCTAATATGTGTTTATTTTTGCTTTGGGGGAAAGAGATCGTGGTTCTAGGAGTCTTGTCTCAGTTCAGGATTTAAAGGGGACTTTACTTGAAGCAAGATCGAGCTGGTCCTTGTCACGCTTGTGGGGTGGATAGAAGTGGGACACCTGTCCTGCCTGCTTGGGCTGATACTGGAAGGTCATCCGTGGTGGTGGAGGGCATGGCATCTGAGGACTGCCTCAACCTCTAAAGAGGGCTGGCTGAAGACAGCACCAAGGAAAGGGTCATGTCCCAGTGGTCATCAGGGCCTCCTGTCAGGGAATCTAGGCTGTGGGAAGGTGGCCCCTGGGGGCAGAGTCAAGCTCAGGGTCCAGGGCCCGAGTATGGCTAGGAGTTTTACTAGTAAGCCAAGAGAGGGCTCCTATAAAGAGGGAGAGTCTAAAATGAAGGAGCGAAACAACAGATTCTGAACTTGCCACCTTGCCAGGTGGGCACTAGAACTTTTAATTTCTAGTTAACTTTTAATTACTTGCTCAGAAACATCCATTTCCTTGTTGCTTCAACTCCAGAAAGTCATTGGCCTTTTCTATCAGTTCTTCATTTGCTGTGGCACTTAACCCCGCTGTACATTAGAGTCACTTGGGTGACTCTAAAAAATAAATGTCCAGGCCCCACCCCTGGACATGTATTTATATATACACCCATACATATGTATACATATGTACACAGATGTGCACACCTATGTATATATAAAGAAACATGCACATGTGTGAATGTATTTATCCCTGGGAGATTTAAATGCGCAGTCAGGCTGAGAGCACTGACAACTTCAGGGCGTGAGGCAGGGAGTGGAGGCTTGAGCGACCCCTAAAGTCCAAGAGGAACGTTACCAGAACAAAGAAGCCTAGGCAGGGAGTTTATGCCTTTATAGTTGCTCTTTGCGGAATATTTACCCTGGCCACTTGCTTCATGAACTCATCTGATCCTCACTTGATCTCACGTGAGATTTTATTAACTCTATTTTACAGATGAGGATACTAAGGTCCAAGCTTCCTCGGTTGAACTGGACCTTGAATCTATGTTAGAATGGGACCATTGCTTCTTAGGTCTGTCTAAAAGGGCTATTGTAATAATTTCAGCCTAAGTTATGGGGCATTATAGTAATGAGATTAAGAACTTCGTGTCTGGAGTTGGACTTAAGTTTAAAATCCTGGTTTTGCGATTTAAAGCTAGGTGATCATAACAAGTTACTTAACGCCTCTGACCCCCCCATTTTCTCACCTGTGCGATAGGAATAGAATGGTTTGTGAGGCTTACAGGAGATAATTCTTGTAAAGCTCTTAGGATACTGGCCAGCACAGGTGAAACACCCAGTGAGCATGGCCTGTTATTATTAGAACTGGCTCAGGTGTTGAGCCCAGAAACCCAGTGACGAGGAACTGGAGAAGGCATTTCAGAGGATGTGGTGGTGGAGGGGGTGTTGATGCAGTCCTGTATGAATTTTCTGTGCCGGTCTCAAGTGGTTAGGACACGGGAAAAATGAGGAAATTGCAAATGAAGTAAATCAAGGATGCTCTCAGGTGCCTCCTTTCTCTGTGTCTTCAGTACTGAAACCTTTCCCCCATTGCTCCTCCATCCTCTATCTAGCATGCTCTCGGCTAGCTGAGATCCAGTGCTCGGGCCCAGTCTCAGGTGATAATGGCCTAAGAAGGTACCCATCCCAGGAGTATTTAACCTTTATTAAGAGACTCAACCTTCAAAGTCTGAAGGAATTAATCTTCAATGGTGAAATATAAGGCCTTGTGAGGGATAACGGGGATATAGAGTTGGGCAGGGGCTGCTCCTTTGGGATTGCTTGAGGGAACGTCACCAGGTGGTCATCCCGATGGCAGGGACCACCTCCAGTCTTCCTCAGTATCCCCCCCATAGTCTTGGGGACACAGTAAATTCACAAAATCCTTTTGCTGAGCAGAATTTAAAGAACATGTCTAGTTGTCATCTTACTGTTCCTTCTGTCTAGGTATGTATGAATTCTTAATAAACTTTATCGCAAGACTTTGAAACGTGTTACTGGAGGAACTGATTATTTTATACACAATAAAATTTATAATTTAATTTATATTAAAATTTTAAATTTATATTTAAAATTTAAAAAATTTATAAAATTAAATTACATTTCATTTTCTTTTAACTGTAAATTCATTTGTTCATTCAGCAAACATATATTGAGTGTCTAATCTGTGCCGGCTGCTGGGGAAACGGATATTCTTTCAAGAATCCCTGGGCTGGTCTCCTTTATAGTTTACACGAAGTTGACCCATCTCTCCTTCAGGCACATTTTTAGCCAAGCAAATGCCTGATCTTTTTTTTTTTTTTTTTTTGTGGTACGCGGGCCTGTCACTGTTGTGGCTTCTCCTGTTGCGGAGCACAGGCTCCGGACGCGCAGGCTCAGCAGCCATGGCTCACGGGCCCAGCCACTCCGCGGCATGTGGGATCTTCCCGGACCGGGGCGCGAACCCGTGTCCTCTGCATCGGCAGGCGGACTCTCAACCACTGCGCCACCAGGGAAGCCCTGCCTGATCTTTTGAATCTAACTGTTCGTTAGCCCCCATTCTTTAGCTCTTGACTCTTTGCCATTCACATTTAGGTGCTTTTTGGGTGGGTGTTTAAATTATGTATTTCAAAAAGGCACCCAATTAACAAAATAAAATAATCCACCACCTCTCAGTTAGTGGTCAAGACCTATAGAGATTTCACCAGGTGACTATGGAGTCCATCTCTCACTTTTATTACTCGGAACCTCGTCTTGTTCTGACTCTATTGATGACTTTGAAGCTCTGATGTTAAGATTAACATCAGTTGCTTCTTTGGCTTCCAAGAGCGATTGTTTGCAGAACGTTCTGCCCATTTTAGTGTGTGTTGAGGCCAGTACCACATTTAGAATTAAGGCAAAAAATTTAGTCATAGAATCCTCAATGATAGCAGACTTGGGAACAGTAATTTTGCATTTCTGACTGTTGTCATATGGGGAGTTTTCACTGTTGGCTTGCATTCTCATTTTGGTTTATTGTTTCAATTTTGTATCTCGGATGATTTTGACAGTGTTTGAGAAGGCAGAGGCTCGGGGGACTGACTCCGTAAGTGCTGTAATATGAAAGGGGGAAGGAACAATTTCACGTTAACAGAGAGCAGAATGAGAGTCGTGGAGCCAACTCAGGAGGGTGGAGGATGGGTCAGGAAGGTGGAAGAGAGAACACAGGGGAGAATGTCCAGCATGAAAATAGATGCCACTTCTCCTGGGGTCCGGCGAGCCTTGTATGAATCTCCATGATGCCCTTTCTGCAGCAACAATGTTCGTTCAACATTTACTTACTGTGGTTGGGCTCCAATAGCTCTGTCCACACCGCCCTGAGAAGTAGATCCCATGGGAAGGAGCAGCTCTTCTCTTAGCTGTTTTCCTGCTTTTTCCTTTGGACTGCTTTGTGAAGTGAGGTAGCAGAGGTAGCCTTTTTGTGCTAAGACTTAGTAGATGGGATGGCAGGGGCACAGACTTTGGAGCCACCCAGACTCAGGTTTGAGTCCCTCACTAGCTGTGCCACTCACTAGCTGTGTGGCTTAGGTCAAGTGACTTCACCTCTCTGATTCTTCAGTTCATAATCTCTTTAAATGTGACAGTAATAATACATATCTTGTAGGGTTGTTGGTGAGGATTAGCACTGACCTACATAAAAAACACTTACTGTGATGATTATTTCTGTGTGTCAACTTGACTAAATCACGGGGTGCACAAGTATGTGGCACAGGTATTTCTGGGTGTGAATGTGAGGGTGTTTTTGGATGAGGTTTGCATTTGAATCGGTAGAGTGAGTAAGGCAGGTGACCCTCCCCAGCGTGGGTGGGTCTCATCCAATCTGTTGAGGGCCTGAATAGAACAGGAAAGTAGAGGAAGGGAGAATTCACTCTCCCTCTTTCTGACAGCTTGAGCTGGACATTGGTCTTCTCCAGCCTTTGGACTTTGACTTACAGCATGGGTGCTCCTAGTACTCAGACCTTCAGACTTGGACTGGGACCGTCAGCTCTCAGTTATCAGGCCTCTGGCCTCAGCCTGGAACTACACCGCTGGCTTTCCTGGGTCTCTAGCTTACAGATGGCAGATTGTGGGGCTTCTCAGCCTCCATAACTGCGTGAGTCAGTTCCTTATGATAAATCTCTTTTTCAGATATATACATACACATACTCTGTTGGTTCTGTTTCTCTGGAGCACCCTCAGTAGCTAATCTATATGGATGGTAATTGATTGGTAAACAGTAGCCATTTTTTGAATGGGAGACCTACAGAATAGGAGCAAGTTTACTTAGTTTTACACAGGCTGGCTCTAATTATGCATGTGTATGACTTGGCAAAATTTATGGTCACCTATTTTTACATATCCTGTGCAGGCTCATTTTGAGGGTAAATTCCATTCAATAAGGATTTATTTAGTCCCTATGATGTTATGAGCACAGTGTGTATAAAGATGGGTAAAACCCAGGCTCATGGATTCTAAGGGTCACAGAGATGCAAAGGAAACAGATCTGCATATAACTGACCAACCACCCAATCGGCCAACCAACCAACATCATGACAAGTGCTAAGTTAGACAAAAGCTGAGGACAGTTTGAAAATGGAGGTGAATAACTTTGTGTGATTCGAAAAGGATAAAAAGTAAAGTTTTACTGGGATTGAAGAGGTTGGGTTATCTAGCCAGAGATGACGGCTTGAGAAAAGACTTGGAGGAGTGACTTGATGTGGTTTTTTGCGGGGGGGAGTGGTCAAGTAGAACGATGTGGTGGGATTGCTGAGCACTTGGAAAGGAGAAGTGGAAGGTAAGGCTAAAGAGACAAGTTGGGGCTAGAGTATGAAGGTAAAGATGGGTTGCAAAGGTGAATGGATGCAATACTGGATGATATCTCCAAAAGTACAGGACTGATGGAGAGAGTAAAGGGAGATTTAATTATTCAAGTTCATGACACTACTTGTTCTTCATCTTGTCAGAAAACAGAAGTTCAGACTGAGAATGTATATAACGAAAACACTTAGAATTATATTCTGACTGTGAGCCTGGGCATCCCAGTGTTTTCTGAAGGAAGCTGGGTGGAGGATGCCCTGAGGCAAGCCCCTGAAAGCAAGGGGTCCGCGAGCGCCAGCTACACTGCCCTCCCCAAAACAGCTTAGGCAGCTGTGACTGCAACCTGTCTCACTGAGACTTCAGTAGCCCCAACCAGGACAGGAAGGGAGCGGCTAGCGCTGAGTCTGTTCAGGGCTGTAGACGTTCCCAGATTATTAGCCAGTCTAGGTTACATGAACTGGGCCATCACGGAGGTGTTAGGAGAAAGATGCAACCCTGTGAATAAGCCCACAGTTCATTCCATGTATGTCAGCCCTGGGTCCCAGGCAGCTGTCAAATCCCAGACATCTTCGTGGGTGGAGTGCCAGCATTCCTAATGTGGTCCTTCTTTTGGTCTGAATGATTCAGAGTGGGTTAGGATGAGCCTTTCTTTTTGGCATACAGCAGTCATCTCCTTTCCCCTTTTTAAAATGCCTGTAGACTAGGAACACTGTTATGGAAATTAGTTAGCAGCTGCTATACACGAATGTTTAGAAAATTAATATTACTCACATTATGCAGTACGAAAGCAGAATTTTAATGAAGCACAGAAACTACAGGCACATTGACCCCTTCCCCTTATCACAGAAATCTCAGAATGCATAACTTTCTTTGAGGAAGCTTCTCATTTCCACAAGGCTTCTATAGGCTTATTAGTGACAAAAATAGCACATTTACAACCCAAAGGAGCAAATATTTCAGAACATAGTGTATATGACAGTGTCAGCTAAACCATTATCTATACTTATTTCTCATTATTAATTCTTAACAATTAGCTGTTCTTTGTTGCATGGTAATGGGATTTGCTGTACTATAAAAGTGCCTTGAAGTCGTTAAGTGTCAGATTTTGTTCATGCTGATTCTGCCAGCAATAATTAATTGTTATTTGCACTACAGAATGCTAGGGATGTGGCCTGCATGGGGCGAGAGTATGGCAGGGGGTGGGATTTTGGGTGAGAGGGTGGGATGAGGTGGGGAAGGAGGAAATGATTAAGGGATTCAACTTGGAAAAGCCTGTCTGTAAAGCGGAACTGACCTACCAAAGTCGGTACAAGCAGCCTCAGCCAGGTCTGGAAGACAGGGGGCTTTAGGTGATGGGCTCAGGTATGTTATCTTAAGTGTGTGAGGCCCCTGGGGAAAGGCTGCAGAGGGAAAGAAGAAGGTAGAGAGCAGTCAGGGTGAGGAGAAGCAGGGAGATAAAAAGAACTAGGCTTTCAGGTGGCATGATGGCATGATGAAAAGAAACAGGCAGAACCTCGACCGGGGCAGCTCTGGGAAATGCTTTGAAGGTGAGCGAATGTTTCAGCCAAGAAAGGAAGCTCAAGGAGGAGGAGGGAAAGGCAAGCTTCTGAAGGCAGAGTGTCTGTCTTTTATAACCTCAACCCACGTAAAATATGGTGTTCTCTGATATCAGGCACACCATGAGTGTTCTTGCCCAAGAAAAGCATGGTCAGCAGCGCAGGGAGGAGCAGGAATGGTGAAAAAGAGAAAGCAAGAACAGTAGACCAAGGGCTAGAAATTACGTGGAGAAAAGGGTTTAGTTACTTTCTGTGGAGAAGTTTGCTTATACAAGTGTGTTATATATAGTGTCCTGTTTTCATTATTCAAATGCACTATCATCCACCCTGGGAAGAAAATGTGTGTGTGCATATGTGTGAGCAGATGTGTGATGCTGGGCGTGGGCCTGGGTGGAAAGGTGCAGATCTCTATCGTCACCACCACCACTTGTATTTACTGAGCACTGGGTACAGGCACTGGGCTCTGATCCTGAATCTGATGCTGGTCATAAGGGCCAGTGGTACTTGTCATCCACAGTGTAAGACTGAAAAACTGCAATGCTCTGCTGGAGCCGGCTTGCACCAGCTCACAAGAGCTTGCAACCTGGTGTCGGGTTGGTGGCTTAAGATCACCATGGTAGGAGTATTTCTATCTCAGGAACTGGCAAATGTTGCAAGCTGGGGTTTCCCTCTTCTCTCCACCCCCATCCAAAGAGCTGATTGGTAAACATTCACCATCAAATCACTGGATCTCCACCTTTCAGGTGCAGAGGAAATAGGGAAGGGGAAACAGTTCCCTGCAGAGAAGAGCAGAGCTACTTATCAGCTCCTTGTCTGTTCTTCAGCGTTAATCTGTTGGCCAAGAGCAGCAAGTGTGTTATTAGTGGAAGAGATGTGAGCACTGGCCTTAGCAAACCTGGACTAGAATCACTGAGCCAGTGCCTGTGTTATTGCCTTAGCTGAGATATTCAACCTCTCGAAGTCTCTGGCTCCTCATCTGTAACATGGGGATATGGCATGCACCTTGCAAGGCTGTTGTCGGGTTTAGAAACAATATCTGTATGATGACTGTTTGTTAAATGTCTGTAATTTACTTTGAGATGCATTAGAAAGATGGCTTGATAGATGGGTCAAAGGCTAGATGTGTGGAAAAGCAAGCATAGCAAAATGGTAGAGTTCAGGTGGTGAGTACATGGGTGTTCACTGAGAAATCTTCCAACCTTTCTATAATTTTCATAAGAAAATGTGGAAGCAAAAGAAACCTATTAAGCAGTAGTACTGACAACAAATAGCAACAATAACAAAAATGACTCATCTCCTGTCACTTTCTCCTTCCTAACTCTGCTCCAGCCCCAGAGGCCCTGCTTGTTCTGGAACATTCCAGGCCTGGCCCCCTCCTGTCAGGGCTTCACTGCCCACATCTTCACAATTGCACACCTCAACGGCTGGCACTCCTTAGTCCACTCCTTGGCTTTGTTTTCCTCCATAGCACTTATCATAATCTGCCTTACAATATATTTTTATTTTGTTTATTATTTTCCCCGACAGGAATGTAAACTCCACGAGGACAGAGATTTTTGTTTATCTGATCACTGCTGGATCCCCAGTGACGAAAACAATGCCTGGAAGAAGGTTAAGTACTCAATAAATATTTGCTGAAGAAGGAAGAGATATATTATTATTATTCCCTAGACCTACAGCTAAGCCCCAAATGAAGGAAGCTGTCTTAGTCTGGGTTCCCCCAGAAGCAGATTCAAATGCAAGTAAATTACTTGGGAGATAGTCCCAGGAAACAGTGGTTGGGGAGTAGAGAAGTGAGATAGGAAAAGGAAGGCACAAATAAAGAACATATGGTAAGGCAGTTGACCACTGGAGCTTCACTGGGCTACACTAGGAGCCAGTGTAGGAGAGGCGCCCCAGAGTCATCCTATGGATTGAGGGAGCTAGGGTCTTTATATACTAATCCCCAGGAATTGAGAGCTGTTCCCAGGGGTATATACTTCTTGACACTCTGGCCTGTGTGCTTGGACAGAAGAGGGTTAGGAGGCCTAAGAAACTTCTCAAGCAAAACATATGGATGCTGGCCATTAGAAATCAGGCTGTACGTAGGAAGTGATATGGCTCAGAAGGATATGGGTGGGGCACCCACAGAGTCTGCTTTGTTACCCACGCAGTGAGGTCTCCAAATCAGTGTTGAGAGTGTGGGATTAACTTTAACATCACTGATCCTAGAAGAGTTCTAAAAAAATCAGTAAGGGTGTTTCCTCCTTAAAACATTCCAATTTAATTTTACCACCTAGATTCTAGATATTTTACCAGTTTTTTTTTTTTAAACAGAACTCATTTAGTTTATGGGAGAGAAATTATTTACTGACATATTATACTAAATTTTAAAGAGTCTTTTTTTCTTTTTTTTAGCAATGTCCTGACTAAATTAATCTCACTCATGAAACAGGAGCATCTAGAACAAAATCATATTTGCAAATCCAAAAACAAATTTGCTAACATTAAAAATTTTCCAGAATACCACATTGGAATGAACTATCTGATAAAAAACCCTCATATTCCACTGATTGCTGTTTATGACTAAAGCTAACAGTTGGGCAAGAGGGAGAGATAACAGTCCCTCACAGCAAAAATAAACAAACCAAAACACCACTCCCAGAAGTAAAACGTGATTTGCAACTTAATATTGATAAAGTCACAAAGCTTGAAGGAAACTTAAAGACTTATGACCTCATCCATCATCTTACCCAGGACCACACTTAATTTTTATATACAAAGTTAAAGCATGTTCGGTTTATTGACGTTCATCTAAATAGTAGGTATTATGGAAACCTAAAAAAGGATGGAACAAGAAGTTGAGTGGATATGTAGCTTTTTAATTGGTTGGGCTGTGATCGGAGAAGCAATAAGGCAAAGTGGTTAAGATCTCCATTTAGCAGGTGGACAGACTTGCAAGCAAACCTTCTTCCTCTCCCCTGATTCATTCTGCTGCTTATTAGAGTATAACCTTCGTGGGTTTACCTTCTGGTTTTCCATTTTCTTCAGCTACAGAATGGGAATTATAATACCTTACCCTCTCTTCTGCCCTTCCTGCTTTCCCTCGAATTGATGTAAGGATTAAATGACATAATATATATGAAGTGCTTAGTTTAGTGCTTATAAGGAGATCAGTGCTTGGTAAATCATTTTTATTTTGAACATAATTTTATTATGTCCATTCATTCATTTGTTCAGCAAATATTTATTGAGCATCTCCTATGTGCCAGATACTGTTCAAGGTTCTTGGGATACACTGGTGAGCAAAACAGGCAAAGATCCTTGCCCTTTTGGTGTTTACATGCTAGTGGGGAGAGGGGTAGGTAGACAGTAAGCAACTGATAAGCAGCAGATAAATAAATTATGTGGTAGATTAGAAGATAAGTGCTATGGTGGAAAGAAAAAGGACAGCAAGGAAAATGGGATTAGAAATGCCAGGGGGATGACCCTTTGCTGTTTTTACACATTGTGGTCAAGGTGGGCCTTATTGACAAGGTAGTATTTGAACAAAGAGTTGAAGGAGGTGAGGGAGTGAACATGTGGGTGTCTGGGGAAGAGTTTTCCAGAGAGAACAGCCAGTGCAAAGGCCCTGAGGACTCTGCTTGATTGAGGAACAGAGAGAAAGTCAGTCAGGCTAAAGCAGGGTGAGTAAGGGTTGGAGGGGGGCAGGTAGAAGAATATGAAGTCCTAGAAGTACTTGTTGGGGTGGAGGGAATGAGTTGATCAGGTAGGACCTCACGCCATTGTGAGGACTTTGTCTTTTATGCTGAGTAAAATGGGAAGTCACTCTAAGGTTTTGATATAGAGACTTGATCTGAATTACATTTGAAAAGATCACTTTGGCTGCTGTGTTCATAATAGACTTTTTGGAGACCAGGTAGAAGCGGGAGACCTGTTAGGAGGTTACTGCAGTCATTTAAATGAGAGAGGGTGATGCCTTGAATCAGGGTGGGAGCATGGGAGGTAGTGAGAAGTGGTTGGATTCTGGTCATAGTTTGAAACGAGTCCAAGAAGAAGTCTTGATAAGTTGGATGTGCAGTTAACGGCACAGCACGAAGAACTTACTAGGTCAGTATGTCTGGTAGCTCATTCTTTTTTAGTGACTGCATCGTACACGATTATGCAGGTATACCAATTTATTTAAGCATTCCTCTTTTATTTATTTTTGAGGATTGGACGGTTTATTTTTATTCACCAGTTTAATCCCACTTAAGCTAGCAATTAGAACATTGTCTTGCACATGGTACAGACCTCAGTAAGTATTTGTTAACTGACTACAAAAATGAATGGATGAATTGTTGGATAAATCATCTGAAAAATTATCTCAACAAACAAAATCAAAAAGTATTTATTGGTTATAATTTCTAAACTGGCAAGAGCAAATTTCTAATTAATACGTATTAATTGCCTACCATGAAACAGATACTACAGTGGGATAGGTGCCATGACAGTGTATTCAGAGGTGAAAATGAATACAGTTACTAAAGGCATTCCTCTTTTGAAGTAAATGTAAGTTGTTTACAATTTTGGATATGGTTAATATTACCAACAGTGCTGTAATGAACAGTCTTTTGTGCCCGTGTATAAATATTTCTGTAGACTAGGATTCTAGAAGTAGAATTGTTGAGTAGAAAGAGATGTACATTTGAAGTCTTGCTGGATTCAGCCAATGGACACCCCCAGTGCTGGCACCAACAATATACTTACCCACCAGCAGGGGAAGGCTGTGAGCGGGTCTCCCGTGAACACAATGTATATCATGGTTCTATGGCTTTTTGACTACCCAATCTCTCTCATGTGGTAAATTATAATAGGATTATTTAAAGAGTTGCTTTTGACAAAGTTGCCTGGTATGGGTCTTTTATACTTCTCTAGATTTGTTACCAGATATTAAACATTAGCAAACTTTGGAGGCAGCTCTAAAATGAAGCATTTAGGTATCATTTCTTTCAGAGAGAAGGCGGATGACATTCTAATGACAAACCTGTGAAGTGTTACATTACTTAAAGGTCACCAGATGTGGGATTAAATTGTCACTGATCTATTTTTATGCCAATGTGAAATTGATAATTCAAGGGAAGTGGGTATCTTTATCAGCTAATGTCACAGTGTTCAATAATTATTGTATTTATTATTTCCCTATCCAAAATTAAAATCCTGATAGGTGAGGAAGCACTTTATGAGCCTAGGGAGCTCTTCTGACATTTAATATAATCTTCCAATAAGTCAGATGGGTAGTTGTTTTGATGAAAGCTGTGGACAAAGTGCTGTTAAACCAAATGCAAGGAAGACATTATCTTGTAAATAATATGGTGATTAAAGCTTTGTTCCACATCATTAAAAATGTGCTACGTGGTCCAACATTGCCTCTCCCTAGCACTGTTCAGCAGGAGATGCCTCAGTTTGAAGAAGCATTTACATTTAGAGGAACCCAAATAGAACCCAGAAATCTGGTAAGCACATCAGAGAAGGCTGAGCTACAAATGCCTGCAGGTCCTTTAATAGTGCTATTGTGCCCTTAGCTATCATGGTGCTTCCAGAGCTTTCTCGTGGAATCTGCTCTATGGGCTGAGGATTTATGTAAATGGACCAGTCAGGTCTTACTGACCAAGAGAGAAGTTAAAAAACTCGGTGCAGTCTCATTTAAGCAACATTCGGCTTCGGCCAAGCCTCCAGCCCCCGCAGTGTCAGCGTTATTGCTCATACAATTAGAGATGGCTGCCTGTGAGCAGCTCCCTGCAGCAGCCACTCTCCCAAGTTCATCCATTTCCCCTTGCCCAGCATGTCGGCTCCTGGCTCATTTCAGCTTTCATTAGCTTCTGCAGCTTCTGGGTGTGAAGGTGCAGCTCACCTAATCTCCACCGTTCTGGAGTGCAAAATAAAACACCCCTGTCTTTGGGCCCTTGTTCTTGCCACTCAGGTATTTAACTGGAGGGCAAAAACCTTGCTTTCTTAAATGCAGGTCAGTTCCATCAGGAGGGAATTGTCAAAAACCTGATGTTCTCTGCACTACATTTGTCTCTCTGAAAGGGGGTGGGATCTATTTCAGGCCACCCCCCACATGTTTAGGGATAATGAATGAAGATACTTACCGTATCCTGTTTTGGGGTCAATTTGGACTGATCACTCTGGTGCATGCCTGGCAGATCTTACTGTGAAGACAATGGCAGGACTGGTCTGGGCCAAGTTGTTGCATTATTATGTAAGTCACTACCTTCCAATTGATTTAAATCATTGCTTTGGACTATTATGAATGACTGTCTCATATATCACATATTGGCTTAAGTGAAAACAAATTGGTTTATGTAACTGCAAAGTCCAACTTCTGGCATAGATGGCTCCAGAAGTGCACCTAAGGTGTTCCGGAATCTTTCTGCCCCAGCTCCAGGTCTACTTTGTGCAGACAGGGTCTTCCTGCATGAAAGCAGAGTGACCATTCAGTAACTCCCAGCTGATGGCCATCCTTTGCAGAGAAGGAATAATTTCTCCAGCTAATGTTCTGGGTCTGTATTCCATCACTCTGGCTTTCACTGCATGTCCACACATGGGCAGTCACAGGGGCTAAGATGTGCATCATTCGGATTGGCTAGATCTATGACCCATATCCATCTTTGAAACCAAAGGGGTGAGTTCCACCCCGTGCATACGATCTGAGAGGGGAGGAAAGGTGGTTTCTAAAGGAAAATTGGGGCAGTGTTTCCAGAAACGGGAATGGATGCTGGGTAGGAAAAAATGATAGATGTCCACTGCAGTGTGTATAACTAAGTCAGGCCCTGAGCTCCTCAGAGCTTCAGCAACCCGAGTAGCACTGCAATAGATGCCTTCAAATTTAAATAAGGTAACTTAAATCAGTTCACATGGCACATTTTATAGGAGAGAAACTGAGTTAATTAGTAGCATGACAAAGTGAAAGAAGTTTGGGCACATAGTAAATGCACAACAAATGGTTGAGATTTTGGTGGTACGTCATCATCTGGATGCTTTTTCATAAACACATATTTTATCACGTGCATCGTGCTCATGATAAAATTCTGAACATTTTTAGTGCGTGGTCTTACTCCATAAACAGATTCCACAGCTGCAGTTTAGTGTCCAAGAGTAGATGAGCTCACTAAAATGAGAAGCAGGAAGGATGGATTAGACAATTTATGGCTTCAAGGGCAGAAAGATTGTGTAGTTGAAGGCAGAGGCTGGAATTGAATGAGAGGTTACAGTCAAAGGGAAATAATTTTTTTTTTCCTATGGAAAGGTGTCGGTTGTGCAAGAAATAGTCCTGGGGGACAGAGAGTAAAATCCCACAGAGATTTTAGACCTGCCTGACTCTTCCTGGAAATTGTTTGAGGGAGCAGGAGGAACCAGGCTTTGTAAATTAATAAATGGGGGGAGCTAAGGCTCCTGGGACCTGTTTTATTTCAGTTCCTTGGTTAGCCTTTTCCTAAAGGGCAGCAGGTGTTCCTGGTTGGACTTGAATTTTGTAATTAATTCTGAAGACCAGTAACTCCATGACGTTTAGAGGAAGAACTCTGCAGCTAAGATAAACCTGGGACTGCTGTTTAGATTTTTTAAAATGGGTACTTTTGCATTTCTTATTGGTAGAGCAGATTTCTAAAAGCTTTTTGTCTCAAAATCTTCTCTTCCCATGTATATCCAGGCCAGCAAATGAGCACTAGCATCTGGGGGCCCAGGGCTGGGAGTCTGCATTAGAGAACAGTTGGGAGGTCCTTTTCTTATCACTCATCTCTTCATGTCATCTTGATGAAGCATCTCTTCTAGGCAGAGCCAGGACCCTGGGGACACAGGTGACGCTTCTAGGGCACAACATTTAAGGAAGTGTTCATTCTCAGTGTAGTGAGAGTGAGAGTGTAGAGCTGGTGCCTGAGAGTAATTACAGCCTTAGGTTTTATGCCCAAGGAACCTCCCTTGCTTCACCCTAGTTCTGGCCCTACTTTTAAGGGCCAAGGTCTGTGTAAGATGTCAAGAGATCCACAGATAAATTGGACATGATCTCTGATTCCAGCCCGTCCCCTGCCTGGGAAGTCCACAAAAGGTGAGGATAAGTCTTGAGAATTATCAGGTCCACTGAAGCTCACAGGGAAAAGATGTAAAAATGAGAAACTTGAAGTTCAAGTGTTCTGAAAGCCTCTGGATTGGAGCTGGGGTTGGTAGAGAGAAGCACAGATGTGCTGGGGCTGCTTTCTGATACTTGTCTTGGCGTTGTCCTGGCCAGTTACTGTTTTTAAAGTAAAAAATTAGATGTCATGCTCCTATTAGAATTAGTAGTATTAGTATTCTTGTCTAATAGGACAAACCATATTATAATAAGGGCAACAATAAGCATATAACAATAATAGTACTGAAAAATATATATGATATTAGCTGAATGCCTAATTAAGGCATTATCCATTTTGTCCTCACAGCAACCCTTTGAGGTATGTAGTCTCATGATTTCTATTTTATAGAAGAAGAAACCGAAGTGCAGAGATATCAAGTCATCTGCCCAAGGTCAGATAGTGCAGAGTGTCAAGGTCAGGATTCAAACCCAGGCTTGTCCACCATGCTGCCTCGAAGGGTGAGGTAGGCTGGTGGTGGTGGGAGATAACTACTGGCATTTTCTCCAAACTCCTAACCCCGAATGAACTTAAAAAAAATGGCTTATTTAGACTGTGGGACAACCAAATTTCTTTAAAAAGTTTCTCAGCTTTCTGAAGTGACAACTGAGAAGAGAAGTGCAGCCATCTGTACCCTGAAAACCCTCTGTTCCCTTTGCCACGTCCTGCCTCTCGCCCCTTCCTGTCTCTTCCGCTGCGGCACAGCCCGCCTGGGAGAGAAAATGGAAAGACAGTGGAAATTGCCGTCACTCCCGCCCTGCCCTCAGGGAACAGGAGAGCAGTTATTGACGCGCTGGGTCAGCCAGACAGGCCTCGGATTTCTGTGCTTCTATGGTAATTAGAAAGCAGAATCTTAAGAGCCAATTCTGACTAAGAACTCTGTGTCCAATTTTCTCCTGGCCCTGATTGTGAATGGCCAGATCAATATTAAATCTAATTTACAATGATGGCCCCTGTGAAGCTGGCAAATGTTATGTCAACACACCGTAATGACTTCAGCTTCCTGAGCACACTTGTTAGCCTGGCCCCATCTGCCACGACCACTCTCTTAGCGCTCCCACCTCTAAAGCCACATCTGTGATAACGTCCCACAGGCTCTCTCGCCTTCTTTCCATCAGCAGAGGCCCCAGCCCTGTCAGTCCTTGTTGCCTCTTTCCTACCTGATGAACTCCAGAAAAGAAGGAGAAAGCAATTAATGTTCTTCCTACAGCTGATGAACCAAAGAAAGAAATAATTGGCACTCAGTTCTAATAATGGCAAATTTTATGAAATTTCCATAAAGACAATTCAGAAAGGAGCATGGGGATTATTTCTCCACAGGGGGCCCAACTGGTTTGCATTGTTTCATAATGTTTATGTTATTACAATTCCACATCACCTGCATTTACATCCTGTTGTCTCCAGGGCAGGTTCTTGCAACTGATTTGTGAGGAGCCCAATAAAAGAGCTGTAACAGGAGCAAGGCTCCCATTCCGAGGTTTCCGGGCTTTCCTCATCTCAGGGGAGCCTGGGGAGCCACTCGGCTGGAGAGAGAGGCACAAAGGAAGGTTCCCGAGGCGTTTCTGAAAGCCAGGAGACGGGTATCAGTCATGCCACCTGCCCTCCTGCCTAAAGCATATCTTGGGCTTGCATTGTTTGTGATAAGAAGTCAAAACTCCTCAGCTCTTTCCTCTTGGGCTCCTTCAGACAGCCTTTACCAGTCCCCCACAGTCTGCTCTAGCCAACAGGCTTCCTTCAGTATCTCACATTTGCCACACTTCCCCCAACCCAGGGACTCAGCGGCATATACTGTCCACTCTGCCTGGGAGATTTTTCCCTCTCCTCCTTCCCAAAGAAAGGCTTCCTCACCTTTCACACATCAGCCCTCCCAGCAGGTCCGGTCTTCCCTGCATGGGCCCCCATTGCCACCTCTCTTTTGTCTCACTTGCTTGCAGCTTGTTATTTGTTGGTGCCATTATGTGATTAGTGTCTTCCTCTTTATTCAGATGTAAACTTTGTGAGGGGAGGGCCCTGTCTGTTTTAGTCACCAGTGTATCCCCTTTCAGAAGAGCACCCCCTGGAAGTTGAGGATGATGCTGTAGTGGGGCATCATTTCACCTCTGCTGAAGAGAGAATCACTATCCCTGCATTAGTTGAGTATTGGTTTGGCTGCTGTAACAAAGGGAGAACGTAAAAAGGAACTTAAAACAGTGGTTCTCTCTGAGCTTGAGGTGATATGTCTGCTCCATAAGGTCAGGGATCCGAGGCCCTTCTGTCCCTTTCCTTCATTCAACAAAGATCCATTAGGCACCTACTATGTTCCAGGCATCATGCCAGGCCTTGAAGACATAGCAGTGAACAAAACAGAGGCAATCCCTCTCCTCATGAATCTGATGTTCTGTTGGGTGTGACCAGGCACTTGAACATGATGAAAAGTAACATGTTTAACATGCTATCTAGTGACACGTGCTATGGGGGAAAAATCAAACAAGGATGGGGGTAGGAAAAGTTGGGGGGAGTGAGTGCTATTGAAATTCTAGAGAAGGTGGTCAGAGAACATCTCACTGGAAAGGTGGTATTTGAGTAAAGACCTGGAGAGGGTGAGGGAGTGAGCCACGTGGAGATCTGGGGAAAGGGTGTCAGTGAGTACAAAGGTCCCGTGGCAAGAGAGTGTCTGGATTGTCCAGGCACAGCAAAGAGGCCAGTGTGGCTACAGTAGAGCGATGGATGGGAGAGTAGTGGGAGCTGAGGTCAGAGAGCTTATGCGTGGCCAGATCACGTAGGACCTTGTAGTCATTGTATGGACTTTGGCTTGTTGTTCTTGTAGGGGAGCAAAATTTGCCACCCCAAAATCTATCTCTTTGGCATGTGGATTACTTCAAGCTAAAAACAATCAAGCCCCAAAAGACTTAGGCAGAACTTTTGACCTTCCTCTTAACTGCATAAAAGAATTTAGGTAGATGACCTGTTCCATGAAGGGAGCTATCACCACGAGGCCCTTCTTTGTTTTTCTTTTTGTTTCTTAAACCATTAAAAAAAATTGAAGTATAGTTAATTGACAATGTTGTGTTAGTTTCAGGTGTACAGCAAAGTGATTCAGCTTTATACCATGGTTGCCCCTCTATAGTGGTTTAAAAAAAGTGCTTTTGACATCTCCAAATCAAACCACGACTTGGAGCCATGCTGTATTCTTTGATAGCTAATGTTGAATGAATCAGTAGACTCTGAGAGGCTGCCTTGTTTCCTAATCTTTAGAATCTCAGGGTCAGGCTCTCAGTTCTTAACCCTTTACAACATCTATCCTAGCTTGAACATCTTCAGTGGTAGGGGACTCATCATCTTATGCAATGGTCTGTTCCATTGTCATATACCACAGCTGATTAGAACAATTTTTTCTTGAGTCACTTTTTGTTTCTTCCAATAGATCCAAGTTTTCCTCAGTATAACCAATACAGCATAAGTTTACTCTGCCCCATGATCACTTTTCTCCTGGGAAGGGGAAGAGAGACCCAGAGTTGGCCCCTCCAAAGTCCCTGTTGTGCCATGGTGATCAGAGAGCTCCAGGATGGAGAGATTTCTACTTGGGACACCGATCCACACCATTAGGTCAGCTCTGAAAGTGAAGCAGGGCAAGTGAGTGGCTTAAGATGATGTCACCCACTTGCTCTCTGCCTTTGGGCCTGTCACCTAATAATAATAGTTAATAATTTCTACAGATTAGGGAATACTTAGTATAATAGAAACTGTGATCAGATATTTACATACATTTTCTTATTTAATCCTCATATAACACTAATGGTATTATTATTCTCATTTTACAGATGAAGCTAAAGTTCAGAGAAATTAGATAACCTACTCAAGGTCCCCATGATATTACATCTGTGTTTTGGACTCCTACACTGATCTTCCTCCCTTAACCTACTCATGAAACACTGAATAACCCTTATAACCAAGGCCGCCCAAGGTAAAATGGCCAGTGTGGGTCCTGAAAATCCAACAGACCTCCAAGGACAAAGCAAAGGATGAGACCATAGTCATCAGCAGGAAGGTCAGTGAGGGCTGCTGCGGCCATGATGTGGGTAATGGTGAGTGCCCCAAGAAACCAGTAGCTTGAGATGCCACGAAGCTCTGGTAATAAGCAAAAGAAAAGGGTAAGACCTATATTCTTAAAAGGACATAAGTGCTATAGAGATTATAATACCCTCTGCCAAATCAGTTCAAAGTGAAACAAGAGAAACGTCAAAAATAAATGTAAACATTGCAAAGTTCAATAAGGTCTTTTTTTTTTTTTTTTTTTTCTGTGCCTGAAAACACATAGTAGAACACTGGTGGATACTCAGCAGAGATGACATGCATTTGTTGACTTACAGGAGCCACAGAACAAGCAGGTTGTGGTGGGAGAACGTCGCTAAAGGAAGCGAGACAAGATAAGCTAAAGGAAGCGAGACAAGATAAGCGCTCAGTTACCATTACTGGGATGTAAGGATGGCCTTTGTTTGTTAAGATTTGAGGGATAAGGGGACCTGGATTGGCCACAGGGTCCAAAAGTGAGGCTGAATTTACAGACTGTTTGAGTGACTTCATCATAGAAGCATGGGGAGCTTAGGAATCCTGGGAGATAAGTATACCTTTGGGTGTTGATCTAGATTACTCTGAAGTTACCCAGCAGAAGAACCGGATTTCAATGATTTTAGGATGACATAGATTATTAGACACTTCTTGATTTAATAATAGCATTTTAGAAGAAAAGAAATACTACAATCATTGTACACGTTGCTTTTTTAGGCATGTCAAGAATTCAAACATGTTAAAATATAAAAACAAAAGTTTAGTAAGTACTATAGTAAATATAGTAAATAGAAGTCTAGCTCAGCTACATGGTGAAAGATTAAGACCAGAATTTTTTTAAAAAGTGGGGTGAGGAGAAGCCTAATTATTGAAGACAGTAGGAAAAAGAAGCAGATGGCACCAACTCTTCCTTTTTCATTGTTCCATTTATGTTTCCAGTCAGAACATTCTTCTTAGGGCAGATTTGTTTGATGGTGGACAGGATAATAGAGGCTTCTCTTGAGCATCATGGTTAATGGCCCTGTGTCTTGGGTTGGATGTCAAGGCATCATCTGAACCAGATGGTTGTGTCAAGTTTGGAGGTCCAACAGAGCAGGACAGGCCCACAGGATTCTGGGCTTTATTCAGAAGTGGGGTTATATCCTCAGCTCCACTCAGAAAACTGGGGAGCTTAATCACTGCAGGCTCATTGCTTTAGGTTGCTTATGGTGACAAAACTGAGCTAATACTTGGAGGGCATCTGGGTTTTCTACCCCATGTAATAAGTCTGAAGCTTTCCAAAAAGCTTGGAGCTTACTGAGTGGAAACCACTGACATGTATTCTCCATTTCTGAAGATTCCAAAGGGGAGAGGGCGAGAGGGTGACATGAGAACAGGAGATGGAAATGGGAAAGTAAAGCTTTACCAGGAGGGCATGGCAGCTACCACCACTTCCATTTTATCTCAAACCGAAGATAAACACACTCTAATCAAACAGAAAGTATGTCAGTGGAAATACCACTCTGACACTATCCCGTTCCTAAGGTTACTTCAGAGATAGAAAAGTTTCAAGGAGATTATTGGTATGTGGCCCTGAGGACCTTAAACTACAAACAGAAAACTTAACTAGTATGATAATACCATATTATATTTTCATTTCACATGGTTCAATTTTCTCAATATCAATAGCATAAATTTCAATTATCATAAAATTAGTGACTGAGTGGGCAGGAAACATAACTCTGCAAGAAAATGTTGTTGCAATAATTGTTACTATAATGGGGGCAGTGGTCTCAAGCTCTTCTGTGGGGCTAAAAGTGGCCTTCCCTTCAGTGATGTAAATGCTAAGCAGATATCCTTCTTTTCTAATGAGAGAAATTTAAACCTAATTAAAATAGGGAAACTTCACTTCATGGTTGAGACACTGAGCATGTGTGAGGAGTGCCGTGGAGGGGGTGGGCTGCTTTTTTACAGTAGAGGAGTCGAGATTTGCTTGATGAAGTTGAGTGTTTTAGTCTATTTTTAGTGTTCTGATGAACATTCTCATCAAATGGGTCTCTGAGAGTCTGCGGCACAGTTACCTCAAAGCCAAAATGCCGAGGTAAGGCATGGGATTATGGAGAGGGTGCTTTGAGGTCCTGGCATTATAATCGTCACAGAAAAACAAGCAAGACTTTCAATATCAAACCAATAACTTTCTGGAACCTTCAACTTTTTAATTAAGAGAGAGAAATAAAGGAGCAAAAGGTACTGAAGGAAGAAGAGAGCATGGAAAGAATAGGGAATATATATGTGAGCTGAGCAAAGAACGGATAAAAATAATTCTTAGGTTTTCCTACTTTTAAGTTAGGAGCAAAATGACAAAATCTCTTTAAAATCTATAAAATGACAAAATCTCTTTCTTGTTCTTTTTGGAAGTGCAATCAGATGTCTGTTTTTGCTGACTAACATCACAAGCATCTCATTATATATTTCACAAGGTCTCTAAAATTCTTCTCTAATTCAAGGTAAGACGTAGGAGACCCACAAGCTGTTCTTGATGGGGATTCAAAGAAGCTGTGCACCTATTCAAAATACAACGAGCTTAGGCAGAACCCTGTGCTGCAATATCAATTATCCTCACTGAAAAGCATTTCTGCCCCCTTTTTGTGTGTCTTTTTGGAATAAGAATGTACGTTGCCCTTATTAATCCTACGGAATTACATTTTCCCTGCTCCTTAGGAAATCAAGCAAATGCAGACAGTTTCAGCAAGTTAACAAAAAAAATCTAATTTCCACTGGAGCAGCCTTGAGGTTAGGTCAGCAGAAAAAACCCCCACAAAACTGCAGTAGCTTGTGTTGATGAATATTTTATAAGCTCTACCATCTAATAAAAGATGTATTTAAAAATGGGCAGGATGCTGGTTAAGAAAATGTCCTATTATCTAATTATTATGTAGATAAAAGTTGGGTATTGGGTGTGATGAAAGAATAAACCAGACCACAGACAAGTTCGATTTTGTTTCTTTAGACACTTTTTGTTCTGCTTCACCATAGACCTTCCATCATGGCTGTAACTGCCGACTTGTACCATCAGTGAGACAACGGGGGTGGTTACAGAGCTTGACCCATGTGGAGATTATTTAGTGGCCTCAATGGACAAGAGAAATCTTTAAAAAGCTTCTAATTAGCACACCCAGTCTATGAAATTGCAAACCTCATTATTTGAGTCAGGGCCAGAAAAGTGCAGGCCAATATAATCCCCACATGACTTCTTGGCAGTATTTGGAGAGTCTTACCCACAGAGTTCAGAATTACACTCTTCATGATCTATAATAATAATAATGACAATGATGGTGACAACAACAACAACCCTAAAATAGAAGCAATCATTTATTGAGCACTTACTATGTACCAGGCATGATGCTAAGTGCCTCACCTGCACCATTTCTTCCAATCCTCACAATAACTCCATGAGATAGGTACTATTATTATGCTTATTTGATAGCTAAGGAAAATGAGACTTACAGATGCTTAGCTAGCAAGTGATTGAGTTGACTCCAAAGCCAACAGGCTTTGCTGGAGTGGATGCCCACAATCCCACCCCTTGTCTCAAACCATAGTTTTTTGAAGTGTCCAATGGAAAGATAACGAGTGCTCATAAAAGAAACTGTTACACTAACTTTGCCATCAGCTGCGCACTCCTTAGGTCTTTAAGAGAAGCCATGCCGGATCTTTCTAGCCAATGGTGTTAGGTGTCCTGAGTTCCAGCACCAGCTCCATCCATAACAAGCTGTGTGACCTTGTCAGATCACTTCACTTCTCTCATTCTTAGTGGCTTATTCTTGAAAGTGATGATTGTAATATTTGCTCTCTCTCTTTTCGGGGTTGTGCTGAGGAACAAATGTGATAATGTACCTGAAAGCTCTTGGAAGAGCTTCGAGTGTTATGTAAATGAAAGGTGGTAATTAAAAATCTCCAGAGAAGGGCAGCCTATCTTAGTCATCAATTATCATGTTTTCTTCCTTGTCAGGAAACCTGAATTTTTCATGCTTCTTGGGGGTATAGATAGCTCTGTGCAAAATTTTTGTTTGGGAAATGTGTGAAGAAAAGGATCATCCTGACAGCTCGGAACCTATTTATGATAAGAAATAACCACATGTAAATTGATGAAACCAAAGACAGATGCATTCTCATGTGAAATTATGAAAATTCATACCTCCATTTATTGGTTTTTATACTTCATTATAAGAATACCGAATATTTAACTGTCATAACACACGTAAAACCCAACTCCTTAAATAAGAAAGTGGTATAGGAATTGAATTCTTATTGAGAAAAACAGAAAAAGACTTTGGGGGAGAAACATGAAAAATATGAACAACAGAAAGCTTGGCAAGTTCCTAAGCTTTGGAAACTTGGATGTGAGGATGTACCTGAGAAGTTTGAATCCACTCTTTGCTCATGTTAGATTTTTGATGAAATTCAGTTATATTCCTGAATGGAAACCAAAACTAAACTAGGAAGGAGTATTACTTCCAAGATGGTGAAATGGCATTGTAGAACATCTCAGGCTAAAGCTTCAGGAAGATCTGGGCAATAATTCCAACTCTGCTGCTTCCAGGCTGCTAATTAACCTCTCTGAGCTTCTGTTTCTACACAGCTACTGCATGTAAACCACCTAATGTCCTAGGCATTATGTTACTAGACAGACCAACAATATAACCTGAGTAATGAAGACTTAGCCAATGTAGTATTCATGTCTAAGTGCCATGGAGGTTCTGAATTCTATTCTTCCTCACTTAACTTTTGCTCAGCACAGATAAATAGGGGCATGTACTAGTCTGAGCTTTATCTCATCATGTTTTTCTTGCCAGAAGTACTCAAGGAAAGCAAATTGGACTGATTGGGTTCTTGAGAAGTTGAAATCAGATAAAGGCAAGACAACACCTGGCAAATCAGGATTTGACAGGGAAGGAACTACAGAGTTCATCATTTTAAATATGTTGAGGCATACTGAATCAGTCTCAAATGACTGGGAAGGTTAGATCTTTCACAGATAGCATGGTACTGAAGTTAAAGCATATATGCGTGTCCTTAATGGGCTTCGAGGAAACTGTCTGTACCAGGAAAGTGCCAGGGAGGATATAATCTTTGATTTACAGCTGTCCAAAACTTACCAAAAACTTGACTTAAATAATGTTTATATGATTGGAAAGTCTAAATTCTACAATTTATTCTCAGATTTAAGCTGGACCATCAGAGAGCCTTAACTTAGACCAGTTGGCCTCCTCATAAAGTTTGGTTTTAGTTTAGCATCATGCTATAGACATCTAATGGAGAGTGTTAACAGACATGGCCCTTGAAATACACTACTATATTGGTGGTAGGAATCCTGTCCTTCCCAGAGGTCAGCCTGACTGTATTCTTGCAACTCTCGGATCTCTCTTCTGTACTGTGAACAGAGAGATTTTTCTAATAATTGGGTATAATCTTGTTATTCCCCTACACAATAATCTTAGCTGGTTCTAGACTAACTGCAGAACCAAATCCAAGTTTCTTTCCAAAGCATTCAAGGTCCTTCTTGAAGTGGCTTCATGTTACCTGCCTAGCCTCACCCCTTCCCTCTAGCGTCTTGAACCTCTGCTCTGGCAATACTGAATGTGCAAACACTGTTCCTTCAGCTTGCAGTGTCCTTCCCATGTTTGTCTTCTGAATTCCTCATTCTTGAAGCCTCAACTCAGCATCCTCTGTAGGTTGTTGACTCCCCCCAAGTTGACTTTAGGGCTTCTTGTCTTGCTTCAGTCTCAATTAAAGCAACGCTTTTACTGTTTTGTACTTGCGTTTTTGTTTCGTTTCACTTTGTTGATCTGTCTCCCTTCTAAACTCTTGGAAAGCAGGATTGGTTTCCCATTCGCGTCCATAACTCCAGTGCCCATTGTTACTGCCTATTTTCTCCCTGTCACAAGCAAGCTGCCACCTTGCCCTCTTTCTTTTTTCTTCTGGTCCTCATCTTAAAATGGCTTGTTAGTATTCTCAGTCGTGGGGTGGGAACAGTTGAAAGACCAGATTTGACACATTCTGAACTATTTTTTGGAAGAGGGTGCAGTCCTCTGATGGAAGTACTTGTCCAAAATTCACCTCTGTTCTGATTTTGTGTGACATTTCCTATCATGTAGAACATGATTAGCTGTCTTTTCAAGTGCTTCTTTAGGCCAAGTCTATTAATGAGATTTTGTTTAGTCCAGTGTGAGTCAGAGCCAAGCATGTTTGCTCACAGATGCGCATTAAAAGAACAGGGTTTGACTGGTGTGTGGCAGCCCAATCTTTAGGGCTGAGGTAATTTTCCAAAGCCGATTTTCTTAGTGTTCAGCAAAGTGGAATGTAATTTTAATTTGCAAGGAGAACTTTGGCTTCCATAAAACATAACTATCAGCTTTTTCTCAAAGCATTTCTTCACATTGGTGCCAGGGAGGTCAGAATGGAATAGTTAGAGATACAAACCAATTTAATAAAAAGGAGGCTCCGAACAAATTAAAAAGTCTGTCCTGAAATTTCATTTTACAAAAGGGGGAGCAAAAAGTTCAGCAAGTGTTCTTGTTTAATGATGTCCAAATACTCATTTACTATGAATGTAAGAGCAAAACATCACAGGCATATATATTTTAAAATATTACCAAGCCAATTTGAATAGAATTTTAGCTCACCAAGCAGTCAAAGACATCAAAGATGTTTATCTCCTTGCTGAAGGTACTTTAAGTGGAGGGTTCAAATGGGCAAAACTTTTTAATTGGTTCACTTCCACAGCAGAACCCATGAAAAGTTTATGGGGGCAACAATTCAATAAGCACAGCTGCATCAGACCAGAGCATCAACTGTTTATGTTTCAGCTTGGCAGCCAGATATGCAGACACGTCAGAATGAGATAGGAAAGTTCACCAAGTGGGTCGATTTTCATTAGCCATTCATTTCTTTTTGTAAAGGTGAGGGCCGTATAAATAATTCTCTCACCTCAGTCTTCCTTCGTAAAAAATAACATGTAAGTCAGTGTACTATTTAGGTACCCAATGTAATAGAAAGCTGATTGATTCCAATGCAAATGAATGTACTATACAATAAACTCATGGATGATATGATTCTCCATTCCCTGCCCTTTTTTTTCCTTCCTCCAATCCTACGGTTCTTCTGAAATGTCAGTAGAAGGGATCACAGGGATAGAAGAGGGCATAGAGTTCTCATTTCTAATTCTTCCCTGGGACATTTATTTGTAAGGACAGAGTCGGGAGGAATAGTTTAGGGATACTTAGTCATGTAAACAAAAAGGATCAAGGGCCGGGCCTCCTGGTGGAATTGAGGGCTTTATTGACTTTACAAATGGTAGTAGAACTCAGATCCAGGGAGACATAATACAGAATAACCTTGGGAACGTGAGTTGTTGATTTTTTTCTACTATTTTTTTTTTTTAAACAGAGAGGGAAAACAAAGTAATAGAACTAGAATATGAAAAGCTTGGCATTATAAAAATCAACAGACATTAGCTAGAACTTGGGAGCAGTATTCCTTCTAACAGTTAGGATGACCTGAAGACAGCTATTGTTATGTCTCCTTCACCTTGGAGGTCCAACTGTTTAGGGGTTGGGACAAAGGTGACTTTGACCTGCTGGTACCATTAGCCCAACTGTTTAGGTGTTGGGACAAAGGTGACTTTGACCTGCTGGTACCATTAGCCCGAGAGGATTGGAGCTTTGCTGGAAGGATAGGGGCAAGAGTGGGTCTCAGTGTTGTGGATGAAGAATGTCGCCTGCCACATCAGTTAATAAATGATGTTGCTGCCATCAGACCATCAGCCACTGCAGCCATCCCCGACTGTGTACCCTGAGGAGATCCAGGATGGAGAAAAACAGGATACTAGCCCTAGATTGTTTAGGTGCATATCGAAGGAATGATTTCAGTGAGCCCAGACAAGAGTCTGTATCTTCCCATATACAGAAAAGTACTAAATTCGTTAACTTGAGATGTCTGGCTTTCCTTTAATTAACAATAATCTTTTGGTGTTCAGACTACCTGGTTTTTGTTGCAGACTCCAGTGTATCCTGGCTCCTTCCTTACCTCTTCAGAACAGTCCCTCAGCGGCTGAGAGGCTGTCTCCCGAGCTTAAATCCTCAATATGTTGGCCGAATAAGATGTAATTCTCAACTTTTACGTTGTTCATTTTTTTCAGTCAACAGTTTTAAGGTTAATAGATATCAGAATCAGTATCTCCCTTAGATTACATCAATATCCACAGCCCACCGACTTTATCACATGACTTTTTTCTTTTGAGTGTAATAAGGGATTCTGATGAGTATTATGAGAAGTTTAGATGAGGATTGATTTCTCTGTCTCACACCCTGCTCGGCTGCTGGGGTTTCTCAGAGAATTGCCTACCTGTGTCCAGCACACAGTGTCACGGAATGTGTTATGTTTGAGAAATGTGCTAAGAAGTGATGCAGTGGAGATTAAGAGACTCCTGCTGCCTCCTATCCTAGACCACCTGCCGCGGGGGCGAGGTGAGCATGGCAGGGCTATCCTACTCTGCAAGGAGAGGCCGAGGTTTGGAGGGTATTTATTGTGCATTACAATTAATAAAGATTATAATCATCACAACCCAAATAATTAGCATTTACTGAACACTTACGGTGTGCTTAGTTCTCTGCTGGGAGTTTACATATAACATCACATCATTGTATTGAATCCTTATGATCACCCCGAGAGATCAGCATCACAAACCTCACTGTATAGAAAAGTGAGGTTCAGAGATCTTAAGTACTGCGTCCAAATCACACCTTGAGTAGAGGGGAAGCAGAGGTTTGTCAGGGAGGAAGACATTTTCCTCTACTCTTCTCGCTTCTTCTGGCTGGGCCCTGTGGAGACAATGGGATACAGAGAGGACTCTGACCATCTTTTTTTAAAGTTGTTCTGCTGTTTATTTAATCACTCTCTTCTTTTGCGTTTCTTTTTTTAAATTAAATTTAACTGTTTATTTTATATTGGCGTAAATATAGTTGATTTACAATGTTGTTGTAGTTTCAGGTGTACAGCAAAGTGATTCAGTTATACATATACATATATCCATTCTTTTTCAGATTCTTTTCCCATATAGGTTATTACAGAATATTGAGTAGAGTTCCTTGTGCTATACAGTAGGTCCTTGTTGATTATCTGTTTTGTATATAGTAGTGGGTATATGTTAATCCCAAACTCCTAATTTATTCCCCCCCCCATTTCCCCTTTGGTAACCATAAGTTTGTTTTCAAAGTCTGTGAGTCTGTTTTTGTTTGGTAAATAAGTTCATTTATATAATTTTTTTTAAGATTCCACATATAAGTGATGTCATGATATTTGTCTTTGTCTGACTTACTTCACCTAGTATGATAATCTCTGTGTCTGTCCATGTTGCTACAAATGGCATTATTTCATTTCTTTTTATGGCTGAGTAATATTCCATTGTATATATGTACCACATCTTCTTTATCCATTGAGAGGACTCTGATCTTTAGGCTCTGTTTCCTCCACCACCCCTATCCCATATTCTTTGCAGGTATCTCTGGTAATAGCTCTATGCAAGCAATAGGCCTGTTACGGAGCAAGGCTCCCTGCCCAATGAAGCACATAGAAGCCAATACTATGGCACAGGCTTTTGAGAAAAGAAAGAGCTTTATTAAGAGGTTGATGGGCCTTAGGAGGCACGGCTCAAATCTGTCTCCCCAATTCAGGGTTTGGAGCAGAAATTTAAGGGGTAAGGGATTTTCAAACTTGGAAGCTGATTGGCTAGTCTAGAAGCAGTCCATATGGAGCCACATTTTCCTTATTGAAGGACTTCTCTCTTTGTAAAAAGGCCCCGGTGGCAACATTTCTATTCTTTGAGTTCTGTATGCTGGAGAGTCTTGATTCCGGCTTTATCGGGGAGACATGGGTTCCCATCTTGCACATGTGCAGTGCTGTCTTTGTAAAATAACTCAAGGTTTGGTTAATCAACAACCTATTTAAGGAGGCAAAACCAGTTTTAGCTGGTCAGTGTTTTATGTGAAGTTTCAGGCCCTGTATCTAAATTTTTTTAGGCAGTTTTGGGGAAGGTCAGAGTTTCTTCCCGAGTCATTTGGGCCTTGATTGTTTTCAGCTAAAATAATTTGCATGCTAAAGAGACACGTTTTAGGGTGGTAAGTTCTGCTCCCCTACAGATTCAAGCTGAGCCTGTCAGCATTCTGCCTCACAGCGCTGCAGCGTTTGCTGGCAGTCCCTGCCCATGCTCCCTTGGCTCTCTTGGAGTCACCAGCACGGAAGTTCCCTGACCTGCTGGTGGCTTCCTGCAGCGCTCTGACCTCGGGTGTTCTCTGGCTGCTGAAATGTGTTTGGTTAGGACACTGGGCAGGCCAGAAGTGCTAAGGGGTTCATGCCTCAGGAGCACCCCTCAACCACTGAGGTTTAGAAACGGACAGATTAATACCCTGTTTCCTTGCCCTTCAGCAATTTTCAGGTCTTTTCTACACAACTGCTCAGAGAGTTCCCCGTAGGATAGAGTCTGGGTTGCCCACAGAGTAATCCCTCATTAACCCACCTTTCACAGTCTTCCTAACTTCCTTCCCCTTCTTGCTCATGGTGTTTCCTGAGATCACCTCCCCAATATTCCCTTCACCCAAGATCCAAATTAAGACAACTAGGTACCCCTCAGGGGGTCCTCTGTCTGCTGGTTAATGACAGAATCATGCATTATTTAGAATGAAAAATTAAGATGGATGAGAAAGACTCATTGTATGTGTCTAAAGACACTGGGAACTCTGAAACATAGCTGTCACTTTTGTGCACAGACAGGACAGAGTTTTAGAACGGCTGAGACGTTTCCCCGCTTTCAGTGCAGTGGCTGCGTGAAAAAAAATATATTTTCCCAAGTGTTTACGCATGTCTCTAAGCCAACAGATTTCAGAATTAGGCCTTCAAGTTGACTAATAATGTGGGAGTAGCTTAGGAGTAATAAAGTTTAAACATAACCATGTGCCACAGAAATTCTCCCCCAAACCAAAGAAACTGAATTAGAAATATGAAGAAAAATGAGCTTGCTACGTCTCATTAGGGATGTATACTGCTAGATTTGCATTTTTGTTTAATACTCAAATGCTGCCACATTATAGCTGAGTCATGACTTTAACTTCCTTTAACAAATTAAAATGAGACTGGGTAAACAGACATCTAGAATACCAGGCAAGCATTAATGAGAGTGTGAAAATGGTGCCGGTGATCAGTTAAACCTAGCCTATGGAGCGGTGTGCTGTGAACATCCAGTTTCCTTCTGATTCTTTGAATTTGTCATTTTTATCAAATAGCGTAAATGTAACTGATATTTCATTAGTTGGGATAGATGGGTATATATGTAGGGCAGAAAAATTGGTTAAAAAAGAAAAGATCATAGGTATATAGAAATGACACCAGTGTCCTGCTGATAATGAAAAAAGAAATAACTTCTTCTGCGATTCCTAGTTTCCTATCATTATCAGAGAAGGAATATTGCCAGCATTCAGCATCATATTCCAAATAGGACTGAATCCTCTACTGATGAGATAATAGTTCATTTACATCCAAGATTATACTGCAGTTTAGAATCATCCTTTTCCTTTCAATTTGCTTTCCCCTTCCAATATCATCAGATTCACAGTTAGTTATAAAGGAGATTTATGATTTTAAAACATCATCTTATTTTCTTTCTTTCTGCTAACGAGTTGTATAAAATAAGTATGATTTTCCTAATATTCGTTTTGAGTGTCAGAACTATACAATTTAGCAAGGAGCATCAAAGCACTATTAATGCTGCAATTTAGTGACAGAACACCTCTCAGTTTTCAAGTGCTTCTTGCTATATTTCTTCATTTCAAAGGATTTATTGTAGTATTTCCTTGTCTGTAATGGTTGGGTCCTAGCGTAATAGGCTTATTTTGATATTTTCTCCACAGTTTATTTCAATAACGGCTAACTCTACCTTTGAATGATGGTCAGCAAACAGGAAAAAAGTGGGTGTCCCATTTCGCCTTTTCCTTCTCAGCACCTTCAAGGGATCATTTCATCATTGATGAGAACATGCAGTGTCTGAATACTGACTTGGAAGAGAGTCCTTCCTTCCTCCATTTGAGGAAAACTGTGACTCCCTGGCCATCCACTCTAGTTTTTAAAAATGTTCAAACAACCCCAAAGCCAACTACAAAAGTCTGAACTTCTAAGATGTAAATTTCAGTAATGACATGGATCAGAAGCAAGTGGTGGACACACAAGCCTACTTCTCACTCTTAGGCAATTAAGCAAATCCAGTGCATGGGGTGCTGTGATTGCTCTCTAATTACTGGCTAAATTGGAATTTGGGTATAAGTGAAGGATAAACACCGTGTGCTAGAACTCCTACTTCTTCATAGTTTTCCAAGAACACTATTCCCGGCCCTGTGAATCTCTTAGGATTTTACTAGAATGTGATCACACCGTAGGCAGAGATACAATAAATAATGCAGGCCTTTGTAACTGGAAAACAGATGCAGTGTGTCCATGGAGGAACATGTTTTCTAGACTTATTTGAGGGTAGGACAGAGAGATGTTAAACTGAAGCATTGAAGGTGGTGTTTCCTACTACCTGGATTTATGAGCTTTATGCTTGTGCCCTGGGGAGTTTCAGTGAACTGTATATGTCTGTCTCAGGAAGACCAAGTATAAATCTCTCAGCCCTGTTGCAGTTGGCAGACCCCTAGATATTACTTCTATTTTCATACACCCAAATTTTAGAGAAGTCATGATTCTATAAGCAACAAAATTAGGTATTTAAGGATTCTTTAAATAAACTGGACATGTGTCCAATTATTTAATTGAACATCCATTTCTTTTTAATATAAATAAGATCATAAGAAAGAAAATCAAGACCATCTGAAAGAAAATGTTAACACAGAAGAAACTGAATGCTCAGATGCAAGTCATTTCTCCACATTCAATTTGTTTTTGAAATGTCATTGATCAGAAATAATAGTGTTCTCAGAACCAATGGTAGTAACTTCATCTGGCCTGGTGGCTCAGAAACAGTCTTTAGGAGAACCAAGCATCATCGGGATGCAGGAGGAGAGTCTTCATCCTACGAATTCACTCTTCGTGGTCAGTGGAAGTAGCCTCCTAACTGGTTGTCCATCTTCTACCCTTGACCCCCAGCCTAGTCTCAACAAAGCAGCCAGCGGTGATCCATTTAATAACATCAGACCATGTCATCCTGCTACTCAAAACATCCAAATGGCAGCCCATTTCATTTGGAGTGAAAGCCAGTAGGCATGTGAGCTCCTTTCCAAGTTACTGCAGGGAAAATTTTACCGAATGTTTTGTGGATACGTATCACATGATCTCCAGCTTTCCAACCTGAGTTAGTTGTTTATTTCTCTTCTATTCAAAATCCAACTGTTAATCAATGACATATATTTTAAGTTTTTGATGACAACATTCAACTTTTATCCTATATTATCAATAGTTAATGTAACAGTAGTTGCTATAAGAGATAAATTTGACATCTCTGTGACTCAGCACAGTACAAGCTTACTTTTTTTTTTTGGCCATGCTGCACAGCTTGCAGGATCTCAGTTCCCTGACCTGGTCTTGAACCCAGGACACGGCAGTGAAAGCCCAGAATCCTGACCACTAGGCCACCAGGGAAATCCCCAAGCTTACTTCTTATTGCCATAATCCTTTGGACCTGTTCCTGGTTGGTCAGCCTTCCACATACATGGTCAATCAGGAACCCAGGCTCCTCCACTCTTGTGGCTCCTCCCTGCTCTAGGTTCTTGGAGCCTCTCCGTTTAGTCAGGCTGTGAGGAAATAAAGTTGGAGGATTTTGCTGCAATATTTTGGCCAAAACTCACTGGCTAAAACTCAGGCACTTGGTTACACTTGGCTACAAAGGATGTTGGAAAATGCACTGTGTGCCCAAGAGGAAGAGGAAATAGGTTTGTTGATTAGCTAGTAGGCTCCGCCATACCTATCTGCCACTCTTTCCCTTAGTTAGTAAACCATATAGCCTATATATTATTTTTTATTTCCCGGTTATTTAGGTCTTGCTCATAAATGCCCATCATGATTGGATATTGTGATATATTCTTCTTGGGTAGGCAGCAGAGGGGAAGGAGCAAGTCTCTGGAGTCAGAAATACCTGGGTTTACATTAAACTGGGCACTGACTAGCTGTGTGCCTTTGGCTAAGTTATTTAACCTCTCTGATCATTAGCTTCACCTGTCCGAGAAGATATAAAATGCCAGCTTCATGAGATGACTGAAAAAGAAACCTATCAGAGAGCAGAACAGCGGAGGTTAAGAGCACACATCCTGGAGCCAGCCTGCTTGGGTTTGAATCCTGGCTGTGTCAGCATCAGTTTCCTCATCTGTAAAATGGGGATTATAATATCACCTGCCTTATAGAAGTTTTGGAGGACATTAAATGAGTTAATATATGTAAGGCACTTAGAATGGTGCATGAAACATAGAGTAAGTGTTAGCTCTCATTTGAGAGTATTTGGTGTGTCTTATAGTCTCTTGTTAAGTGGTCTCCTCTCCAGATTGTTGCTCGATACAGCTTGCTCTTTTCAGAAATGATTTAAGACTGAAAACCCCCAAAGATCTCCCAAAATGGCTCTTCAAGAGTAGGATTTCAGGCATATTAGTGGGATGTCAAGGAGCTGTTTGTGTAGAGAGCCCTTCCAAATGACCACCTGCTTTGATTACTGCAATGTTGGTTCTGGGTCCTGGAGGTAATTGCACAGAGAGTACATTGACTCAGGGCTCTTTGGAATGATTTTTTAAAAATTGTGTGATGTGAGGTTAAATAGCACAGGACTCATTACCAACTTGGGTGGACAATGGCGAGGGGAGGTTATTTAGGGTATTAGGCTCATCTAAGTAGGAGATTGCAGTCTGAAAAATTGTTTAAAGAGAAATATAATTAGAATAATGGGACAACATAATGGGAAATCAGTGGTATTAATGTAATTGCTAATTACTACATTAGAACATTTATCCAAATCTCTTCTCCTTAAAACTAAAAACATGAAATTAAGTCACCACAGTAGACAATTTGTGTAGAGGGACTCGGATTTTGGATTACTTTGGAAAATCTGCTTAGAACAATTTGTCATTTTACCAAACATCAAGCTGGACCGTCTCAGTTTCAAGAAGAGAATGTGCATGAGAGGACTCATGTTTTCACTCTATTCATCTTGGTCATTTTAGGTCTCATGGGTTCTGGGCATTAAGAGTTTTCTGTTTGAAATGGACTTTTGCCCTCCTGTGTTGGTTGGCTATCTGTATGTCATCTTTGGAGAAATGTCTGTTTAGGTCTTCTACCCATTTTTTCATTGGGTTGTTTGTTTTTTTGATATATGAGCTCTTGGTATAGTTTGGAAATTAAGCCCTTGTCAGTCTCATCATTTGCTAATATTTTCTCCCAGTCCATAGGGTGTATTTTCATTTTGATTATGGTTTCCTTTGCTGTGCAACAGCTTATAAGTTTGATTTGTTGTTGTTTCTTTTTTGCTTTTACAGTAAGTCCCCTACATATGAACAAGTTCTGTTCCAAGAGTGCGTTTGTAAGTCCAATTTTTTGTAAGTCCCACAAAGTTAGCCTAGGTACCCAACTTACACAGTCAGCTCTATGGTATTGTACCGTAATATGTTTATAATACTTTCCATGCAAACAATACATAAAAAACAAACACAAAAATAAAGAAAACATTTTTAATCTGATAGTACAGTGAGTTGAAAAGTACAGTAATACAGTACGACGGCTGGGATACTCGGGCTGGCATGGAGGGAAGAGGCGAGAAGAGTTACTGACTGGAGGAGGCAGAGGAGGTGGGAGAAGGTAGAAGTGAAGGATTATCAGCAGTAGGAGAAAGAGGGAAAGCTGCCATTTCACTCATGCCTGACGTTGATGGCACAGGTTCTGGTTCCTTGCTGGATTTAATTCTATCTACCCTCTTGAAAAAATGATCCATTGATGTCTGGGTAGTAGTTCCTTTTGTCACATCATAGGTGACAAGGTAGCACTGGATAGCATTCTGAATGGCTGCCACCTTTGGGTACCATTCTAGGTTCGGGTCCTGTGCCTCAAAAACTAACAGTGCTTCCTCAAATAAAGAAGATTCCGTTGCCATTTTCTGTGTCGTGAATCTGTTCAGTTCTTCAGTTACCTCTTCTTCCTCCTGTCCCTCTTCATCCTTTCTCTGGGCCTCCAATTCCATCAGTAAGCTCCTCATGTTGTACAGCAAGGAGTTCAATGAAATCGTCCTCTTGCAGATCTAGCTGCAGCTTCTCGCTGTGGGTCACTACGTTGCTGAAGACCTCTTCGGACTTCTGATCGACTTTCTCAAATCCACAAAAATCATGAACAAACTGTGAGCGAAGGTTCTTCCAAACCCCATCCATGGTGCCCACCATACCCACACACCGTGCAAAGTCGGTATTTTTTATGGTCTTGTAGATGTTATAGTCCTTCCAAAGTTGTCCCTAGGTTGTTCCTGATTTGTCACTTACCTTTACTGCCTGACAAAAAGTGTGACATAAATAATATTTCTTGAAAGTCACTCTAACTCCCTGGTCCATAGGTTGGATGAGCAGTGCAGTATTCGGTGACAGATGCACTACTTTGACGTTGGGATGAAAGTCATCCATGGATGGGGGATGGCCCAGAGCATTGTCGAGCAGCAAAAGAATGTTCTGCTGGAACGTCCTTCTCCAAGCAATATTCCTCTACCTCTGGGATAAAGTGGTGGTAAAAGCAGTCCTGGAACGTGGCCTGTGCAATCCACGATTTAGGGTTATGCTTCCACACAACAGGAAGAGAGCCCTTGGCTATGTTTTTAAGGGTTCTTGGGCTCTCTGAATGATAAACTAAGAGAGGCTTCAGCTTCAATTCACCAGAAGCATGGCCACAAAACAACAGTTAGCCTATCCTTTGCTGTTTTACAGCCCGGCACCAACTTTTCCTCCTTACTGATGTAAGTTTGGTCTGGCATCTTCCAGTACAGTTGTGTCTCATCCACATTAAAAACCTGGTTGGGTAAATACACACCAAAATCAATAATTTCTTAAAGTGTTTCCGGAAGTTCCTGGACAGCTACCCTATACGCACTTGCTGCCTCTCCACTTACTTTTACATTGTGAAGTTTGGCTCTAGCCTTGAACCGATGAAACCAGCCATGGCTGGCATTAAAAGATGTGCCCTCTGATTCTTTGCCGTGTTTCTTCTTCAAGTCTTCACAAAGGCCTTTAACTTTCTCTTGAATCAGAATGAAGCTGAGCAGGGCTCAGCGCTGATGTTGTTCCTGCATCTGCACACTGAGAAGTTTCTCCATCTCCTCCAGCAGTTTGCTATGCTTCTTCGATATTTTGTCAACATCGTTGGCACAGCAGACTTCACACATTCCATGATCTTGTCCTTGTTCTTCAGATTCGTGCCAATGATTGAATGATTCATGTTATAAGAATGAGAGAGGTCTAACATCTTTTTGCCTCGATCCACTCTCAATTACTTTCACTTTTGTTTCCATCATTATCGCTTGGTGCTTCTTAACAATACCAGCTACATCACTGCTGCTTTTACGCTTGCCTCCAGACATCTTGGGCTTGAAATAAAGGTACTGTACTACTGTACTCTATACAGTACTGTAAAGTACACAAAAGCACAACCACTTATAGAGGATGCATGCACGTGACAGTGTATGCCAGACACATGAACTAACTTACATGATTGGCTGCATGAGCTGCTTATATATTTTGGAGATTAATCCTTTGCAGTTGCTTCGTTTGCAAATATTTTCTCCCATTCTGAGGGTTATCTTTTTGTCTTGTTTATGGGTTCGTTTGCTGTGCAAAAGCTTTTAAGCTTAATTAGGTCCCATTTGTTTATTTTTGTTTTTCATTACTCTAGGAGGTGGGTCAAAAAAGATCTTGTTGTGATTTATATCAAAGAGTGTCCTGCCTATGTTTTCCTCTAAGAGTTTTATAGTGTCCGGCCTTACATTTAGGTCTTTAATCCATTTTGAGTTTATTTTTGTGTATGGTGTTAGGGAGTGTTCTAATTTTATTCTTTTACATGTAGCTGTCCAGTTTTCCCAGCACGACTTATTGAAGAGACTGTCCTTTCTCCGTTGTATATTTTGGCCTCCTTTGTCATAGATTAGGTGACCATAGGTGTGTGGGTTTATCTCTGGGCTTTCTGTCCAGTTCCATTGATCCTATATTCTTTTGTTGTTAGTGTACAGGAATGCAAGAGATTTCTGTGTATTAATTTTTTATTCTACGACTTTACTAAATTCATTGATTAGCTCTTGTAGTTTTCTGGTGGCCTGTTTAGGATTTGCTATGTATGGTATCATGTCATGTGCAAACAGTGACAGTTTTACTTCTTTTCCAATTTAGATTCTTTTTATTTCTTTTTCTTCTCTAATTGCTGTGGCTAAACCTTCCAAAACTTTGTTGAATAATAGTGGTGAGAGTGGACAACCTTGTCTTGTTCCTGATCTTAGTGGAAACGCTTTCAGTTTTTCACCACTGAGAATAATGTTTGCTGTGGGTTTGTCATATATGGCCTTTATTATGTTGAGGTAGGTTCCCTCTATGTCCACTTTCTGGAGGGTTTTTATCGTAAACTGGTGTTGAATTTTGTCAAAAGCTTTTTCTGCGTCTATTGAGATGATCATATGGTTTTTATTCTTCTATTTGTTAATATGGGGTATCACATTGATTGATTTGCATATATTGAAGAATCCTTGCATCCCTGGGACAAATCCCACTTGATCATGGTGCATGGTCCTTTTAATGTGTTGTCTGATTTGGTTTGCTCGTATTTTGTTGAAGATTTTTGCATCTATGTTCATCAGTGATATTGGCCTATAATTTTCTTTTTTGGTGATGTCTTTGGTATCAGTGTGTTGGTGGCCTTGTAGAACGAATTTGGGTGTTCCACCCTCTACAGTTTTTTGGAAGAGTTTGAGAAGGATAGGTGTTAGCTCTTCTCTAAATATTTGATAGAATTCACCTATGAAGCCATCTGGTCCTGGACTTCTGTTTGTTGGAAGATTTATTTAATGAAGTTTCAGTTTCATTACTTGTGATTGGTCTGTTCATATTTTCTGTTTCTTCCTGGTTCAGTCTTGGAAGGTT